>NC_054377.1:78370836-78686669 GCF_017654675.1 Xenopus laevis
CTTTTCACTATTCATTAATTACTGAATTTCAGTGTTTCTAAAGTAATGTATAAATATAACTAATATGAAAGCTGTATCTGTCTTTTCTTTTCTCTGTGCTTCTGACTTCTGGAACAATGTAACAGAAACTAGCTGATTAACAGACCTGTGAAGAAGTATAAGGATGATTTGTGCTACATTGTTTCAATACTCAGAACCAGCAGTTCAGCAATGGACAGCTACTGCTTCCAATAGTAACTGCATTTGCAAAACAGTTTTCGAGATTAAAATGCTTTAGTGAGTTAATGTTAGAATGTTTAATAATATTACACAGACCTGGAGATGTAAGAGTAGTCATGCTCGTTGACATGTTTTCAGAACTGTCCCTGATTAATGCATTTAATTTTATTTTCCTGGTGCCTCATCATAACAACAAAGTTCCCTTCATTTGTATTTTAATTAGGGCCTCATGGGGCCCCTATACCTCATGCCCCCCCTGCAGCCACAGGGTCTGCTTCCTCTGTAGTTACTCCCATGATAAGTATGATACTACTTTCCCTATCTTCTTGCCTAGTGCAGCTCTCTTCTGCGTGAATGTGCCCTGTGCTATATAACTGTTATTTGAAAGGCTGGAACTGGTGGCACCAAGGTTATGTCTGCAGCATAATGAGAAAAACCAGTAGTGCAGAATAAAAGAGACTTCAGGAAAGGGTCTTTATCCCTGGAGTGTGCTTTTATTTGAAGCATAGCCAACAAACAGCATAGACTGCATTTGTTCCCCAGGTGTGTTCTGCAGTTGCCCCCATTGGAAGTGAATGCAGGACATGATTCGGACACTCGTTAACAAATATAGAATCATGTTATTTTCAGTCATGCAAATGAATTAATTTTCATACATTTATATACACAGATATTGGATCTCATATCTGGAACACTTGGGTTTCCAGATAAGGGATTTTTCCCGCTTAATTTGTATTATCATACCTTGCACATTATTTGCTACCAGCATGGATTCATGCTTAGTTACAATCCAGTGCAAGTAACTGTTTTGTTAATACAGTGAAACAGGAACTCATGAGCAAAATGAGAATTATTTGCTTTAAGTGAACTTTCTGGATATTAGGTTTCTAATGTGGCATATTAAGAAATTGTTGCAATAGATACCTTGCTTGCAGAATACAATACAAGTGTGCTTCACTGCAATTTCTGACATAGTTACAGTATATATTTCTGGCTATTACATATAATTATACATATTATTATATAAAAGAATGAAAATCAGATATGTCTCTTAATGTAAAATATCACAGTAGTTTATCTGTCCATTATAAATAAAGGGAAATCATATAATATATGGTAACACTTATTGATGCCTGTTAGTAATGTATTCTCCATCAGAGCTGTGGTTTAAATAATATGAGATAGTCTTTGCAATAAATGAGTAGCACACTTGATTTGCATTAAAAGGTGATTTACTGTGGCATATAGACAATGTTTCAGACCTCACAGGGTCCTTAATCAAAACTTGATAATAACTTGATGTCTAACAATTTACAAAAGTTCCCAATATAAATTATTACCGGTATATATATAACCAATATACAGTTATAGGGTCTGTTATCCGCAAACCCATTATCTAGAATGCTCTCAATTATGGAAAGGCAAGCTCACATAGACTTCATTTATAATGAAATAATTCATATTTTTAAAAAATTGCAGAAAACCCGACATCCTGAGCATTCTAGATAACAGGTCCTATACCTGTATATATAAGAGAATTAAGGAAGAGAAGAAACACTATACTCAAGGGACACCTAAAAAATGAAAAGAAAAACAAAAGAAACAGGAGCAAAAAAACAGAGAGGTAAGTACAGAGTAAACAGAGAGATAAGTAATAAAAAAAAGTACAATAGCAATAAAATTGTATCTGCAAAAAGCAATGATGGTTTTGGGTGCCAGGGTCAGTGACCCAGATATAGAAGCTAGAAAGAGGCAGATTTTTTTTTAAAAAAATTATAACTAATTGAAAAGTTAACTTGGAGGTTTAATAAATAATTAGCAATAGCTGGTGAAACCCAGGAAACATTAAATGCCTTGAGACTCCCAGGAACAGGCCAGTCCAGAACCACAAACACTTTTGCATAATCCAATTCAGCCTTCCTGAGACATAATGAAACCAATAAAGGAAAACTTTGGCTGAAGACAAGAATACTTCTAATCTATGCATAAAGATAATTTTCCTTCAGACACAAGAGGACAGGCTTAACAAATGTACAGTCAATGAAAAAGTTTGGGAACCCCTCTTAATTCTTTGGAGTTTTGTTTATCGTTGACTGAGGTTTCAAAGTAGCAACTTCCTTTTGATTTATAACATGCCTTATGGAAACAGTAGTATTTCAGCAGTGACATAAAGTTTATTGGATTAACAGAAAATATGCGATATGCATCATAACCAAATTAGAAAGGTGCTTAAATTTGGGCACCCCAACAGAGCTATTACATCAATACTTAGTTGAGCCTCCTTTTGCAAATGTAACAGCCTCTAGACGCCTCCTATAGCCTTTGATGAGTGTCTGGATTCTGGATGGTGGAATTTTTGACCATTCGTCCATACAAAATCTCTCCAGTTCAGTTAAATTTGAAGGCTGCCGAGCATGGACAGCCTGCTTCAAATCATCCCATAGATTTTCCATGATATTCAAGTCGGGGGACTGTGACGTCCATTCCAGAATATTGTACTTCTCCCTCTGCATAAATGCCTTTGTAGATTTCCAAGTGTGTTTAGGGTCATTGTCTTGTTGGAATATCCAACCCCTGCGTAAATTCAACTTTGTGATTGATGCTTGAACATTATCCTGAAGAAATTGTTGATATTGGGTTGAATTCATCCGACCCTCGACTTTAACAAGGGCCCCAGTCCCTGAACTAGCCACACAGCCCCACAGCATGATGGAACCTCCACCAAATTTGACAGTAGGTAGCAGGTGTTTTTCTTGGAGTGTAGTGTTCTTCTTCCGCCATGCAAAGCGCTTTTTGTTATGACCAAATAATTACATTTTTGTCTCATCAGTCCAAAGCACTTTGTTCCAAAATGACTGTGACTTGTCTAAATGAGCTTTTGCATACAACAAGCGACTCTGTTTGTGGTGTGAGTGCAGAAAGTGCTTCTTTCTCATCACCTTGCCATACAGATGTTCTTTGTGCAAATTGGGCTGAATTGTATAACGATGTACAGATACACCATCTGCAGCAAGATGTTCTTCCAGGTCTTTGGAGGTGATCTTTGAGATGTCTGTAACCATTTTCACAATCCTCTGCATATGCCGCTCCTGTATTTTTCTTGGCCTGCCAGACCTGGGTTTTACAGCAACTGTGCCTGTGGTTTTCCATTTCCTGATTACATTCCTTACAGTTAAACTGACAGTTTAAACCTCTGAGATAGCTTTTTATAGCCTTCACCTAAACCATGATACTGAACAATCTTTGTTTTCAGATCTTTTGAGAGTTGCTTTGAGGATCCCATGCTGTCACTCTTCAGAGGAGAGTCAAACAGAAGCACAACTTGCAATTGGCCACCTTAAATACCTTTTCTCATGATTGGACAAACCTGCCTATGAAGTTCAAGGCTTAAAAAACGAATCCAACCAATTTGGTGTTGCCAGTAATCAGTATTGAGCAGTTACATGCATTCAAATTAGCAAAATTACAAGGGTACCCAATTTTTGCACAGCCAGTTTTTTTTATTTAATTTCATACAACTGAATACTGCTTCACTAAAAATCTACAGCGAAAGTGAAAACACCCCAGTACTCAGTAGTATGTCTTTCATTTCCCAGGAACATCTGTTATCTTTTTTGTTAAAAAGTCTTGTAAAAGAGTAAATTAATATGCAGGCTGAGATGGGTTCCCAAACGTTTTCATATGATTGTACTTTACTGTACGCCAGAAAGTAGACAATTATAGAAGAATGAAGTAAGTTATAGAAGGCAGCATTGATCTGACGTTGTTACATAGTCACATAGTTTGGGTTGAAAAAAGACAAAGTCCATCAAGTTCAACCCCTCCAAATGAAAACCCAGCATCCATACACACACCTCCCTACTTTCAAATAAATTCTATATACCCATACCTATACTAACTATAGAGTTTAGTATCACAATAGCCTTTGATATTATGTCTGTCCAAGAAGTCATCCAAGCCATTCTTAAAGGCATTAACTGAATCAGCCATCACAACATCACCCGGCAGTGCATTCCACAACCTCACTGTCCTGACTGTGAAGAACCCCCTACGTTGCTTCAAATGAAAGTTCTTTTCTTCTAGTCTAAAGGGGTGGCCTCTGGTACGGTGATCCACTTTATGGGTAAAAAGGTCCCCTGCCATTTGGCTATAATGTCCTCTAATGTACTTGTAAAGTGTAATCATGTCCCCTCGCAAGCGCCTTTTTTCCAGAGAAAACTACCCGAACCTTGACAGTCTACCCTCATAATTTAAGTCTTCCATCCCTCTAACCAGTTTAGTTGCACGTCTCTGCACTCTCTCCAGCTCATTTATATCCCTCTTAAGGACTGGAGTCTAAAACTGCACTGCATCTTGGAAGATGGTGGAGCATTACAAAGTCCAGTATATTCATAATAACCTTCAAAAGTGCTGAAAGCTGTATTCCAGATGTGAATATTTTGCAGGCCTCACAGAAAACAACTTTGGAAAAGATCTGATCCCTTCTACGACGAATGAAGAGCTCAGCAATGAGGGAAAGGGGTTGCAGATTTATATTCATTTTGTTCTGACCATAATAATCTTTGAAAGTTCTCAAAGTCATTGCTTTGATGCATAGTTTGCATGCGTACATACCAACCCCTTTCTCTCCATTTTCTTCTAATGTGTAACTACTGTAAGTATCTACAGCACAATAGATACAAACAAATGCTTATTTTCTGTGTTTGCATTGTACATTGCCTTTTAGTTGTAGTACAATGCATTTAGGAGCATGTTTAGATGCTATAGACATTCCGGGAGGGCACAATGCGGGGAGTGTTGCTTGTTGAGTTGCTGAGCCCAGCCCTTCATGTTGTTTATTTCTGCACCTACATGGTAGGTGTTTCACTTCCTTCCTGCATTGCAAAAATGTCACTAACTTTAGCCCATCTGTCACGTAAACGCATAAAGATTTCTGTTTCTATACAAAATGCCCCTCTAACCACAGATGTCATTTTGTTACCTATTCAATTTTGGCTCCCAGTTCCTTTAAATGCACTCGTTTCCAGTAATATTGCTCTGGCAGAATTCTCATTAAAGATATATCTATCAGCAAAAAAAAAAAAAATATATCTCAAACAGTTTCATGAAATGTGTACAACATTGCAGAAATATTCCCAGTATGCTGTATATGAGCAATGACTACGATGGCATTAATGCGAAACCTTTCTAAATATATTGTAAAAGTGAATAAACTGCAGCAGCCAGAAACTGATACTTATTTAGAACTCATAGAAGTTCTATTGTAAGCATGCTGGGGAACACACATGGGGAACAGTTATATGGCATTTCATACATTTTAATTCGACAGTGATGGGCGAATTTATTCGCCAGGCGCGAATTCGTGGCGAATTTGCGCGATTCGGCGCCAGCGAATAAATTCTCGAAACGCGCACGAAAATTCGCGGCAAAAATTCGCCTGCGAAATTCGCACATTTTTCAGCGAAACGAAATTGCGCAAATTCGCCCATCACTAGACAGAGTCCGTTAGCATGACCACACTTTTAGATTGATGGTAATATATCAGTAACTTACTCGCAATAGACAATGGAATATTTGCTGTTTTATTATGGTTTGATATGGTTGAGTGACGGTAGGATTCCCTATTATCATTTTCATAAATAAATAATATTGTTATTTTAGCTGCCTACTACTTCATTAGACTAGTGTTAGCTAGTCAATCAGAGGATTATTGGTCAAACTCTATTTTCACTGACTAAACAAAGGCAGACTTATGAGCATTGCATACGTTAGTATTTAATTTATCAGCAGTAAATGTTTATATATATACTGAATGTGGCTATGTTTATCCCAGAAATTGTGCTCACTGATTTTTTTTTCAATAAAAATGTATTGAAATAAAAAAAATGACATTGTAGACTGTATTATTCTGATATAATTTGCCTTTGTTTTTATTTTCATGGATTTTCACCTCAGTCAGCTCTTCTGGCTATTTCCATCTTAAAAATGCTATGTGGTTGCTGGGGACACACACAATTAATTGCATCCTTACGTACAGACTGTAGAAAGTTAGCAAATGAATGTGGTGGTGTTGGTTCACCTTAAATTAACTCTAAGTATGTTTCAATTGACCTTCATGTTTTCTTTTTTTTATAGTTTATGAATAATTTGCCTTCTATTTCTGACACTTTTCAGCTTCCAAATGGGGGTCACTGACCCAATCTAAGAAAACAAATGCCCTGTAGGGCCACACATTTATTGTTACTGACACTTTTTATTGCTAATATTTCTATTCAGGCCCTTTTATGTTCATATTCCAGTCTCTTATTTAGCAACCAGACTTATGAAATTGCAAACTGGAGAGTTGCTGAATAAAAGGCAAAATACCTCAAAAACCACAAAAAAATTAAAAATGAAAACCAATTACATATTGTCTGCAAATATCACTCTTTACAACATACTAAAAGTTAATTTAAAGGTGGACATCCCATTTAATGGAAAGAATACACAATGCAGCCTGTTTAAACAATAAAGTGTTTTATTTAATACAATGCAACCATATCATGACATGATAGTAACAAAAATATATGTATACTATTTACTTATAGAAACCTACATTAGTGCATAAAGGAGAAGTGCTCCATGGTGCTCATTGTAATAACCCCGGGGTTTCAGTTAAGTAAATACATTCACTTGGGGGTGAATGGGGGTTCTCCTTTAAGCGAACTTGCCATCCCACCAGTCGTTTTTCTTCAACATACACAAAGCTGACTTGTTTAATTTCCTATCTTAGCGTTTAAGTGAAGTGGTAATGCTTCTCCTTGCCCAGGAAGGAGCCAGACGAGAGTGAATTCATTAATAAGGTGTATAATGCAGACAGTCACATAAGATACACTATGTTTTTCTTTCAAACACCTGCGGAAAATAAGTCTTTGTGACTAAAAAATCGGCATCTGTAGTAGTTAAGCAGCACGTTGCTTCTTCTCTAGGAACGGTAATTCCTCCCATGATATTCCCAGATAATTGTCTTTCTATGTTTTCCAAAGAAGCACTGGGAAAAGCCTCCAAGAGCTGTTTAGCAATATTGCTATTTATAAGAGTTTGTGAATCTGGAAAAAGAGTTGGTTCCATGTCCGTGCCACATTTCTCAACAAATGAATTGTCACGTGTAGAAGTGTTGTCCCTTGCAGTCTGTGACTTCAATGCAGCTAGTTGAATAGTTAACATATGAGCAGGGCTACAGTAGGAGTCTCTCCTAGGAACATTTCTTCTTGCAGTTTGAGGCATGTATCCCAACATTTGCTCAGGAAAATTACTATTAATAACCACATGCGCTGAAAATGATTTGTCCAGATTGATGGCCTCATTATGCTTCCCCACGCTGCTATATTGCACAGATGGGTCAGGGTTACTATAGGATTCCTCTTTTAAAAGCTCTTCCACTTCAGTAATATCAGGGTCATAGTAAGAATTGATGATGCATGGCTCAGAGACACCCACAGATCCCTAGAACAAAAAAAATAAACAACACAAGTAGAAAATAAAGTGAGACAAGCAAGGTTTCAGTCTGCAATAAGCTATACAGAAAAAGATAAATAAGATCATAAAGCATAGATGTCAGTATCATCTCACCACAGACACATGGAAGACACCAGAAAGCCTTGCTGCCTAAATAAAGGGCAATATAATAAAAATGCAATGTTTTCCCAGGTCTACTAATCAATAACAGCCAATCAGATGGTTACTTTCAAACATGTGACCAGTAATTGTTCCCTTTTCCTTTGGGTCATTTGACTTGTAGAAAATGTTGCACATTTTATTAGTGTTGTTTACATGCAAATCTATTTGACGGGTGGGTAATGTTCACATTCTGTGAATGCAGAGGAGAGTATAGGTTAAATGTGGAGTTGAATGAAAAGATATAGCATCAAGGGTCAAGATAAAGGTATGGGAATCAAAGTTGTATGAAGTGCAGATAAAAATTAGTGGGGTTCTATAATAATAGGTGCCACAAAGTAAGTCCGCTATAGCAACCGATATAGCACCCGATATAGCACTAGTCACCTGATAAAAGGAAATATCTTATTGGTTACTATGGGTTACTGAACCTGGGCAAACATTGTGCTTATTGGGGAAAGGTGATCAGGAAAAAAACACAGCAGTTCTGAATGAAAGGTTTGGAGAGAAATAGATTAGCAGGGCAAAGTTGGAAAAAGTATGTGATAAGACACACATGCAGATACTTGCAGCGGTTTCAACCTTCAGCAATGGCACGATACGCTAGCGTATTTATGCAGCGCTCAGCTCACAGAGTGGACCGCGCCAAAAAGACTTCAAATATCCGCATGTGTGTCTATGGTGGAGGGACTGAAGGCAAGTGGTATCTGTATGTTCTAACCTTTGTAGTTAATTATATTTAAATTACAGTGGAAGGAAATTGTAGAGGTATATGTAGAGAAAGTGTATAGCATAAGCAAAGATGTAGTATATGCTGCATGAAATACAAGTCATAGTTAACAGTGTGCATTTCCTTTGTTTTGCTCATTTGCATTTCTGTAAACTGCCACATTGTTTGTCCTGGAGGCTACATATATAATCATGGAGCATCAGAATCTGTTGATTTAAACAGATATGACTGGTTCCCAATATAGAAATTTAGGGAAACTTTTTTAAAAGTTTGGGTCTTGATAAAGAGAGGCAAGCGACTGCCATCTAAAGTTCTGGCCTCCAGAGCTAAAAATGAGGTACAGGTATAGGATCCGTTATCCAGAGATCCTTTATCCAGAAAGCTCCAAATTACAGAAAGGCTGTCTCCCATAGACCCCATTTTATCCAAATAATCCAAATTTTTAAAAAATAATTTCCCTTTTCTCTGTAATAATAAACCAGTACCTTGCACTTGATCCAAACTAAAATACAATGAATCCTTATTGTAGGCAAAACCAGCCTATTGGGTTTATTTAATGATTACATGATTTTCTAGTAGACTTAAAGGGGTTGTTCACCTTCCAAACACTTTTTTAAATTCAGTTGTTTTTAGATTGTTCCCCAGAAATAAAGACTTTTTTTCAATTACTTTCCATTATTTAATTTTACTGTTTATCCAAAATCTAAGTTTAAAGTTTAATGTTTGTCTCTAGTGTTTGAGTCTGGCAGATCAGTAATTCAGGTGCAGACTCTAAACTGTTACAATTTTGCAACATTTAGTTGATACATTTCTCAGCAGCATCTCTGGAGTATTAGCAACTATTGTATCAATTCTAACAGCTGCCTGTAATGAAACCCAGAGATTATGCTCAGCAGGGACAAAGATAAGCAATGTATCAACTAAATGTATCAATTTAGAACACTTTACAGGGTCGGCGAACATAACCTCCCGGGGCTGCTACAGAAGGTGAGAAAAGACACTTGAAACTTCAATATTAGAAAAAGGTCACACATAGAAAATAGAAAGTAATTGGAAAAAGTCATTATTTCTGGTGATCTATCTGAAAACAACTAATTGTTTGAAGGTGAACCCCTTTAAGGTATGAAGTTTTCAACATTATATTGATCCATGAATTTGCCTTGGCCTCATAATAATGCTAATACACTGAAAATATATATTTGCACAAAGATTACCTGTAAAGACTTTATGGCTGTGCTCTTTTCAACATGAGGAAATTTTTCATGAAGAAAATTTGGGGTTAAGGGTACTACAAATGCTTTTAGTCTAAAGAAAATGGAAAAAAAAGGTCAGGGCAGGTTAGAAATGGGAGATCAACATGTTAAGCAATACAGTTCTCCTAGTAACAGGACGATTCTCCTAGTAACATATAAGGCCATGTTTACATAGTGCAGGGCAGGGCACAAACTGCTATGTTTTTGTAGGGATGCATAAGATTTAGCGACATCCTGGACCAAATCTTAACCCTAATTGACATATAAATGTTTTTAAAATCACAAAGATAAATAAATGAGAAAAAAACAGCACCTTCGCTGTCATGTGGTCTAAGGTCGTGATTTTTAGGGATCAAATTCAGTTTGGCCAGGCAATCGGCTTGAAAAAACGCATGGATACAAAATAGTTTGGCATTACTGAATTCCTAAAAAGCAGGTGGGGGAGGTACCAGGCCTGGATTTACAAATTTGGCTCCCCTAGTACAACACCACTCATCACCCCACTTTCCTGTCCCCCTTCCTTCCTGTTCTTGTGCCTGAACGCATGTGCAAGTTCAATCATGTTTGGTCCGGAGCACTGGGGATTGATGAGCAAGAGACTTAAAGAGCTAGCAAATCTCCCGAATGTTCTCAGAACCCATTCAGATGTGGCTCGGTGGCATGACACTACTGAAATTCTTCTGCCCTTGGAGAGGGACAAAGGCAACCTGCCCCCTAACTTGCACAACCTATCCTTATATATCCTTATAAACAGTACTTAGTTACATAATTAATTATAATCAGTGTTTAGTGATTATGATAATAAATAATATATGCTCTATTGTAAAATATGAGGATATTAAAAGTCACAGAGGATTCCATGACCACTGTAATTGCACTCAGTTTTCAGCCTTGCACTTTTATATAAACGTGGAATTCCTCGGTAGCTTATAGTACAATAGGGGGTATATTACACACTATATTAATTCTACATAAAACCAGATTTATGCATTGCCTCTGCTGCAGAATTAATTTTTTTGTAGTTGAGTTCACTGTCGGGTTACCAGATGACATGAACATTCAGGGATACAAAATCCAGCTAGAGAGGCTGCACTGATAGCAATTTCATTTAAATACAATCACTGCAGCCCTGAAGCATGGGTTTATTAGACATGTCCCTGAATTTTCAAGTTATCTGGTGACACCAGTTGTTATAAGTAGAATTAAATAAGTCTTTGTACAGTACTACTTCTCATGGCCTTTACTGTTCTGAAAATTCATTATTATGTAGACTATAAAATCAAATCATGGAAACATATAGAATACGTTAAAAGGGATATTGTCATGGGAAATGTTTTTTTTAAAATGCATCAGTTAATAGTGCTGCTCCAGCAGAATTCTGCGCTGAAATCTGATCAGATTTTTTTCTATTTAATTTTGAAATATGACATGGGGCATATATTCAGTTTCCCAGCTGCCCCAGTCATGTGACTTGTGCTCTGATAAACTTCAGTCACTCTTTACTGCTGTACTGCAAGCTGGAGTGATATCACCGAGCAGCCTAACAAGAGAACAATGGGAAGGTAACCAGATAGCAGCTCCCTGACACAAGATAACAGCTCTCTGGTAGATCTAAAGTTGGCCATAGACGCAAAGATCTGATCGTACGAATCGAGGATTCGTACGATTTTCGAACCGTGTGTGGAGAGTCCTGACATTTTTCGTCCGGCGGAGATCGGTCGTTTGGTCGATCGGACAGGTTAGAAAATTTCTGTCGGCTGCCGATAATATCTCTGCGTGTATTGCTGATCGTACGATTTCAGTGGGAGACTGTCACTAGCTTTGGTTGGACATAGATATCGTACGATTGCTGTCAGGGGCAGAACATTGCTGATCTGTTCTTTAACTAATCTGACTGGTAAGACTTTGATCTGAATGGTTAGTGGCGGGTCGGGAGATGGGAAAGTCCGATCGTACGATGATTCGTACGATCGGATCTTTGCATCTATGGCCAGCTTAAGAACAGCACTCAATAGTAAAATCTAGGCCCACTGCGACACATTCATTTACATTGAGTAGGAGAAACAACAGTCTGCCAGAAGACAGTTACATCCTAAAGTGCTGACTCTTTCTGAAAGCACATGACCAGGCAAAATGACCTGCCTACACACCAATATTATAAATTTAAAAAAACTTGCTGGTTCAGGAATGAGATTTTATATTGTAGAGTGAATTATTTGCAGTGTAAACAGTGTAATAATAAAAATAGAAATAAAAACTACATCATTAAAATCATGACAGAATTCCTTTAAAGAGAAGGCAAGTGCTTCCTGAAGTGAGAAACTATAGGCAGATCTCATAAGTTCCCAAATAGGTGAAAAAGTATAGTAACAAAATACATACCTAGCTTGTACTGACTTTTTGCACAGTAAAGTCACAGTGAAAGCTGACAAGATCATAACACCAACACTTATTCCCAGTAAGAGCTTAGTATAATTGTACAGGCTTGTATCTGGAATACAAAAAGTTTACAATTGTGTAGTGACCTTCAAGGCTGACAATATAAGCTCAAGCTAATTCTCTCCATTTTTTATAAGCCTTAAAAAAATCAGAGTATTAATTTTATCTATAGCTAGAAAGAGTATATGCTTTTAACAGAGACCATTAATGGCACTACTGTTCTACAGTTTTTCCTTTAAAGGGCAATGAAAGCAAAAATTACTGGGAGTGCCGATTTGTTAGGACCTAATGAAAATAGCTGCCCTTCTATCTCAGGATGAGGTCTCTCTTATTTAATGTTATGGCCTAGTGTATGTTTCTGCCCAGTGCCATTCCAGAACCATGATGTTTACTCTTCTCTTCGCTAGCCTGGGGATATCTATTGATGGTATTTGGGGTCTTCATTAGGAGTACATATACTAGAGGATTTTTACTGCCACATACCTGTGCATATGAGTCCTAAAGGTCATTATGCCATCACCTTATTGCACAACAGTAGGCTTGGAGCAGAGGCAGGGGGGCTAAGTCTAAAGTCCAGTTACGGAGAATGGCCATTTGCTCTCCTAGATACTCATAAAAGCCAAGCTCAAAGGTCAGTAAGACTGAGATTTAGGATTAATATGTATTTTCTCTCCAAGATATTCTAAACTATAACTCAATGACTTATACTCCAATATATTCTTCTATCTATTTGTCTATCTATCTATCCCATCTCGTGAGCTAATTGGGGCTATGACCAAAGGCTTAGATGTGGTCTCTTACTAAAATATGGAGCTTTAAGTGGGGCTTAAATGCGTGTCAACCATTACAGTTTATTGGATCACACTTCGGTACAATGACATGTCACGAAGAAGTCTCAGCAGATGTAAAACACAATGAATTCTTACCCTTTTTAAGTAATATATGTTTTCCACAAGGACCTTCTCCAGCTTTTGTTGAAGCAGTTAGACAAACTGTATAAAGTGCTCCCAAATTTAAGTTGTGAAATGTGTATTGCTTTGTTGTTGATTCTGCCATGAAAACAAAATAGTAGTTAAAGCTATCTGCATTGATATGATGCAGTACAGTCTGGTTGTGACTGCTGTCTCCTACATAAACCTAAATTATAGATTAGGGCAGTGATCCCCAACCAGTAGCTTGTGAGCAACATGTTGCTCCCCAACCCCTTGGATGTTGCTCCCAGTGGCCTCAAAGCAGGTGCTTATTTTTTGATTCCAGGCTTGGAGGCAAGTTTTGGCTGCATAAAAACTAGGTGCACTGCCAAACAGAGTCTCAGTGTAGGTTGACCATCAACATAGGGGCTACTAAATGGCCAATCACAGCCCTTTTTTGGCACCCCAGGAACATTTTTCATGCTAGTGTTACTCCCCAACTCTTTTTACTTCTGAATGTTGCTCACAGGTTCTAAAGGTTGGGGATCCCTGGATTAGGGTCAGGGCCGACATTAGAAATCACAGGGCCCATACAACAAAATGTTCAGGGCCCCCTGGGCCCCGCCCACCCAAGTCCCGGTAAATGCAGCACACTGAAAGCAGGGAGGCCCGGCTAATCAAGTAAGTGAAGCATGGTCGGGCCCCCCTTAGACACAAAAACCTGTGAGCCTGGGACCACTATCCCCCCTGTGACCCCCTGATGGCGGCCCTGATTAGGGTAATGGGTTACTCTGCTTAAAAATTACAAACCCATACTATCCTCACTGGACAGTTGTGTGATATAAACAAACCAGAGGGCAAGACAATCATTTCTGCCTTGTTTTGAGCATTTGTAGCTGGGAGTTCTGGGGCACTTACTCTTCAATCCCTCCACTTCTAGATGTTCAGCTAAAACAAGGATGAATAAAAAGAATCCCTGCAACAAGTCTAAATTAGATGTAGCAGTTGCCCTATCATAACTGTGGTAATGAGTCCTTAGTAAGTTAATTACTGTGACCATGAAATCATCAATTTCAGAAGTTTTGACACAGGGTTCTCAGGAGACGCAGCAGTCAACATGGCCTGTATGCAATATTCCTTAATATAATAAAGTGCTGTGAGATTGCACATTAAAGTGTAATATATTCACTACAATACTAATACATTTACTCCTGTAAACCAATCTTGCAAGATTTTACTTTTTGACATTGTCTCTCTTATATGCAATTACTCCACACTATCCCATTCTTCACTACAATTTACCAACTTTGTGGTCATGACCCAAACTTTTGTAATAGTTGGTGCTAGCAGAGGAGTTATTATTAATAGCCGATTAATAAAAGACCAACACAAACACACATCATTTTCATCAGAAGCCCATTATCTTTAGATGTTACAGGAAACTGGAGGACTTGGAGTGAGGCTATTCTATAGCAATGCAAAACCTAAACTTATGGTGACTTACATTTCAGTGAAATTTGGTATGTCAGTATTTAATAATTTGATGTTTAAAGGAGAATTAAACCATTAAAATGAATATGGCCAGAAACTCCATATTTTATGTACTGCACTTAATGCACCAGCCTAAAGTTTCAGCTTGTCAATAGCAGCAATGATCCAGGACTTCAAACTTGTCACAGGGGGTCACCATCTTGGAAAGTGTCTGTGACACTCACATGCTCAGTGGGCTCTGGGCAGCTGTATAGAAGCTAAGCTTAGGGGTCATCACAAATTATCAAGCAGAAAAATGAGGTTGGTCTGTAATATAAGATGATGCTACAGGGCTGATTATTAAATTCTCATGCTAGTTATGTTAGTTTCTGTTCTGCCATGTAGAAATGATCTGTATTAATTACTGATCAGCCTTATATTTCTATTCTATGTGTACTGTATATTGTCGGTCCCTAAGCTCAGTAAGTGACAGCAGCACAGAGCATGTACAGTGAATCAGCAGAAAAGAAGATGGGGAGCTACTGGGGCATCTTTGGAGACACAGATCTTTACTGCTAAAGGGCTGTGATTGCCTTGGGCTGGTACAGAAGCCAAAAACATAATGTATAACATTTCTAGCTTACTTCTTTAGTTAAACTTTACTTCTCTTTTAACAATCCAATCTCCTACTAACCAGCATTTCTGACTCCCATCTCTCTCTCCTCCAACCAATCTTAAACTCTGCTACTAGGATCCACTTGCTCTCTCCTAAGAGGGAATCTGTTCAACCCGAATTAATATCCTTAGCATGGCTGCCTGTTAAGCAACATTCAAAGCCCTTTGCTCGTCTGCTCTTAACTACATTTCTTTACTTGTCTCATTGTATGTTCCTTGCTGTAAATCTCTTTGAACTGCACATATTTATTGTATCTATTAGGTGACTTGTAGTGATGTGTGGGCTGGTCCGATACCCACAGGACCTGTACACATACAAATAACTGTGATAAGGTAATCCTCCATGGCAACTTCCTCATTCTCTGTTTATGTAAAGCAACTCTCTTCTAGGTTCTTATGATCAGAACACTGGCACTATGAAAACAGCAATAGCAGGTTGGAGGCAGTTACATTGGAGGAAGTAGAATAGGCAAACCTGGATGCAGGAAAAAATAGGAGGAAGTGGCTACTCACATATAAAAGTGTGCATAACTATGTGTTTCTTAGTTATCAAGCAGGTCTTTGTTTGCATTGGGTCAACCCACGTAGGTTAGATAACACCAGGTGCTGGGCAGAACAAGTGTAGTATGCTATATTTGCAGCAGAAGCACCCTATGGTGCGGGTTTCCTAAAAAATTAGATATGATGGCATATTATTTTGTGTAACAATTATTAGGATGCTTTCCATATGTCCATCTTGTATCTCTACATATAAAATCTGAAACCTCCAGAATTCCAAGACAGCCTGCAGTTATTTCAAAATGTTGAGACATTTTGAAGGAGGGAGGGTGTAGTTTTGACATCACTACTCTGGCTTTCTCCATTTTTCTTTTGTAAAGCCACACTCTTTCTACTTGATTTGATTAGACTGCCACCTTGTGGACAAATAGTGCACCGATTGAAGGGGAAAGTTCATTAAGCAGCTTCCTATTTTAGCCCATACATCTCCTTCTATTTCAGCATTTGTGGATACTCATTACCAGATATCCTGAAAATGTTATAAAGTGAATTAGTGGATTATTCTGTGGTAAGATATATACTGTACATACATGTAACATGATGGGTCATTTAGTGACAAATCCACAGGATTCAATGTGGAACAAATTATGAATACAGTTCAGTAACAATTGGAAAGTTGCAGTTTGGTAATCCATGCTTTAGAAGTTCCATTACCTGTGTAACAAATCAAACGTTTCATCTTTTATTACATTTTTACCTTTAGAAATAGCCTGCACCCCACCCCCACAGATGGACATATTACAGCTATACTGGGACTATACTATAATGCTAGACTTCCACATATTCCACATTATTTTATATATACTATAAGTAGCAATCACAAAACTTTGTTAGCCCTCCTAATTACCTTATTATTCTTATGGCTTCTCGTTTTTTAGTATTTCTATTAAAATTAATTTACCATATCTGGTGGTTTGTCCTGTCGATTCTTCAGTCACATGCAGTGTATAGCCCGTGATTAAGCCTTTTTTATCACACAAAGGAATCTCCTCCCACTGAATCAGTGTCTGTTCTCCAGTGGATTTTTCAACTATTTCATCTGGACCAGTTTTTGGTTCTAAAGATAAAGAAATAAGCCATTTTAAGTTTAAAAGCGTGATTTGGGTTCACAAAATGTAGCAATCATACCTGGTCGTCTAGTGGGGGGACAGCAGGGACGACTGGCGCGCCGTGCTGTTCCTTCTGGTAGACCTCTGTTCTCTAGGGCGCGCGGTGCGCTGACGCTACCTTAAAGGCACAGGCGCGCTGCCGTGATGACATCAGCGCGCAAGGGCGCAAAGTTTAAATAGTTTTTTTGGGCGTTCAGACCTTGCCAGTTATAGGATTTGTTCCCGGTGCTGTTAGCTATTGCTATTCTGATCTTGATCCTAGGCTTGTTTAGAACCCCTCGTCTTGCACCTCTTGTTTTAAGACCTGGAGGCATTTGAGTAGCTGAGGGCTCCTCCCGAGGCCAAAGGCGGCTGCTACAGGCAAAAGCACGAGCCGAGACCAGGGTGCTTGGCATTGGTTCTAGATTCTGGGTGCCAACAGTTACACAAATAGATTATCTTTGTCTCTCTAATGCAGGGATGTCCAAAAGTTAGATCGGGACCTACCAGTAGACCTTTAGTTGGTGATCAGTAGATCTCAAGACACTGTCAACAGACAGCTTGACTAAGTTACCCTTCTTGCATACTTCCATATTGGACTATGATGTCCTCTGAAAGCCATACTAAATTAACCTTCTGTTTTATGCTTTTCATTAAGATATTTATTCTGTTAAAGGGATACTGTCATGAGAAAACATGTTTTTATTTCAACCTACATCAGTTAAGAGTACTGCTCCAGCAGACTTCTGCACTGAAATTTGTTTCTCAAAAGAGCAAATGTATTTTTTTATATTTAATTTTGAAATCTGACATGGGGCTAGACATATTGGCAGTTTCCCAGCTGCCCCCAATCATGTAACTTGTGCTCTGATAAACTTCAGTTACTCTTTACTGCCGTACTGCAAGTTGGAGTGATATCACCCCCCACTCTTCTCCCCCCCCAACAACCTAATAACAGAACAATGGGAAAGTAACCATAATAGCCCCCCCCCCATACAAGATAATAGCTCCCAATAGTAAAAATCCAGGTCCCACTTTGACACATTCAGTTAGATTGAGTAGGAGAAACAACAGCCTGTGAGAAAGCAATTCCATCATAAAGCGCTGGCTCTTTCTGAAAGCACATGACCAGGCAAAATTACCTGAGATGGCTGCCTACACACCAATATTACAACTAAAATAAAATACACTTGCTGGTTCAGGGATGAAATGTTATATTGTAGAGTGAATTATTTGCAGTGTAAACAGTGTCATTAGAAATAAAAATGACACCATAAAAATTATGACAGAATCCCTTTACATAATAAATAGTTGTTTTTTTATATAGAGTAATATAAATGCTCTTATAAATCAATATAATATTTAAGTGATATTTTCCATGTAACAGAATGCTAACAGTGATATTATGGATGTAAATCATAATGAGACAACATCACTAAAAGTAGACCCCACATTATTAAAGTATGGGCACTCCTTCTGTAATGTAAAGTCAGCTATTAGTTGTATAAAACTTCATTGTTGAAAAAAAATCATAGTCGTTTTGTATACATACATACATACATGATTACAACCATACTGCTCAGAATGTACATTTAATTTGACAGATACTGTTGTATTATTTGCTGTCCCATACATCCAAATCAGACTGGAAGTCCTTTTAATGGGTGGTTCGTCTTTAAGTTAACTATTAGCATGTTATAGAATGATCAATTCTAAGCAACTTTTTAGTTGGCCTTCATTTTTTATAGTTTTTAAATTATTTGCCATCTTCTTCTTCTCTTTCCAGCTTTCAAATGGGGTTACTGACCCCATCTGAAAAGCAAATGCTCTGTAAGGCTTAAAATGTATGTGTTATTGCTACTGTTTATTACTTATCTGTCTGCTTAAGCCCTCTCCATTTATATTCCAGTCTTTTATTTAAATAAATCATCATCATCATCATCATCATCATCATTTATGTATATAGCGCCAACAAGTTACACAGTTCTTTACATTAGATAAAGAACAGGGAGCAAACAGTTAATAACAAACAAGGGTTTACAGAGTAAAATAGGATCAGAGGGCCCTACTCGCAAGAGTTTACAAAGTAAAGGATTAGCTTACAATTGAGACATAGGGATTTTAGAAACAAATTTGTGAGGGAGAGAGTCTGACAGCTCAAGGCAGAGAGTTCCTGAGAAAAGCTGAAGGCTGAAGCCCAAGAGAAATCTTGTAAACGAGAATGGCCGGAAGTGATGAGAGTAGAAGAGAAGGTCAGAAGAGCAAAGTTTGCGCAGTGTATTCTGAAACCAGAGATGAAATAGAGGGAGGGGCTTCATTGTTCAGGGCCTTGAATGTGAGTATCAGTAATTTGAGTTTGATTCTAGAGGAGACTGGGAACCAGTGAAGAACATATCAAGGAGGAAGGGCAGACACAATCTGATCCAAGTGCAAACAGTATGTCAGTGGACCATGGCATTTGTTTACTAAGGTGAGCTAGACAGCAATATTGACCTGCACCATAAAAAGCATAAGAGCAGGTTTACTAAAGTGTGAGCAAAAATATCCAATTATAAATATATAGAGGGAAGATATACAGTATTCATTTCTGACCAGAAATGAATAGGGGCGGCATGCCGCCCAGCCGCATTATGGGGACGTTCGCGTCCCCATTCAACATCAGCTGCGCGTTTTTTCGGCGGCGCGCTGGGAAGGCGGGCGCTAGGACCGCGCGGCCGCCTGGTCGGACCGCGCAGCCTAGGGGCGGCCGGAGAGGAAATCCGGCGCTGTTTCTGACTGGTAGTGGTAAAGTACAATCTAGGCAGACTGTTTTCCATCCTCGACCACATGACTCTAGTCCCCCTTCATATCATCCTAAAAGGGCTAGGGTGTCTAATAGATTCTAACAATAAGTTGCCCTTGTACAAAACCAAAAACAGATTTGATTTATTAGTATTAAGATCTAATGTTGTCTCCCATGCAGGCCCCCATCTGTAATTATTAAGATTGAGTACAAAATTGTACTTTTTCTTTTTTTTATGAAAACCTTGTACAAAACAGCTTGATCATTTTTGGCCTGCAGCTTATTTGACCTAATCTCAGTATATCAAAATAACATCCTTATAAATGTCTTCCAGTAGTAATGGATTAAAATGATTATATAAAATAAATACATGTATACTGTAAGTCCATGCCATAGACATAGATGAAAGTGTATGTTTATGGCATATAGTGCAATATACATTTTTAACAGTGGGTAGACTGTGAGTTGCTCTTTATACACGTAAAGACAGAGCAATGATACAGCAGGAAACATCTTTTTTTGCTGGTCTTGGCCACACAACAGCGCATATACAAAGAACCCAGGTGGGGGAAGTTATCACTTTCTTTTATGTTGTTAATTCATACAACTGCTACCAGCCACATCCTGAAACAGGAAAACAAGAGAATACTTTCACCAGAGTAATACCTTCTGACTTTCTGTCTCAACATGCCAAATTTGGCTCTCTGTAGAGTTTCCAAAGAAGAGCTATCAGCCATTGAAAACTGATGAGGAACATTTAATATTACTACAAAATAGTGCTAGCTGCAATGTAATACATGAACCTAAATCTGTGATGAAGAATGCTTTAGTCTTTAGCTTCTGTATAATACACTACCATACCCATCTGCTTCATAGTAGGAAAAAAGGAAAAAGCTTCTTCTCATTTCTAGGATTCCAAGCCTGGATTTCAAAAATAAGCTCCTGCTTTGAGGCCAGTGGGAGCAAAATCCAAGGGGTTTTAGAGCCACATGTTGCTCACAAACTACTGGTTGGGGATCACTGCCTTACAAGCAAACTAAATCATTCAGAAAAAATACTTACCTAATTCTTCTGAAAACCCATATCCAACACAAGGTCTGCTGAGACCACTGCTATATATTGCATATAGGGAAATGTTTATGATACTTCCTGCATCTATCTTATCTGAAACGAAATATATGGGTAAATGAATAAATCTTTTATAATATGAAAAACAAAATGCATGCAAACAAAATCAGTAGGATTGTTTTAGGGACGCTTTAAGGCACAGGTAGGCCCAGAGCAAATATCCCATCAGTAGGGTTGCCACCAGGCGGTATTTTTGGCAGGTAAAAATGATAGCTAATCCCAATGTTATTAATAGGGAAAAAAGACAAATATATAGGAAGGTCGTTATTTTTTTCCAGAAAAGTTGGCAACCCTACTCATTAGTGGGCCCCCCCATCTTATGCCCAAATACCCAACAAACTGCTAACATAACTAATACTAGACCCACCCTAATTAGCAAGAAAAGGTTGCATATATATTGAGGGTGTTTACTAAAGACCTCCCATGCCATGAGGTCCATGGCTAATGAGCAGGTTTTTTCTGTTACACAGCCAAATGGTTCTATAAAATGAAATTTAAAAAAAAAATCTATAAAGGTTCAGAAGGTACAAGATATCCCGTGGCAACAGTGTAATAAAAAGTGGGACATTAAGTATACAGGTCAGATGTACAAATAAAGCTTACTGTTAATGTAAAAAAGCAATAAAGAATATGAAAACATAATATTTTCTATGAAAGATTAATGGAATTTAAAACAGAACATTATACTTGGATAAGTATCTTGCAAAGTAGAGTGAAAGATATACACTGTAATTGACATTTTGGAAAAGTTTCTATGTATTTTACCTTTAATGACAAAGCTTCTTTGCTCCTGTGGAATTTTATGCCATAAAACATCTTGTTTTCCATCACAAGGAAGCACCCACTGAATGATGAACCAAAGAACAGATGCTTCAGATCCTTTTGGAAGATTCCACAGGACTTGAATTCCAATTCCTGATCTGACTATTAGATTTTGTGGTGCTGGGAAAGCTATACAATTAGGCAAAAACAAAATGAAAGATGACTACGAAATGGAATACCAGAAATCCCGAATGTAATGTTAACTTGAATAGTAATTAGAGGTAAAAATTTTAAAAATACATACCCTCTCTGTCCTGTGGATCTTGTAAAACAGTAACCAAACTTGGATGAGAGTCTCCATATGAATTGAAGGCTGAAACAAAGATGGTCTTTATTCCTTTGGGTACTAGCGTTTTGCACTGGATTTGAGATTTTTTACAAATTTCAATAACAGTTTCTTTGCTTCCATTTATGAAGAACAGTTTATATCCTAAGGCTCTTCTCCATGGAACTTCAGGGGCCCTTGACTGGTACAGGAAATAATCAATGAGTATATGCAAAAATGTAGTCAACAGTCATGTTCAATGTTATAATGCAACAGCAAATACATCAGATACAGATGTGTTGTAATCTGATTTGGCTTTAATATTTGCAGTCAGTGCGAGAAACTTGATAACCAAACCCTTTGAAATATAGAAATTAAAAATGACCCAGATGAGATTTGCAGAGATTCCTGGCAGCACAACACACTGGAATGGTGCCCTGTACATAATGCCAGTCAACATTGTGTTCTGTACCTTGTGCTGGACCAAGAGCAAGGACAAACTTGGTACTGGTATAGGCTCTAAGGCACATGATAAACCAAACCTGGCACACAGATGCAATTCAACACAGGGACCCTTAATGTTTATAGTGTCTAAATACGACTAAATACAGAACATTTTGGTGGAGTACCCTGATAAAGGGACATACCCTCAAAATGTTGTGTATTTGGTTTGTCCTGTACCATTATACAGTGAGGGGACTGTCCCCTGCTGTGCACTGGATTATCAAGAGGGAGAGGTTTCCAAGGTGTGCCTCTGTGTATCGATATACATATAAACTCTAAGTGGCACAGCTTGAACCCCAATTCAGCACGTGCAGCTGTGCACATTGAAAATGAGCCCACATATACCCCAAATCATAAAAATATTTCATACAGTTTATAAATAAAAGTATACAACAATTGTAGCATTTGTACTCCTTGGGCTGATTAGACCAGACTTATTTTTTCAAAACCTATTTCTAGAATCAGCTTCTTCTATAATTAATTATACCTTTTATATGAACTTAGTGGGGGAGGCTGAAACTCTGCAAAGTAGGAGAGGTTTAAACCAAAAAGTCCAGTCCACACATACATATCATTAATCAAGGCATACATCTCTGCACTGTAACTATAAGCAGTATATTTAAAGAATTCCAGGTAAACTATACATGCTCTATTGCAATGAAAGGATATTTAAGTGGAATTATTACCTTTATAAAAACTGTAACTTCCTGACTTCCATTGGAATGCACTGGACCAAGAGATCTCCAGAGATCAAACATGACCATGGGAGCTGTCGCAAAGGAATAATGATATATTACCCATATTGTTCCAAAGCACCCTTCTCTCCCAGTGATGTGCACATTTATAGTAATAAGTATAATATCAATGTGAAAGAAATGCATTTTTTGTAATAACTATAGAGGTATTTACATTTTTTACTTTAGTCGTAACCTCTGCACCACAAAATAAATATTGTATACCATTCAGTAAGCAATAAATTATTAATTTATATAGGGACCCAAGTGAGTTATGTAATTATTTAAATATGTTGTTTTTATACATTACATGGATACTGATACAACTGTTTTTGTTCAACACAACAAAAGCTGTTCTTTTCCGTTATCTTTAATACTGTACCTATCTGTGGAATGTCTGTGGGATCACTCCAACTACTCCAGTAACTTTTTCCTGTCTCTTCTCTGCATCGGACTCTCAGGGCTTGTGCTTCTGAATTATTTTTCATTATAAGGATATTTGACTGGTTGAGTGCTTGTTCATTAACCTATTGGAAAATATTACATTCAATATTTGGCACAAGAATTGTTTATGGATACATAGGCAGTAAATCTTTTTCATGAGGTCAATTTTAAAATAGAGTTGCCATCTGCCCGGTTTTGACCTGGACACCCCAGTTTTTTGAAGGGCTGCCCCTAATTCTTTACTTGCCCCTCCATGCAGATTCTGTCCAGCGGAGTTCATGGGTGCCATATTTTTCTCTTTGGTAATCTTCAGAATGAGACCGGCAAATAACTGTGAATGACAACTGTGCATGTGCCGAAACTCATGAAAATTGCCAAAGTGCCAGTCTCATTCCGAAGATTACCAAACCCGCTGAAGATGGTGGCTGTGAACTCCACTGGACAAAATCTGTATAGAGGGGTAAGTAAAGAGTTAGGGGCATTTGCCCGGGGGACATCTAGGCTGGAGGGGAAGGGGGGGTCTATGTAGGGTAGGGGGGTTAGGGTTTTTTTTATTAAGGGTTTGTTTCTCCTTTAAAGGAGAAGATAACCATACATAACATAAGCATAGAGCTGCTTTAGATCCTGATAGGCCTAAAAAAAAACAAAGATAAAAAACAGGACATCTCACAACATGCAGTTGCCAGAGATTGGTAAGCAGCTTAACATGACCCTGTCACATTCACATGCATGCCCATAGACCATATACTTGTAATTATGCTGATGCATTCTTTCCGCTGGCCACCAGATGGAGCTGTGGATACACTGGGGATTATGGGTAAAAGAAGTGTTTAAAAGGTCATTTTAATTACACTGTTTGTAACTTGCACCAGAGGAAGGATCCTAGAGGTCCGAAACATGTAGTGCTGTGATAAAATAAACCCACATTTTGAAGACTCTCCGGTTTCCGTGATATCCCATAGACCATATACCAGTACGATCAAGAGGGGGTGATAGGGATAGAAAATTATTGAGACAGAGGCATTCTGGATACATGGATTAGGATGTGCGGTCCCGAGGGGCCTTCATGGCCAATTGGTTAACTTTTAAGTTGTTTTTTAACATAATGTTGGCCAGATTTCCTCAGTGTGATGATGATATATATTGATTAACTGGAGCTGTAATTCTTTTTTTTTTTGATTGATTAGAGCATATAATATGAAAGATTATGATTGTATACTTTACTTTACAGGGTGGAGGTCACCTAGAAATGACACTAAGGGGGTTATTTATCAAAGGTAGAGTTGTTTTTTCCATGAAAAATTCAAGTTTTCAAGGGTATTTTTCAGTCAAAACTTGAATTTCAGGTTTATAAAAAAAAAATCAAAAAATTAGCATTTTTTTTTTAAAAAAAACTTGAATTTTCCAAGATTTCTTATACCCTGAAGCTGGAAATAATTTGAATCTAAAAAACCACCATCTAAAACCTGTTGAGGTCATGTAGAATTAATGGCAGAGGTCTCTTAAACCATTTGAAGATGTTTGTAGCCTCCATAAGTTTTTTCAGTGGCTTTCACGCGAGTATTTTTCAACCCGACTAAACTGATTCCAGTTTTTACATTCAAGTTTTTCTTAAATTAGAAATTAGTTGTGAGTTAATTCAATGTCTAAAAAGCTCACAAAGCTCTAAAATTTAACCTTTGATAAATAACCCCCAAGTAATGTATAATCACTATGGATTTTAATCATTCAATGCTTTTAAGCAATATAAAACTGACACTTATTGCTGAAGATATGGCATTCATAAAAAAGTTTAATTACTTTTTTTATTACTATTGATGCTATTTATGCTCATTTATAATGATAATGAGCTATGTGGCACCTCCTTTTTTCACTTGCACATTTAAGCACATTTATGCACAGTTTTTCAAATGTGTGTTATCCTTGATAAAGGTCCTAATGTAGGACCGAAACTTTGAAATCACAGTATCATGTTGGAATAAAGAAACGTTATTATTGTTTCAATTATGGAGTGCTGAAGTTGTCACTTGTACATATACAATAATACATTTTATGCTGGCTTTTGATTTATATTTGTATTATATTATATTTTTTTTTTTTGTTACACTGTTGAAAATGCTGATACAAGGTCAGTGGTATCAACTTAATTCAACAATGCTAGAATGAATTGTATAAGAGCCTGCATGACAGATGTGTGGTTCTCTAACAGGTATCCAACATTATCTATTGAAAACAGATCTAACAGGTATCCAACATTACCTATGAACATGCGTCTATGGTGTATGAAACCAGCGTTCATATTTTTGAGAAAAATTCCCAAGCATGTCTTATTCATCAATTCATTCATCAAACATAAAGCTATACTGGTGCTTTGTTACCATTTGGCAGAAATGAAACACATTTTTAGACCTATTTATAAAACTTCTATTGCTGTGAAAATGTTTAATTTTTAATATTTGTTTATTGTGTTCTGACCATTTAATTGCATTTGTTTTTCACCTCATACCTGACAAAATCCAGGCTGCGCACTTCACCAAAAAATCTTGAAATACAACATATACTGTATCAACATATACTGTACTGCATCTACGGTTTATAAATTGGGCCCTTTATATTAGTAATGTTTCATTATGTCATGATGCATTATTGGTGAGTATATAGGAGATTTTTTTTACCAAGAGCTCAGCTATGTAGAGTGAGACTAAATTCTCTGCCTTATAAGTTACTCACCAAAGTCCACATTGTCTCATTTTCAGCTCTGTATGCCAGTTGACAGTAGTGTAAATGTGATAATGTTTGGTGTTTCCAGTGGACGAGGACTTTGAAATGTGAGTTAAGGACTTGAATCTCGATGGCAGGTGTGACAGGAATCACTGTAAAGGTGCATAGATAAATAAAAAATGAGTTTATGGAGTTTATGAGTTCATCTGGCTGCACTTATGACATTTTAGGGTTCCATAATATTGTGTAGGTATTAAATGTATATTTCTTTGATCAGCTGACTTAAACATATAAGGGTTCATTTACGGATGCAAAGTGTGCAAAGTGCAATTTGGGATATAGATGTTTTGTAACCCATAATGCAGCAGTTTTTCCAATAATTCCAGCTTCATTGTTGCCATACTCCATGTTGTGCAATTGCACAAATAAACACTTGCACATCCAGCATTTTGAGGGGGCATTTTCGGAGCACACATTCTCTGGCGTGCTTATTAATACAACCCGGGGCTACTTGGAGCTTCCACAAGGTCCATGGTTCCCAAGAGTCAATAGATGCAGTTGGTAAACCATTCATCAGAAGAAGCAAGATGGACGCATAAGCAATCATACAATCAAGTGTAGCAGCCTGTTTGGATGGGAGTATTGTTATGAATTGCGTCAATATGCACACACTCTGTAATGTCCATTTTGAAGCACCTGCACTTGCAAGGATCATTTGGAAATGATTCCTATAATCTTTGAAGTTAAAAATGCAAACATTTTATATTCAACTCATTTGACATATTCCTGTAATAAGCTGCAAAACCATCTATTCCCCAATGGAGAGACTCATCTTTCCTCTTGGACTTGTAATACAGAATGCTTTGGACCTGATGTTTTTCAGATTAGGAATCTCCATACCTTAAGTATGTTAAAAAATCATTAAAACATTTTTTCCTGCTAAAAAATAATTTGAACATACATTTTCAGTAGTATCTTTGTCGATTTTACCTATATTGTTCAGATGAATATGCAGAATATCTGATTTTGACTGCCCCAAGTCATTTCTGGCTTCAACAAAAACTTCGAATGACTTGTCACGTGATTTATTCACTGGAATTGTCACATTGTATGTGCTGCGTTTGAAATTTATTTGGTGATATTCATCTGTCTGCAGACTTAAAGGGTAAACAAGAATGAGTGAGTATAGTTATCATTAACTCATCAATGACCAGCACATTATATTATAGAGATTATTACACATATAGTAGCAAACTGTTACAAAGTGACGGTTAGATACCTAACACACTTTATGTGTGGAAGGCAGGGATCGGAAAAATGCTTAAAGAAACCTGACAGTTAGAATCATATGACTGGATGAAGGTAGAATGAAATATCCATTTACTTATGCATCTGCAATCTCATCCTAAAAAAATAAAACATTTTCAGCTGATAATATCCCTTTTCATGATACAAGAAACTATAATTAGAGTTTTCTGTCATTTTGGACTGGTACTTTACAAAATATACACTAGGAGGTGCTGCAGTCCAATAACATCTTTACTGTTTTAAAGCACTTTAGTCCCCAACACTGAATATTTACAATACGACAGAGCTAAAAAAATCCTGTAACTTTTTATTTCACCTCAATCATGAAGCCAATTGTAGCCAGTCTGCCCAGTAGATCACAATTTTGAGGATTAAGAGCACTTTGGGCTATAGGCTATTCTTAAGATATATCTCTCTATCTCACATATAACAAGTCATATATCTCTCTATATCATATTTCTTTATGCTGAAGTCAAAACAAATCAAAGCTTTCACACACCCCAATACCATTCCTAATTATAACTTGCTGGGTAAGTACATGAGTTATGGTGAACTACCCCTTTAAATTCTCTTGTACTTTAGGGGGCCAGTGTCAATAATATTTCACCTTGCCACAAAATAAATTGGGAAACCCTGAATCCAGGATTTGGTCGAATCAGAGTCTTTTTCAGCAGGATTCAGATTTGACTGAATCCAAGAGCCTGGCTGAACCAAATCTGAAAATGGAAAAATCTGGTTTGTGTGCAAAGGTATTCCGCCAAATCCGAAGAAGAGGATTTGGGATTCATCTGAACCCTGATTAGAGGGGTTCAGTGCATCCCTAAAAATAAGGTACGTTTGTGGGTCTCTGCAGATGAAATAATATGTATAGTGGCAGATTTAATAAAATTCTGACTGGTAATCCCAGTAGCTGTCTACTTATATTGCCTTTTAGCAAGTAAGTGGGGATGCATTTGGGGCACTAAAAATAATGTAATGCTCAAAGTGTCTCAAAGCACGCTGTGTTCCATTAACATGGTAGATTTGACTTTGCAGTGTTCAAGGTGCAGTAGGAGACTGCCAATGCCATTTCTTTGTTCTTGTTTAAAATTAAAGCGTATTAAAAAATGAAAACAAGTTTGTATTTCTTAATAAAATGTCAATAAAGAAATGTTCATAGTATTTAAAAAGGCTGGGAAACCTTTTAGAGCAAGAAAGAAGCATTGTTAGCCTCACACACAGTATGGTATCAAAACCCTTCAATGTTGTTAATAGTAATTGAACTGAGTTTGAAGAAGGAATGGTTTTGTGGCTGGTGCTAGCATGACCACAGCTATGAAAGATTCATTCAGTAGTAGATGTGTAAGCTATAAATGTAAATGTGCCTCACAACCATTGTAACAAACTGATACTGCTAACACCTTCACCACAAATAAGATACTTGTTATCTGCAAGCGTACAAGGAACCAGTCTGGGCTGGAAGTGCAGTTTCAATAAAACATATATTTAGTAAATCAAAGTCTGGAGAGTTATTGCTTGAAAGCAGATGAGAACCAATGCTTTGCACTTTGTCGGTCCTTTTAATCCCTTTTCTATGCCTTGTAAAGTAATATCAAGCATCTGCCCTCAAGGACTGATACAGCTCATACCAAAATGAATATACAAACGACATTGTTGTAACCAAATCATATAAGATGCGGCATGTATTTTAGTGTAAACACAGTTAAATATTCATGCAATGATAAAGCTATTATTCTCTTTCCATCAAATAAAGTCAGGGCTAGTACCAGTCCATAATGCTTATTTTATTACAGTTAGCAGAAACACCACTGCGTGCATTCAATTTTGGGAGAATATTAGATTTGCCATTTGAGCTAATAATGGTTATAAGGTAGCCTGTTAGTTTCTGAACAGAAAGAAATATTGCATTCTGGCCTGTACTGCACTCTACTTTTCTACACCTTTTTACCAGGGTTTACCACATTGGACCCTATTTTTAAAGGCCATTAATAAGCTGCCACAAAGTATCACCAGAAACCTATTAGTGGGCACAATAAGCCTCAATGGCATTTTTTTGCACTTTGCATGGCCTATTGTGCAAATAGCCTCTGGCCTCACCAGTGGCTCCAACAAATAGAGCCATGGAAGGGAGTGGATCTGCTTCATTCAGCCTGCAGAAAAAAAGCAGCCTGAAAGCAGTGGAGCCAATGCTTTATGTGCCCTCAGCCTTAAAGCTTATGTATTTTAAAGGTCATGTACTGACATAAGTGATCAATTGATTCAGTTGCCCATAGTGACCAATAAGCAATTATTTTTGATCAGTTTATCACCAGTAGGAAAATGAAACTAAATATCTGACTGGTAGCTATGGACAACTGCACTGGTTCCATGTAGCACTTATTTTTGTAAATCAATGCCTTTACGTATACAAGAAACTGTCTTGATGGTGGCGGTGATTACATGTTATAAGAAGGTTTTTGAGCCCCATGTCTGGAATCTCAAATATCGGATTGTTTCTGAAATGTTCATGGTAGCATTTTCATGATACAGTGTTGCAGGTTTGCATGTATGTTTTCCCTTGATGGTATGGAAAACATTACTGAATAAGGTGGATCCTGGCATGAAAATTTACCCAGCAAACAGGCCTTGTTTTTTGTTGCATAGCTGAGCTAGAGGCTCTCAAGCCATGATGATTAAATCTTTGTACTTAGAAAGGAAGTCTTCAGTTGCAGCGGTTAAAAATTATCTAGGTTAAAAGTACTCAAAAACAGGTTACATATGTATATAAGTGTTCAATATCATTTTAAATAATCTGCGTGGGAATTTTCTCTTGCTGCTGGCAGGAAGCATATAAAAAATGATATCACTTCTGTACATTTATATTAGAACTGTAATGTTAATTGTACACAGGCTATTAAAAAAGCAGGGCCAGATACACTGTTTTAAAGGGAGGGTTATGACATAACATTTACATTTTAAAAACTGGATATATGAACTTTCTTCAAACAGGGAAAATGTGTTGTCTTGTTTCCTGTTGCAGTTTTATCTGCAGTTTTATCTTTGAATTGTGTATATTTAAATGCAGGGCAACTTTCTAAATGAAATGGACCAGTGATATCTCGTAATGCATGTACAAGGTCCAGATTGTATCAGGATAATGATAGCAAAAAATAAATATAGCCCTTAGGGCAGTGGCACGACAGGTGTTTTTTCTAGCTGTGTTTCTGTGTGTAACTTTTGGAGTGAAAATGCATACTTTCACATTTCCACGCCAAAATCAACCCTGTGTGTGGACCGATAGGCTGGTGCTCTCTATGCACTGAGAGCATGGAGCAGAAGTCAGTAAATTGTCCTTAATTAAAGCAAGGGCCATATCTGGCTAACATTTTTAGCCAAATATGGATCTTGTATTGGTTCGCATTGGTATAGCCCAATGTAGAGCTGGCTACATGTCCAGTAGGGAAAAAAGTGATTAAAGGAGGTGCTCACATTACAATAAAGAAATGGAATAATAGCATTTTATGCCCTTGCAGAGCCACGGCTAAAAAGGCATTGTTCAGTGATGTTGTGTAATGGTGCAGGAGCATAAAATACATTATTTAATTATTAATAATATTAACAGTATACAAAAGTGAGACCTATCAAATCTGTCACGCTGCCTTGCTATGCAAATAATAATGCAAATCCCACTCATTTATGTAAAATTCACAGCCATATTCTTAAGCCCACTAAAAATTAATATTTTAATTCCTAATAGCAACAGGGGCTATAAACTGGCTCACAAACATAGATATATATCTATATTTATAGCCACTTTCAAAACTAATTCTTACACACCATGAGCATTTCAACATTTAGTTACAGCATCCATGCCCAGTATGAAGCCTTTTAACATTAACGTTTTAATAAAATGACAAATGATAGTAAAGTAATACTTAAACACTCAGGGAAGTGCTTTGGTTACCAACCCTCAACCTGCTTTGGTACTACAAAGCCACAAAATTCGAAAATGATGCTGCAAGAGGAGTTTGGGTGCTTTTTCAGTTTATATGAGCAAAGTCAGCCTCTAGCCTAGGTCATGTGAGCATCTAGATGTAAGTTCAGCAATTGGAGCAGTATCAGCATGCATTGGCATAAAATAACAAACAATATAAATGATACAGATTAGCATGCAGTTGCATACACATGCAACTGCATGCTAATCTGTATCATTTATATTGTTTGTTATTTTATGCCAATGCATGCTGATACTGCTCCAATTGCTGAACAACACATTAACTCTTGGCACAGGATAAACAATTATGTAATGTGTCAATCACAGAGAGAAATGTCTTTCTCATTACTCTATGAATAAGTCTTCTCCATCTATAAATACAACCTTATGATCATTTTTTGTCCAGTCAATTAAAGAAAGATCAGCTTGTAGGGGAGCGCAGTTAGCAAGTTATGAAAGATTCAAATGTGCATGCTATATTACAGCCACAGTTATTTTTATGTCAATTCTTAGTATCTTCACATGGCATCTAAACTATACATTTCATATTGGCAATATATTGACATATTTATGAACCTGTGAGCAAAGTTGTTCTCACACTAGAAAATTAATTCCTTGGAAATTTGGCAACAGGATACCCAGGGGATTGGTCAATCAAATATTCCAACCTATTTGGTTTGGAATATGATGAGAGGACATGATGCCTATATACCTTCATGTAAATTTCCTGAATAAGGTAATTAAGCAAATATAAATAAAATGTAAGCTGTGATTTGCTTTGTATTTGCTTGTTATTAAACCCATTACACACATATACAGAGATAAGGATCAATTCACCACACATACTTTTTGATGTGCACTGTATATTCAGTGCTTATTTGTGTCTCCCATCCTTTTTTCAAAGTACAGGTCATTATGCTTGAATTTTCACCAGATGAACAAGTTAAATTAATGGCAGGATCTGGGGGATCTGCAAGAAAAAAAAAACACACCATTGTTACCCCATATATACAAAAACATACATTTGTTTTGAGCGTAAACAGCATAACCTGCCTCTTTAATTGGAAGCACATGCAAATTTACCAAAAATTTTAATAATGTTCTAATACTTATTGTTATATAATTCTAATAATCTGGGGGCACTGTTGTACTAAAACAATGGTGTCGGCCATTCCTGTTTACTTACATTGACATTTATTATTTAAGGAACTTGCCAGTGTTACTTTAAGTTTAAAATACAATGTGATAACTTCAGAGTTATTCTCTCAAAATAGAAATCTGGTGGGTTGATTAACCCTATACTGAAATGTATGGAGTCAGCAGCCAATAAAGACGGGGATGTTATTTTCTAGCAGTTTTACTGGTTAGTTTACTGGCCAATGAATAAAATTGATCCTATTTGTCCCCTCAAAATGGAATCATGAGGTACGTGAGTCTGCAATATAGTAGCCTTAATAGCACAGGCCAGACAATCAAATTGTTGCCAGTTTTGAATACTACCCTGTACTATTATTAACAAGTAACTGTTTGGTAACAACTCCTAGAGGTTAACTACTTTTTTTTCAAGTTCAAGTCAAAGGGGTTCTTCACCATTAAATTACCTTTTAGAATAATGTAGCGTGTGATATTCTAAGATAATTTGCAATTGGTCTTTATTTTTTATTATTTGTGTTTTTTTGAATGATGTAGCTTTATGTTCAGCAGCTCTCCAGTTTGGAATTTCAACAGGTTGCTATGGTCTAACTTACCAACCAGGTAGTGATTTGAATGAGAGGCTGGTTATGAATAGGGGCTGAATAGATAGAAGAGTAATAAAAAGTAACAATAACAATACAATTGTAACCTCACAGAGCAATATTAGCAATACACTGGAAAAATATGATTTCTGATTAAGCGTTAACTTATAGGTGAACTACTCCGATAAAACCATAGTAAGATACATAAATAAACTTGCTGTAAAGCTAAACTGAAAGCATTTGGGCAAACCTTTGGAGTACACTAGTAAAACAAGTTTCTAATTGTATTACAGATATAATAGTAAGCTAATTGCTATTGTGCTTCCTCCTTTCTAATTATTTTCTTCAAAGTAAGAAAGGAATAAAAGTATTATTTCCTTAACTGTGCCTCAGTTCCACAGATGCTTGACAAAGGGGTTACGCCTCGAAACGTTGCATCCGCAATAAATCAGCAAGGGGTTTCCCTGCTAGAAGTAACCCAAGTTGTGCCAGTGATTTCTTGCTTTTCACGTGGACTTTGAGGTTTCCAATGCCTCCTTCACTGAGCACATGGGACTCGTACACATTGGGAAGGCCAGGGTGTACGAGGGTAATTTCTTTTCTAATTCCCTCAGTTCCACAGATACCATGTCATTGCTTCAGAAGGTTACAACCTTTTACCTATTTTGTAAATTTATTCAACAGTAATTGCTGTTATAGACATACATTTCCTCCTACATGAATTGAATTGTATTGTACTACTGTAAAAAAGAGGAAGGGAGAGAAACTGGGTTTTCCCAGAGGAATATAGTGCCATAAGGTAGAGGGAAATATAACAATGTTATAAATATAGGTTGAGAACATACAGTACTGCAGAACAGTCAAATGACCTCTCCCTAGAGAGATGTATTGTACATGGCAGAGGGTTGTGCAGTAGTGTACAACTGCAGGAACCATCTTTCCTAAGGTGGTGGAAAATCTTGCAGAGCATGAATTGTGCTACGTGCTTTGCAAGTTCCATTTTAATTATTTTGGCATGTTTAAAATAGTAATTGAAAGTGTATTTCATAATCTTTTTTTTTACCAAGCTAGACAGCAAAAGATACTTACATCCAACTTTTAAATCTTTCCAGCATATTGCATGATTTCTTCCATTGCAGCTGATAGAGCAGTAGATAGAGTAAGAATGTCTGACATTATAGAGATGAACACCAGCTGATGTCTGATTCGTCCAGTCTGTTTTAACGGATTTGTTATTGAGCAATACTGTTATCGTGCCTGGTTTCGGACAGTCTTTCATTTCAGATACACAAGTTATAGATACATTTGTTCGCATTGGGACAACCAAAGAAGGTTTAACGGCGATCTGTCCAGAACAATTAATGAAACCTATAGAAAAGAATCAGACAATTTTATATGTTCATTCTGGTTCACATGTTTTAAACTACAATAGTTAGAGTTCTGCTAGGCAGCAGTTCCTGGTTCAACTTTAGGTATGTTACGGATACTAACATCAGAAGAGAGTTTTTTGGTTCTTGATGGGAAAACTAGGTTGCACTATGCTATGATGCAAAAGTAATAAAGTAATTATATTAATAAACTTTGAAGCCAACAAGACATATGGTTTCTACACTGGCAATACTGTCCTCTCTCTATACTTGACCATTAAAGGGGAACTAAAGCTTAACTAAAGAAGTAGTAGTAGAAATGTTGTACATTATGCTCTGGGGTTTTCTACCAGCCCAAAGCAACCACAGCCTTTTAGCAGTAAAGATCTGTGTCTCTCAACGCGCCCCTGCAACTCCCCATCTTATTTTCTACTGATTTACTGCACATATTCTGGGTTACTGACACTTTCCTGAGCTTAAAGGAGAACTAAACCCTACCCCTACCCCACTACCCTACATAGACACCCCTCCAGCCTAGCTGCTACCCCGGGCAAATGCCCCTAAGTTTTTACTTACCCCTCCATGCAAATTCTGTCCAGTGGAGTTCACAGCAGCCATCTTCTTCTCTTCGGTAATCTTCGGAATGAGACTGCATAGCAGCGCCTGCGAAGTTGGAGCAATCTTCTGTTTCGCAACAACTACGCATGTGCCTAAACTTACGAAAATTGCTGAAGCCTGGTCTTTTTCCCAAGATTACCGAATCGGCTGAAGATGGCACCCGTGAACTCCGCTGGACAGAATCTGCATGGAGGGGTAAGTAAAGACTTAGGGGCTTTTGCCCGGGGTAGCAGCTAGGCTAGGGGGGGTCTATGTAGGATAGGGGAAAGGGTTTTTTTTAACTTAAGGGTTTAGTTCTCCTTTAAGGACCAACACACAATATACGGTATATTGATATTTGCAGTAAGAAAGTGTCAAAATGTAAGTAATCTGTTTTATTAAAACATGGCAGCTCTGAAACCAGTGCAATAAGCATCAGTATTTAATAATCAGTCCTGTAGCATCAGCTTCTAGGACAAGTAAACCTCATTTTCTGCTTGATAATTTTGCAAACGACCCTGAAGCTTAGCTTCTAAACAGCTGCCGAAAGCATAGTGATCATGTGACACTTTTAACAAATTCCAAGATGGGAAAATCCTATAACAATTTTTAAGACCTGGATAATTACTACTACAGACACTAAATCTTCAGGCTGGTGCAATAAATTCAGTATATAAAATATGGCATATTTACTAGCCATATTTTAACATTGTGGAATTCTCTCCCGGAATTGTGGCATTCTCTCCCTGAATCAGTCATACTGGCTGATAAATTAGATAGCTTTAAGAAGGGATTGGATGGCTTTTTGGCAAATAAAGGAATACAGGGTTATGAAATATAGCTCTATGTACAAGTTGATCCAAGTTTGAACTTGATGAACTTGTGTCTAACTTACTATGTTACAATGTTACAATGCATGGATATTCATTTTTAGGGTTCAGTACTGTAGCTGTACTGGTTTCAGTTGACAGACACAGCCTTTCATTCTTTATTATAGGGAGTATTTCTGTTTTGGGGACCAGTCTGATACTACTGTCACATTATTGTCCTCTTAACCCTTTCAGTTCTTGCTCACTTTGGCTCCAAACTCATATTTAACTCGTCTCTATCCTCAGTTTTTTTCCTTTTGTTTGAATGAAAGATGTTGACAGTCAGAAGAATTAAGTTGTGGGCTAGGGGCTTGAACAAGCAAGAAGGAATTGGGTTAAGAACATAATAAGAATGGACTGCAAAATTAGTTAAAGGAGAAAAGGAGATGGGAACCCATTTACCAACAGCAATCAAATTTTGCTTTGATTGTTCTTCTTGCAGCTGGCTGAACAAAGTTAGCCATTAATTGATTACTGTGGGTTATTGCCCAAATGCAGATTTGCCTAGATGTGTAGGAGGGCATAAGCATCAGGTTATCTATGAATGGCATCCATGTCAGTGCTGGGTGCAAATTTTGCTACTGGGCTCGTAGGTCTTCAGTTACATTACAGATCAAGGTTATTTTCTATCAATTGGCAAAGTCTTAAAGAGAGTCTTAAAGAGGGTACACAGGGAAGTGACAGGCAGACAGTGAACACAGAAAACTGTCAGATTACTAGTATTTTAAATTTTATAAATCACTGCAATGCTTATTTTGCAGGAATTTGTACATAGAAATACCTTACCTTCACAAGTTCTGAGTATTAGTATGTGTACTATCCAGGCTCTGCTCCATCGATAGGAAATATTTCCCATATTTGCAGTGTTTAATAGACTTTTTTATTCTGTAGATCACAATGATATAATATTAGTTTTACTTAAATGGGTAGTTCAATGTATAACTTTTAGTATGATGTAGACAGTGGTACTCAACGTGGTAGGTCTTAATTGCTCTAGAAAAAGTTGTAAAAAATAATGCTTACAATAGGTCTATAAGTGTATTTACAGGTGAACTTATTAATGCAAAAACAAAGAACATTTAGGGAATTATTTACTAAAACATTATTATTTTTTTCTCATATTTTACCAGAAACACACTCAACCTAACTCCCAAAAATCTAAAAATTCAAGGTTTTTATGAACATATCGAATTTGTAGAGTTTATTGGCTGAAAAACTTGACTACCTCAAATTTATTGAGTTTCCATCCGAAAACCAGCGTCACCCCAAAACATCCGAAAATTTTGAAGGCAAAAAACATCTTCAAATGGTTAAAGGGACCTCTGCCATTTACTTTTACATGAAATCTCAAAAAATGTGAGTTTTTTTCTCTAAAAATTCTAGCTTTTCTAGCATAAAAAACTCTAATTTTAAGAGGAAATAAAATCCGAACTTCAATAAATAGATCCCTTACTGTACCAGTGCAATGCCCAGTGTAAGTACAGAGGGTCTTTTTTACTTTTCCAGGCTGTCCAGTGATCGGTACTTATAGTCCAGTGCCTTGTCTCTGTCTTGTCCAACTTGTGAACTGACATTTTTCTAGTACTTGTTAAATAAATGAATTGTAACCTGAAATGTCCCCTAACACTAGTGTCCATGTGCTCTAAATTTGGAAAACCCATAGCCTGATGAACTATCAGTGATCAAAGCAAGTAAGCTGTGTGGGAATAGTTGTAAACTGCCCCTTGCTCACTGAGAAGGACACACGTTTGATTTGGAAATGGCTATTTCAAATCCTATCTTTAAAAAATGGGGCTTACAGTAAAATTCATAAGATGGACATATATAAGCTAAAATAATTACCAAAAGTTAAGCAGGTATGGAGAAGGCTGCAATATAGTGAAACATATAGAAATATACAGCCAAGAAGGAAGCTCATATGAGCAAATTACTAAAAATGTAACAGGTTTGGAGAAGGGTATATATAGGGGCAGATTTATCAAGGGCCGAATTTCTAAGTTAAAAAACGTCGAAATTCGACCATCGAATAGGCTAAATTCGATAGTCTAACTTTTCTTTTTGAATTTTTTTTGGCCGTTTTCAGCGAATCTAAATTGTTAGATCGATCATAGAAATCTTTTTTAGTCGATCGATCGAACGATTTTCAAAAAAAAAACGTAGACTTTTTAAAACGTAGCCAAATTTTGGCTATAGGTTCTAGGAGGTCCCCATAGGCTAACATAGCAATTCGGCAGGTTTAAGGTGGCGAAATGTCGAAGTCGAACTTTTTTAAAGAGACGGTACTTCGATTTTCGAATGGTCGAATTTTCAAAGTATTTTCAATTTGAATCAAAGTCGAATTTGGCCTTTTCGATGGTCAAAGTACCCAAAAATTACTTCAAAATTTGAAGTTTTTGAATTCGAAAATTCACTTCGAATTCACTTCGATCCTTAGTAAATGTGCCCCATAGTGTATATAGTTATGTTTCTATGCAAATGCTGTAAAATCTACATTTTATACCTCAAACAAGGCAGATTATATTATAACAGATCTTGAGAGGTATCACACAGCCCACACATCCTGCTGTTAACAGGTAACAATAATTCTTACAGCTAAGTCCTAACCTTTAAAAGTGGGATCACCAGTATACGAGCAAGAAATGAGAACCAACCATTCCTGAACACTACACATGTCTGAAAGATGTCTTTGAGGGGGATCCATGCACCACTATGTTGGTTCTTCACCTCCACCTACTCCCAGGCAGAGGTGTAGTGTAACCTGCCTAGGTCCCCTATTACAACATGCATGCAATCCACAATTCCCTTATGCATACAAATTTGGTAGTGTGAGGTCTGCTCTCTATATTGTTATGGCACTGCCTCCATGCTAAAATATACCAGAGGTGTCTTTCTGAGTGGACAAACAATCCTTAGGAATCCCTACTTTAGAGGAAACAGACCTCGTGAGCCTCAATTTTTCTGGAGTCATAGGTAACCCTTGATTTTGTTCACCCACGGGGGGGCCAGAAGACAAATTTTTGTGGGGGATCTTAGCCCTGCAAAGTTACGCCACTGCTACTCACTCTAATGAACCAACTCTGTCCATTACCTAGTCTAGTATAGAGACTCATTTCCTTTATAAAGCATGGCTAAAGCTCTGTGTATACAATCCATTTGGTCTCTGAGAGCAGGGACATTATTTTAAACTATCTAACCTGCCTAAGTACCCCCAAATATATTAAACTTTGCTCATGTCTGATAACCTCCCCACATCAATACAAAATTCATCAGCACACCACTTACTTAATTTTTAAGGGTGCATACACTTCCTGGCTGCTTCAGAAACCAAATAGTATCCAGTGACTTTGTATGGATGGAGCAGACCTATGGTTAATGTCTTTTCAATCCATTTATTGCAATAAATGGATTGAAAAGGCATTCGTTATAGGTCTGCTCCTTCCATACAACCTCCCCACACCCACATCTAAGACTTGATCTCTATTATTAAGTATTCTTCAGAAGCAACAGTATACTTTCTCTCACCTTTTCTATAAAAAATCTTATAGAACCTTTTAAAAATTCTACACTGATCTAAAAGCACACCAATCATGCTTTCAACCTCTGTTCAATCAAATTGTCTGGGGGCACCTGAAGTCTTGTTCTTGCAAACATAAGTTTGCCATTCCAGAGCTCCTTAAACTTGAAACAACAGTTACTGAAATTATTGCCATGGAATTGTGCAGATTGGATAAGTGTCAATCCAGACCCCCTACTGGTTAACCTCTACTCACCTGGGGGACTTATTTGCATGCCTGGAAATTAGAATGGCTGTGAGTACTTTCACAAACTGGAAATTACCCACTGACAATAACAAGGTTGATGAAAGTTCACACACCATGATAATCATACCATAACTTGAGGGTTGGTTTAGCTTTTTCTCCAACACGGAACATACATCTGTTCATTTAGACTTTTGCACAATGACAGTTATTGAGAGCAGGATCCTCATTGTCACAGACTAAATAAAGTGTTGAAGAGAAACCACTGGAGCTTTTCTCATCAAATAAAATCTGACCCATTTGCTAAATTTCACATTCTGAACTGAAAAGTACACATATAAAAAGAAATGTTATTTGATAAAAACAAAAGCAGTTTTTCTGTGTCCTTAATTATGCTGTAACAAACTGAAATATTAACAGTAGCATTCACAAATACTGTATACTGTAAAATATACTGTAATACTTCACTTTAATTTAGTCTTAATTTATAATTTAGTCTTACATTATAACATATTTTGAAACATATATATATTTTGTAACTCTTACCTTCATACGGCGCTTTGTTCTGCTTCTTGCTCTTGGCATCTTTAAAATCTGAAGTGAAAAAAACCCCTTGTCTGCTTATCACTGTTCACCCGAGAATACACGCCTACCTGCTGCTCAATGCTATGTATAAATCTAGGACACAGAAATTTCAAGGCATGCAAATTTAGTGGGCTGATTTATACTCAGGATGCAACCCCTGATGAATGTGGTTTAGTCTAGATGGTCTTCAGTCTCTATCAAGCTAATGCTGGTTACAATGCATTTTTTTAAATGTTTCATTGTCAAAAAGTGGAAAAGGTCAATGGTTTTGTAAATGTTTGCTGTGAAACCAGCTTTATAGGCAACAGCTTCTGGCAAGTTTAGTCAAATTGTTTATTTATTTTTTATTTTCTTTCTTTTGTTTAAAAAGACCCTACAGTATTAGTTAAAACGTGTCAAATACCTGGCAAATAGCAACCATGTTTTTTTTTTTCCAATTCATGTTTGCAAAAATGCTTTTAAATCTCATTGTAGCTATTTTCATATTGGACAGATCAGTTGCTTGGGGCTTCAGATGAGCATTTACGCTTAAGAAAATCTGCTTTTAAATTGTAATGACTATAGAAGCAGCAGGATTGATGTGTGCACATTTGGGCCGCTATATAGGGGGACATATTCAAGTCTCTGCCTGACCTGCCTGATACCCAGTCCTTGTCCTTGAGTTATGGTAAAATCCTGCCACGGGCTATAAGTCTCCTTATAATTAGCAGTTTTCAGACTGCAATAGAAAGTGAACTTGGAGTGACTAATTTACTGTTATAAAGTTATCTATAATCAGAGCAATAAGGCATGACAGCTACTTTGTATAATTATTACAGTATATGATGAAAAGGAAGTAGATTATATTACTAACAGGAAATAAGAAATGTATATTCTGTATTTTTGATGGAAAGATTATTTTGTCAATTTCTTACAGTTCTGTTGAATCAGTTATTAAATACCTACTGGATACTATTTTGGAAGCCTTTTTATTGCTATCTGGAAGATACCGTATATACTCGAGTATAAGCCGATCCGAGTATAAGCCGAGGTACCTAATTTTACCTACGAAAACTGGGAAAACTTATTGACTCTAGTATAAGCCTAGACACAACTACAGCCCTGTCTCCCAGCAGCGCACCTTCCGCCAAAGAGACTCCCCCAGCGATCGACCGGACTTCTTTGCAAAGTTGATGGTGACAGAGAATTGTGCAGAGAGTGCTGTGTGTCATAAAACCACCACTGATCTTTCGTATAACCAACAGATGGCGCTGTGTGATATTGCCATCACTGTTAATCCTTTATTCAACCAACAGATGGCGCTGTGTGATATTGCAGTTACTGTTATTCTTTGATATACGGTAACCAACAGATGGCGCTGTGTGATATTGCAGTCACTGTTATTCTTTGATACAACCAACAGATGGCGCTGTGTGATATTGCAGTTACTGTTATTCTTTGATATAACCAACAGATGGCGCTGTGTGATATTGCAGTCACTGTTATTCTTTGATACAACCAACAGATGGCGCTGTGTGATATTGCAGTCACTGTTATTTTTTGATATAACCAACAGAGGGCGCACTGTTATTCTTTCATAAAACCAACAGAGGGCATTGTGGGATATTGCAGTCTCTCCCCAAGTGAACTGTTGGTATAGGAATGATTAAAAGTGACTGCAATCTCAGCTACTGCCCGCTGACCCGAGTATAAGCCGAGGTAGACTTTTTCAGCACATTTTGGATGCTGAAAAACTCGGCTTATACTCGAGTATATACAGTAATCATCCTACATAATTTTTAACTACCATACTGATCATCTTTCACAACCTGTGGCCCTGTTTTTTCTTCCTCCAACCTCTTTTAAACTCCAGCAGTGGGCACCAACCAACTCATCAGGATGGTCACTTTCTGATTCTGGTCTTTAGAAAAAATGTGTCTCTATGCGATTTTTAAGGAAAATTATTCCCCAAACAACATAGCTCTCTATAAAATATATTGCATAAAACAGCTCATATGTAAAAGCCTGCTTCATCTAAATTTTTATAGTAGTATGTGCCAATGGGTAATCTCAAATATAAAATTTACATTTTAAGGAAAAAGGGCTGCCACCTGGGATCAAATGATTTAGAGTGCACATACATAAACCAAGGACACACATACATGTTAGGTCGTGTCAAACAATTAGTGTTCTATCTTTTACTCCCACACTTCATCTTGTTAGTTAGAGCTGCATTATTCTGGTCAGGCGATCTCAGGTGAGGGAGCATACACACCAGCACAAAATGGTGGTTTACTGCATAAGATGTAAAAGGGCAATATTTACTGATATGTAAATTCCAGTTTGGTAAGATTCTTTAAAATGCCACTTATTATAATTTAAACAATCTGTTGGTTAAGTATTCATTCTGGTGGTATAGTTTCCTTTACCAGGGACCCCTTCCCCCTTTCTGATCTTCATCTTGTTACATTTTATGTCTCACCCTCTCCTACTCTTTCCCCCACTATTCCAATATTGTTGGGAATACACATGCACCTCCCAGCCCTAGCTCACTTTCTTCAGTCCAGTCTCTCCTCCTTTAGGGTTTATGTTCGAATTTGATACCCTGGTTAGTATGTACAACCAATTATCTCCTCCACCATTGGCTCATTTGTACCTTTACAGACCTTTAAATGACTTACAGGCATACTCACGCTCAAAAGTCACACCCCTGACTGAACGACATTCTTACGGTCATGTATGCAATCTACAAAACATATGTGGAGAAAATAAAGTATGTAAGCAGATTTCATCCATTACAAATCTTTTAATTCTGCTTTGTCAAAGGCCAAGCAAGACTATTATTCTACTCTTCTGAACAATAAAAATCCAACCCATGATGTCTTTTTCTATATTCAATTCTCTGCTACATACCTCATCAGCAGAATCACTCAACCTCATACAGTCTCTTCAGGACTGTTCTCCAGCTTAATCACATATTTATATTTTCACTAGAACTTTCCCCTCCCTGTTCAAATAGGCCTGTGTCAAGCCTATTCTTTAAAAGGCTTCTGTCCTGTCCTATTGATTGCCTTTAAAATCATGGAACATATTATGTATTCCTAAATTGCTAACTTTATACACACTCAAAATCTGCTAGAACAATTGCAATCTGGAAAGTCACTTCTCCATTCTAAACCTCTTTAATTTGTCATCTTCATTTAATTTGGTTGACCACTCTCTACTTTTGCAAATACTGCATTTACTTAGGGTCAGATTTATCAAGGGTCAAATTTCGAATTTTAAAAACTTCGAAATTCGAATTCAAAAAGACCAACCAAAATGAAATCGTAGTTTTTTTTGGCCAAATAGGTCAGTTTTCAAAGTCCACCAATTCTGGGGGAGGACTGTGCAGGGGGGAGGCAGGGAGGGGGTCAACGGAGGGGGGTCAGTGGGGACTTAACATTGCGGGGGTTTAGTTCTTCTTTAAGAACATTTCTGGCCAACTCCTCTGTTACTCTATGAGCAACCAAGTGGGTCACAGTACCTTCTACTACTGCTGCTTTTTTCATCCTTAAAACTTTCTGTCTTGCTGCTCCTTACACATGCATAATATTTGACCCATTCCTGGAACTTATAATGCAATGACAACCACTGTAAACTGTAGCACCTATTTGTGCCTGTAAGTTACCCTCCCATTTAGATTGTACGATGTACATTAGCAAGGATATCCTTCCTCTTATCTCTGTAACACTTGTAACTGTAATTAATATTAATTTTGTAAATGTAATGACCCCTGTTTGTTCTATTAATTTATTGATCTACTGTACAGCGCTTCGCACATACAGAGAGATATGGCCAGATATGGGATGACTTTGACGTAGTTGGCCAGCTTAGATATGTTGCAATATATGGACAAACAATCCCTGTTTTGTTTAAAGGGTAAGGCATTTTTCAGTAGCAGTATGCACAGAATGTCTCTGTCTTAAATATATTGATAATGGGTTGAGTGCTGAGGACTCTTGTAATTTGTCTATATGTATTTTGTGGTCACAGCCTCATTGCACCCCCGCCTATTGGTTTTAAAAACTAGTGGTGAGCACAAATTTCCCTTGTTTGTTATAGTTATACAGAAGCAGTGGCCAGCTCCATGTTGTAGCTCCCACCCTTCCCAGCTATAGTCAGGTGATCCCACTGGTGTCTAATAAAAGGGCAGCCAAGTTTGGGAGTTTTACTTTGAAAGCAGCTAGTAAGTTGCAGGTAAAACATAGTCCCTTTGTAAAATGTATAATGAAGCAATAGAATTCTTAATGAATCAGATGAAAATTGAGTGTAGGACTGGCCAGATATGGGATGACTTTGACGTAGTTGGCCAGCTTAAATATATTGCAATTTATGGACAAACAATCCCTGTTTTGTTTAAAGGGTAAGGCATTTTTGAGTAGAAGTATGCACAAAATGTCTCTGTCTTAAATATATTTATAATGAGTGCTGAGGACTCTTGTAATTGTCTATATATATATATATATATATATATATATATATATATATATATATATATATATATATATATATATATTGTATATTTAGGCATAAGTGTTGGGTTCTTGAAAGGTCAGTCTTCTTTGAACATCTGGATTATCCAAATCTGCTGGAAAATCTAGCAGTAAGGCTAAATGAAACCCAGAGTATAAAAAAAGAATGACGAGAATTGGGTATGCAAGCTTAGTCAGTGGAAATAAAGAATAACAGCTATTTTGAGATATGCTGAAATGCCGATTCATATTTAAAAATTGTTACTATAATGGTGTTGCAACTAGAGCTGCAGGGCTGTTTTGTAAATGGGGAAAAGAGAATTTTGCTCAGGAAACTTCAAAACAAGCAGGCACTATCAAACCTTTCATCTGAAGCAACCACAGAAATGGCAGACGCCTCATTTTAAGCCACTGGAAAAGCTGTACAACAACAAGTTCTGTATAAAAGACTGAATGTTTACCTTTTTATTTTGTCTTCCCATTTTGTGATTATGGTTTATCTGCCCTATAGCTGTTGGTCCAGGAAAGAGCACCTGGACCTACTTTGGTACTGTGGTAAACACAGCTGCCCCTGATAACTTCCAGTTTTTTAACATGAACATTTTTTTCTTTTAATATAGGGAAGCGCAATTGTGCTATATACACTAGTGATCCCTCTCCCTCCTGGTTATGACATGCTGCCATTGACTCTGTCACTCCTGTTGGAGCCATATAGTGTGCAATTAGATGATACAGCTGATATTGCTTTACAAAATGCTTTCAAGGCTCCTTAAATTCCTGGGCGCAAAAATAGAAGTCCCAGTTGCCCCACCTTGACAGTGGCCTTTGCTACACTGGGGAGTCATATTAGGGAGACAATTACCTGGATGGGTCAGCTATAAAAGAGTTTTGGCAATTAGCACTGTGCAGTGTAAGTTTTGCAAAGCTCTGAAAACCCTGAGGCAACTAACAGGCTTAGAGAGGTCAAATAGTTGGTACCTGCATTGCAGATGCATCTGCCAAATATAGAAAAAAAATAGGCGTTGAGAGGAACAAGCAGTAGAGGGGGCAAAAGGAACATATTGAGGACGCAAGATTTGCCACTGCCAGGTGTATAGGCACAGCAGAATCAAAGGTCCCATGGGAAATGATAATGATTTTATACTTGGGGCGCAGGGATCAGTCTGAAAATTACAACTTATGGCAAACACAAACTATATCTGTAAAATGTGATCTCAATTTAAAGCTCACTGACAAGAGATAGACAGGGCATTGTGCGTTTTAAACACAACATAATAATGTCCTCAAAAATTACAAGAGAATGCATCTGCACTTCTGTGACCCAGTGTCAACAGACTCAAGCTTCACAAATTTAAAAACTATGTTAGGGTTACTGTTCAGAAACTGCTAATACAGAAGCATGACTTGTGAAAAGAGCATCACGCCCACAATGCCAATTGCAATAGTTTAACATGGTCATGGATCCATAACAGTATGGGAAGCCATCTGGCTTTTGCCATTTTTTTTCACATGACAAAAATCATTTTTATTACATGAATTTTAAATTACACTGAGGTATCACTTTGCCTTTATATTATTTTAAATATATGCACACACGAGGCTATTTAATCCTTTACACAAGTGCACACAATCACTCTGATGAAGTGCCCAGCTATGGGGCATGAAACGCGTTAGAATTGTACATCCTCCGCTGTTATCCTTTTTATGTGCGAATAAAGCCGAATCTTGATGTTAATTGTGCCGGATTCCTGATATTCTTGGTCAGCGCCTTGACAGCGGTCTGTGGTTTTGGTTTGGATGTAATAGCCGGCGAGGAGTGACCGGCATATCGCGAGAGCAGCGATCAATCAGGAAGGTCCGGGTGAGCTCCGCCATTGACGCTCCGTGAGTAAAGCTTTGACTAGTAAATCCTGCCTGCTGATTGGTCGCTATGGGTACCTGCTTATGGGCAAACTTAGCGCCTTTTATTACATAACCCATTCAAGCAGAGCACTTTTCAATATTCCACAATCTGTGATAAATTCCACCTATAAGGAATCAGCCATCTTATTCTCCTCCACAACTTCTTTCTTAATTCTGGATTTCAAATGTTAAGGTTAATAAATTAAATGTTAATGTACAGAAATATCCCTCCTCCTTTTCTATTTCCCCCATTCCTCCAAAACTAATCATGTGAATCATTCAGCCATGTTTCAGCAATTCTAATTACGTACATTATACATCTCATCCATAATCATTCTCCAGTCAGGCCTGGATTTGTTGCGAGGCCACAAAGTCCCGGGCCTAGGGCGGCAAAATGTGAGGGTCGGCAGGCCGCCCAGCCGCTTTCTGTGCAGCACTGGGGACACGCAGCTCCCCAGTGCTCCTGCCCTTGCTTGCGTTAGCTCGTGAGGAGGGGGGCAGTGCCGGATCTAGGGGCAGCCAGAAAAGGAAATCCGGCCCTGTTTCCAGTTCTCTCCTTTTACCTGCCATGCTTCTTGCATTTGTAAACACAGATTTAATTCAGGTACCAGTTATTACATTTCTTATATATGACTTATATATGATATCCCATCCATCTCTCCATCCTTATTTTCCCTTAACATACCCTGATTCTCATATTACCTATCTTCCACAAAACTTCTAACTGCTCAGACCCCCCCCATACCTAATTTAAAACCTCCTCCAGACTTCAAGCCATCCTTCTCCCAAAACAGCTGAACCAACATCATTGAGGTGCAGCCCACCCCTGGCAAAGATCCTTTAGTTATGTAAATATTCTCTCTCTGCCTACATAAGGTAGCATGTGCCAATGGTGATATTTATGAGATACGTTCAAAGGGATTTCTCACATTCAACTTTATGCCTAGTTTGATAAAATACTTTTAAGGAATTCACCACTTCCTCTTACTTTGTCATTCGCCCCCCAAGCCCCTTATCTATCCATTTGCTCTGCTCGAAACTCTAGAACCAGGGATGTAGCTGGCAGTTCAGCATATAGAATCCATATAAAAGATTGCCAACTTTGTAATAACTGAATCCCCAATTACTACAAATTACCTTCCCTTCCTATCACTGTCCACTTTCCTTCTTAAAGTGATACTGACACAAACAATTTTCTTTTCAAAATAAAAATCTACATTAAATGTTACCTATAGGTCATGTTGATCCTTTTTCACTGATAGTTCTGCTTTTCTATGTAATTGTTAGTTGAAGTTCCTAAACCTGACTGTTTTGCCAACCTGACTGTCCCTTCAGTAACAGTCACTGTTAAGAGGCGCGCCGGCTCTGCGGGGAAGGGATTTCCGGGCACACAGGATAGGGTTAGGCTGTGGGAGCAGGGGAGGATAATGGGCTCCCTGTAGAAGGAGCCGCACATCGGGGACTTCAGCTCTTCATCCAGCCGGGTCACTTTTCCTGCTGTCAGTAGACTATAGGAACTAGCCAGGCAGGAGAAATCCAGAGCCGCACTATGGATGGTCGCCATATAGCCGTTTCTGAAGAGGCGCGGAAGTGGAGATTCGGTAAGTTATTTCTTAATAAAGGCTTTACAATTTTACATTATAATTTGTCTTGGTGTTTTTTTTTTTGTTGTATTGTAACAAATTTTTGTAAAAAATTTTTTTTACGTTACTGTTCCTTTAACCTGTTTGTTAGAGTTTCTAATGCTAACGGTTTCCTGCTGCACAAATATGTCAGCCCCCTCAGAGAGGAACAGGGTAGTAAGTAAGGTAATGTAAAAGCATCAGGCAAATTGTAAATAGCATTCAAAGACAATGTTATGATAGATAAAAAAGGTTATTTTCTGATGTCAGTATCTATTTAAACTTGACATTAAATCATAGGCCAAAATTCCAGCCTTTTGACTGAATGAATTTGTTCATCACATTACAAAGCCATATAAATCCAGATTTATTTTTATGCAATATTTTGAGTATACTGTCCATGTTTTCCTTATTTTCTCAGCTACCGGTTTATGTGCCCCTTCCTTCACTTAAAAATAACAGTAAGGGAAGTCTCTGAGCATTACCGATACCATCGTGATTATACAGAGAAGGGGTTTTCATGGAGTGGAGTATTTACTCACCACATTTAGGAAGTGGCCCAGGTGCACCGCCCTGAGCTCTCAGCATGGGGATCGGACAACCGTGAATAAATCTGTAGCAGGCACTCAAATAAAGGCAATCTTCCATCAATTTGTAGAAACCAAGTAGAAAAGATTTATTGTGTCCTCTGCCTTACGCGTTTCATGTTACAAACACTTAATCATAGCCACAAATGTGGCTGTTGTGTATTAATGTTACTATTTAATGTTAACATAATTACAGTTATAACCCATCACCACCAAGATGACTGTGATCATCTTTGATCCCGCACTTTCTTTACTTATACCTTTCCCTGTCCAAAATAAGTTTGTGTTCATTACCCACATTAGGTCCCAGTGAATTCTAGCACTTTATATTTTCATACTGCGATTACTGATTCACAGATTCCCTTAACTGAAGTGCAAAGTAACACTGAGACCGAATGCGTCTGTTGCACCTAATACTATTATCCATTCACATTGACGCCGTATTTGCAGACATTGCCAATCCTGGCTTTGCAGCGATTGGGGGCTTGTAAAATAACCCAATCGTTTGCGCCGTGCCATTGAAGGGATTACGCCTACCTGTGCGTATAGAGCGTCTCCATGGTAGCCGGAGAGATGCGGTCGGCAAACGCCATATTGGTGGTGGCATAGATCCGCTTACTATTGCATTTCAGCTGGTTATGATGAAAAATAGACGGGCTTCCTATCCGCTGCGAAAATTAGACGCCAACAAAAGTACTTGTAGCTGATTTTGTTTAAATCTGTTAAGCTTTAGCACTTAACTATTTCATTTTATAGATATTTGTTATTGTCCTTTGCTTCCAGTTCGTTTTGGCGTCTGCTGAATTTGTTACCTTCTATTAATTGATTAACTCATACATGTATTCATTTCTGTATAGTTTAATATGTAATTGATGTGCTGTAGTTTTAATGTGTAAAGAACACAATTAAAGGGGATGTTCAACCAAAGATTTGCATAAGTGAAAAAGAAATGTAATTCTAAGCAACTATCCCACATACATTAACTAAAAGGCTTCATATTACTAAGTGCAGCTCAGGGCAAATGAGGGCAGGGTGTTAGGTTCAAAGTTGTGCCACAGGAGTTCCCTGTACTTATTCCCTAGCTATGTCATGTTTGCCTGACACCCAGCAGAGATATACTTTGTAGCTAGTGCCACAGTTTTAATCTGGAGCAAGTCCCACTGTAGTAAGTCTCACTGACACAATCATTTTTGGGATGGGTTCTTAGGGGCCCATTTTGCCCTTCTATGCCACCATATTAGTAAATGGGGCATCTTGTTTCATACAATTCCCTCCTCCCTATTCCTGACTATTCATACCACTGAAACTTTGTATCAGTACTCAGCTCTCCTCCAGTGAAAACTCCCGCAATGCCTTGCAGGTACTGTGACTAAAGGGGTGATTCACCATAGAGTTAACTTTTAGTATGTTATAGCATGGCTAATTCTAAGCAAATATTCAATTTGGTCTTCATTTTTTATAGTTTTTGAATTAATTACCTTCTTCTGACTCTTTCCAGCTTTCAAATATGGGTATCTAACACCATCTGAAAAAACAAATGCTCTGTAAGACTGCAAATGTATTGTTATTGCTACTTTTTGTTACTCAGCTTTCTATTCAGGTCATCTCCTATTCATATTCCAATCAATGCAAAGTTGAAATTGCAAACTGCAGAGCGGCTGAATTGAAAATAATAATCTGACCAAAAAAAAAATCTTCTCAATAGTTATTATTATTATTATTCTCTTCTTTGGGATCTTTTTTTGTACACAGTGTCTACTTTTTGTGTGTTGTTGTAGGAAACAGATGGCTCAAAGAATTCTAATGCAACTGGATGCCTTAGACAAGTACTCGCATGACATATTGGCAAAGCATGCAAAGGTTTGTTATACCTTTCTTTAAATATACAAATAGGTTTGTAATATCAGAAATATACCAGTGCCTGATTTTAAAAACACATATTTACTGTATATCTATTGTTCTGCAGTATACAGTATTCATCTATAGATCAAATCTGTGTCTTGTATGTATCCTATTCTTTTTTCTAGAAACGCTCTCTGGACTACCTACATATGTTAAACTCCCTGAAAACACCATTCCTTGATGATTTTGACCTCAATTATTTAACTGATGAGAAAACAGAAGGACACAACCCCTTAGATAATTCTCATGGCTCAGTGAGGTGACTATACAATTTTTGTTTGTGTTAACACATTAAAGACCCACAAAAATGAGGTGTTATCTAACCACTTCAGCTTGCAAGCAGATATTGAACAAACCAGTGTTTGAGATTGGTGTGGGCTTCTGGAAGGCCAAAAATGCCTGCTGTTGCAGCTTAAAGGACAAGGAAAATCCAACCACAAATATCGTTCACCACAAAGGACAAAATTGAATAAAATAAAATATGGTATTTTGCCAGCCATATCTTCTCAATAGCATACTACAATCATCTTGTTCCCCATAAGTGACATGCATTTGCATTGCATATGTATGCTGATTTTATCTTTTACAATAATGTGCTGGTGTTGAGAGGCCTGCCCAACCCAATGGCACATGGTAAGATTTGTTGCCGTAGTTAAGTCTGCACTGACTACACTTCTGAAAGAGGATGCTTTCTTATGCATTTTCCCAAATTACCGCAAGTAACGTAATTTACTTGTTGTGATTCTAATGTTAGCGAAGGGGGTGGTATTTTCCTTTGTGATCAAAGATGGTCTTCAGCAAGGGGAGAACAAAATAATGTTTTGGGATACAGGATAGTAGGAATCCACAGAGTTCTCTTATAAATGGCAACCAGGCAGGCAGACTGACTTTGAGACCCGACTTTTATTGTTCTATTTATTTATATTTAGTGATTTTTTTATCACAACTCTTGATTTTTAGGCCCAGTTATTTAATGCTTTTCATAATGACATTTAAACAAAATGCCTGGTTACAAGGAAAAAACAGTGCTGTTTTAGTCATGAGGCAACGTGAGAACCAAATATATATAGATCTAATTTATTGACATGTTTACTACCATGCAGAAATCCCAAGGCTAACGAGTCATTTGCTTTTGGACACTTGGAATTCCACAAGACTGGACAGGAAGGTACACTTTCTCATTCATTAATATTTGTATCTCTAACCACCTGCATGTCCAACTGTCAAAAATGCAAATGTCATACAATGTATACATATATAGTGTCATGTCTAGCCAGGGTTGTGGACCCAGGACCGTTTTGATTAGACCAGGGCCTGACGATCAGAATCACTTAGAGAGTTAGAAGAGAACAACATCTGGTATAACGCTGACGGAGGACTGCCCTTGTGTTTTTTTCAATCTCAGGAAAAAAGTAGTACTGTAAAATGTAATCACTTCTACAGAGCAGTTTGTATTTTTTTAGATTATCCATAAGGAGTACATTTTTTTGTTTTGCTGTTTGTGGAGGGGATTTGCTAATCTTAGCAGTAAAAATTTGTAAGGGTAGTCATTTATTGAATGAAGCATCTCTGTGGCCGGTTACAACCCAGTTTATGTTATACCACACCCCTTTGATTGTCAGCACATGTCTCCACCTAGCTTTATGTAAAGGGATTAAACACACATAACATGCTCTGTAGGAGGTAAGAGGGAACTTGTGACCATTTGATATCAAGACTAACACTGCATGCTGAGACAGTCACAGACCTCATTGCCTCCCTCCATGAACCACAGACAAAGCTTGGCCACTGTGTGGCCAGCTTTATGTAGGTGCTCACTGTGAAGTAAACTGTGTTTAGAAGCTGCAAAACAGTTGTGTGTGTGTAGGCACAAGTTGCAAAGAAAACATTGGAAGCAACATTTCCTAAAGACAGTGCCCTGTACTCTGCACCTTGCACATTATTCAGAAAAACACAAAACAAACAGCTTTTTGATTTAAGGCACGAGCACTTATATTCATAAATGATCCCTAAGGTTTCTTTTATATATTTCATGTCTAACGTGAAGTAGGTTTGCATGTTACCGTAAATACTAAAACCCAGCTACAGTTTTTTCTTTTACATAATTATTTTTGTATTGTTAAACAAAATTATATCCTAGTGTTTTATTTTTCAGTTCAGAGGTACAATGCAGTGTTTCCTGAGAGGAAAGGATAAACTGTGTACATCTTCTCTTCCTAAACCCAGATAAAGAAAGATTATGTGTGGTTAACATACCAAGAGATCACATCATCCATCATCATCCATTATCATTGTTTCCCTCCCCAAGCTCTAAGTTACAACCTTGTAACTGTTAGGGCAGAGACACACGCGAAGATTCAGGGAGATTTAGTCGCCCGGCGACAAACCACCTCTTCTTCGGGGTTCTTATCTCCCCGAAAAGCCTTCCCTCCGGCGATTTAGATTCTAGCCGGCAGGAAGACAGTTCGGGGAGATTAGTCGCCCGAAGAAGAGGTGATTTATCGCCGGGCGACTAAATCTCCCCAAATCTTTGAGTGTGTCTCTGCCCTTAAAAGGCCCAGTGCTCACTGCTGTGCAGTGTCAATATATTTGTGCATAACAAGTAGTTTTCCAAAAGGTTTAGGGGCCCTGAAAAAACTTGTTTGACCTAGTATCTTTTAGTGAGGTTAATAATAATTAACATTAGAATTTCTAATTTACTGGTAAAAAATTTGACCAACAGTCAATAAAAAAAGATTAGTTTAAATATTATTTAGAAATGCTTAGTGGGGAGTACACTTTTCTTAACATTGTACATTGCACATAATTCATTCTACCATTTAAAATGTTATTCTTGAACCAATAAATGTATTATCTATAGCCTTAAAGGAACAGTTCAGTGTGAAACTAAAAACTGTGTAAATAGATAGGCTGTGCAAAATAAAAAATGTTTCTAATATTGTTAGTTAGCCAAAAATGTAATATATAAAGGCTGGAGTGACTGGATGTCTAATAAAACAGCCAGAATCCAACTTCCTGCTTTTCAGCTCTATGGGGCAAATTCACTAAGCGCCGAACGCTAGCGTCAATTCGCTAGCGTCGGGCATTTTTGTTACTTCGCAAATTCACTAACGGACGCTGGCATAATTTCGCTAGTGTAACTTCGCACCCTTACGCCTGGCGAATTTGCGCAACGAATGAAACTACGCAAATTCACTAACGCGCGCATTGTTCTGAACGCCACCTTTTACGCTAGACTTCCTTCGCCACCTCAGACCAGGCGAAGCGCAATAGAGTAGATAGGGATTGCTTCAAAAAAACTGAATTTTTTTTCTAAGTCCCAAAAAACGCTGGCGTGTTTTCTATATTATGGGTGATAGGCTGAAAAAGATCGAAAAATTTTTTGGGGCTCCCCTCCTTCCCCCCTACATTTCCTAACTCGTGGCAACTTAACTATACAGTGGGCACATGTGTAGGGCAAAATACAATTTTTATTTGATGTTTTGAAGGTTTTCTAGGCATTTGTAGTGCTGATACGTATTCCTCCATTGAAATTTGAATTTGGCGCCGTATGCAAATTAACCATCGCTAGCGAAACTTCGCTTTGCTTGGCGAATTAACACTAGCGCAACTTCGGATTTTAGTGAATTTGCGGAGCGCTGGCGAAGTGTGGCGAAGTGGAGTGAAGTGCGGCGAATTTGCGCCTGGCGCAACTACGATTCTTAGTGAATTTGCCCCTATAACTCTGAGCTAGTCAGCGACTTGAAGGGGGGCCACATGGTACATATCTGTTCAGTGAGTTTGTAATTGATCCTCAGCATTCAGCTCAGATTCAAAACAACAGATATGACCCATGTGGCCTCCCCTCAAGTCTCTGATTGGTTACTGTCTGGTAGCCAGGGTAACCAGTCAGTGTAAACCAAGAGAGCTGAAAAGCAGGAAGTAGTGTTCTGACTGACATGTTCAGCTCAGATTCAAAAGCAACAGATATGACCCATGTGGCCTCCCCTCAAGTCTCTGATTGGTTACTGGCTGGTAGCCAGGGTAACCAGTCAGTGTAAACCAAGAGAGCTGAAAAGCAGGAAGTAGTGTTCTGTCATATCAAATCACTCCAGCCTTTATACATTACATTTTTGGCTAACTAACTATATTAGAAACATTTTTTATTTTGCACAGCCCATCTATTTACCTAGTTTTTATTTTTACATTGACCAATTCCTTTAAATGGCTCTTATTCCCTCATGACTTGTCTCAGGCTCAGCATTACAGTACTTTGATGATGAATCCATTAATACATGAAATACTATTCATAAGTATTTACATACTAATTGGATTTAGTAAATACAGTAATCTAATATTTTTTGTTTAAGAAATTATACAGCAAGCAGAAAGAAATACTGAGAAAACAAAAAAGTTATTACAGTATAAGTCCAGAAACAGAAGACCTTCATGGAAATCAGAAGTAAGTATTTTATTTTTACATTTTTATGTTGTTTTGTATTTTTCTGCTTTCCCTTTTACTTTATTATTTTGTCTTCTTACCAAAAATACACAACATTTCAAGCTGAACCATCCACATCAGTATAGTTAAAGAACTTCTGTTTAGGGTATGTTAAATGTTACAAGTAAATTCTGAAAGGAGTTTCTGGAAGGAAGCACACCTAGCACACCCTGGGGATGACACCACAGAGTCATAGCATATTTATAAAACAATACCATCAGCTTTACTTCACCTATGCCTTGGATACCTAGATTCAGTCCTTAATTCAAATTCAAAATGTAAAAACAGATTTTTGAATTTTGGAGCCAAAACCTCTTTTAAGAGACTGCAGACAAGCAGGCAGCAACATGCAATCTTAAGAAAGCTAATTGTGAAAAGTACGTCAGTTGGTATGACTACAACACCCTAATGTGATAGGGGATTGAATAAGTATTACACTGTGTGTGTTAATAACTGGGGGGGATTGACTTAATGGAAATTTAAATAAATCTTAGGACCTGATAAACTATTGTCCCCAGAGACATGCTGCTTGTCAGCTCCCAGGGGGCCAAGAAGGCTAGAAGGTTTTTAAAAACGATCACTACCTCCACCACACTTTAGTGCTTTATAATGTTTTCATATTAGAAGGAAGTTAAAGGAACAGTAACACCAATAAATAAAACCTTTTTAAGGTAATTAAAATATAATGTACTGTTGCTATTCATTTGTAAAATGTATGTGTTTACTTTAGAAAGACTATAGTTTATAAAAGGCTATTGTGTAGCCATGGGGCAGCCATTCAAGCTGAAAAAGGATAAATGCACAGGCTCTGTAAAATAATACAGTGGGATTCTAAAGAGTGCATATGGTATCTGCTATGTAACCTGTGCTTTGAATGGCTGCCCCCATGGCTACACAGCAGCTTGTTTGTTTGTTTAAACTATAGTATTGTTTCTAAAGCAAACACACCAGTTATGCCAGTGCAGGGAACCAGTACATTATATTTTAATTACTTTAAAACACTTTCATTGGTTTTGGTGTTACTGTTCCTTTAATGTTTGTTCTTAAACCATCTTTTGTGTATATGTTATTACTTTGTATGATTTTGATAGAATGAATTAAAGGTTATGTTTTGATTTAGTAACTGGGGAGATGAAGAAAGAGAATTTCGGTGTGCCCTCTACAAAAGTGTTTCTTTCTCGTAATACATACATTTTTTAAGAGACAGATCCAGAGAGCAGAAGGGGACAAATAAAATTATACAAATACCTTGAAACTCAGTTATATTTACAAATAAGTTTGCCTTAAATATAAAGGCGAAAATCTCCTGTAATGGCAAGGTGGATATTGTCTCACCATATTTTTTTGCTGAGTGTCAGAGCATACAATTTTTAGGGGTTACATGTCCCTTTCAGCTAACAGCAGATTGTAAAACTAAAATACAGATTACAGGGATGATGCCATCTTAGTCCTGTCATATGAAGGGTATTTTGGCAATTTAACCTTGTGATGCTTTGTTTAAATCATTTTGTTTGGAAAAAAATCTACTGAATTTATTGATACTTAAAAGTATACATATGTCAATTTTATTCTTTGTTTTTTTTTTTTTTTTGTTTTACAGACTGAGTGTGTTCCAGACCTTGCTAGTTTATGTCAGAAGGAAAATAAGTTATCTGTGATAAATCACATTGGGTTTAAAGACATACCTCAGCAGCAGTCTTCCAGAACTTCAACTGAACATTCAAATGACCCTGGTTAGTTAGTGGTATATTATTAAAAATAAAAGCTATCTAGGATATTTTGTACTGGTAGATCAATGACATACTGGCTCATAAAGTCATATTGCAGCAGTGTATTAGAATGTTTCTTAAATGAAAACTATACCCCCAACTTGAACACTTAAGCAACAGTTAGTTTACATCATATTAAGTGGCATATTAAAGAATTTTACATCTCTTGCCTTGAACCACCATTTCCTGATGGTCTGTGTGCTGCCTCAGAGATCACCTGACCAGAAATCCTACAACTCTAAATGTAACAGGAAGAAGCGTGGAAGCAAAAGACACAACTCTGTCTGTTAACTGGTTCATGTGACCTAACATGTATGGTTTGTTGGTATGTTTGTGTGCACAGTGAATCGTATGATTTTTTTTAAAATGGCAATTTTCTATTTATGATTACCCAATGGCACATACTACTAGAAAAGTATATTATTATGAAAATGGTTTATTTACATGAAGCAGGATTTTACATATGAGCTGTTTTATGCAATATCTTTTTATAGAGACCTACATTGTTTGGGGGGTATAGTTTTCCTTTAAATCTGCACATATCTTTTCACTGTTAGAGTTCTCAAAGTTGCCTTAATGTAGTTTTAGCTTAGTCTTTGAGAGCTGAAAAAATGCATATTTTGTGCCAACTTTTTTCTCTCAACAGGCTGTCAGTCTGGGAAGTGCAGTATGGGCACATTTCCCTGATGCCCATGAATTAAAATGTTTGATTGTTTTGATTTTTAGATTCTAGGTCTTATTTATTATTATCAGAAAAATGCAGAGTAATGCATAATCTTAAGCAGGAGGAAAAGTCAGTTATACAAGGGCATTACATGTGGATTGGTAAACTAACTTATCTACTTGCACAAGTAATATTAATTACCAACCCTATTTCATCAGCCAATATAATCACAATCTTCAAACGTAATAAAAACAAGAAGTTATTGAGGCATAACTAAGATACCCATAAAAAACATACTTGAGGAAAAGGGGCCCCCTTCCTCAATTCAATAACAATTTATGGACAATGGATAAATGCGATTTAATGCATAATGATGTCCATCATATATAAAAATAGAAAGTCATTGTAACATTGTAATAATATATTGTAATAACAGCATTATAGTGAAACGTATGATTCCACAATGCTTTTTTGATGGATCTGCAATGTGCTCTTTATAGCACGCGTGTACACCTGTTTTGAACATTATTGTATGGGTAATCACAAATTGTTATTGAATCGAAAAGTACCATCAGACACATGTTTTTATTTGTTGCTTGTATAAAGGTATTACCCAATAAATTAATGTTTTTATTATAGTTTATTTTATTTATTATATAATATATATTATTTGTATACGTTATATTTAGATATATTTGAATATTATTGATTCCAGTAACTGATAAAATAGGCTTTTATAATTTATATTTTTGTTCCAACTCACAAATCAGGGTTCAAATTAACCCTGCACTGACTTTAATAAGAGACTCAAATATGAATAAAAGAGGATCTGAATAGAAAAAAAAAAAAAAGTAGCAATAACAATACATTTGTATCCTTACAGAGCATACAAAACCATGAATATTTGATTAAAACAACAGCCAATAAGCGTGTTCAGCAAAGACCTGATTCATTGAACTTATGTTCAAAAATGGGGGAGGGGGGTATACTGCCCCTTTAAAACATTACAGTTCTCAATAAAAGCTGTAATAACAAAAATTACCTATGTGACAACACAAATGCCAGGAAGGAAGTTGGAAGAAAGAATTTCAGAGAAACATGATAAATCTATAAATTTTAGTGTAGAGTATAGTAAAGCAGCATTTAAATATAGAAAACAAGGAACTGATACTGATAGAGTCACTTTCAGTAGTAAAAAGATGTGGGTTGAGAATGTAAATCATTTTGTTATAGCAAACAACGAAAAGGTAAAAGTGCTTAATGATTAAGAATATACAATAGAGTAACTGTATAAAGCACAAACAAATAGTGAGTGGCTAACACAATGCATGGTATCCACCAATAAGCAGAATTATAAAACAAAATATAAATGAAAACAATAACCATGGTTAGTTTGAATAAAGCTAGGGTAGGGGTGTAACTATAAAGAAAGCAAATCAGGGGGAATTTGAGGCTCTGTGTGACACTAAGGGGCAGATTTATCAAGGGTCGAATTGAAAATTCAAAATCAAATTTTTTTTTTATGGTCAAAACTCTCAAATAAGACTAGGGAGTTATCCAAACTCGAGTTTTTTAAAAAATGAAAATTTTTTTTTTCGAGATTTCATACTCTGGCCCTTCAAATGCAACTATTCACTAAAACCTGCAGAATTACTGTTTCAGTCAATGGGAGAAGTGCAGGGATCAATTTGGAGATGTTTGCAGCCTTCCTGACATTCAAGTTTTTTTTCTGAGAAAAAACTCAAATCCAGTTTGATTGAATTCGAATCCAATTCGATTCGAGTTTTCGGGCCACTTTAATTCATCAGAGTATTAAAAATTTTATTTTATTAATACATTTTGACTAGTTGAATTTCGAATTTATCTGAGTTTTAAAAAAAAAACTCACATGAATTCGAAATGAGACCCTTGATAAATGTGCCTCCCCCTGATACACAGTTTAGTGAAAAATACCTTATTCCCATAGTTTGGGGGCCATTAATAATCTTGCTGTGGGGCTCAGTAATTTTTAGTTATGCAACTGTTCATGGGGGACAGCTGTAGGAAGGCTAAAATTAGAGAATATACCACCGATAACTCATTTCTTTACACAATGCCTCAGCAATAAAAAAGCATTGCCTAGAACAATACTCTTTAGCCTTTAGTTTTGAAAGCAAACATTTATGTGGCACTGTGTCAAAAGCCTAGGCAATATCTAGGTAAATCTAAGGCACTTATAGATATGAAGTTACTACTTACAACATCATAAAAAGCAACTACGTGTTCTTTACATGATATGTCCTTTATAACACCATTTTGATTTCAGGAGGAATGGCTACGCTGCACACCTTGTGGCAGATAAAATCCAGTGTGAGGTGCACGGCACAGTGTGAGAGGGTGCTGGCCAGTTCTGTCCTTAACACTTGTATTTATGGGAGTAGCCACTATTACATAGTTCATTTGGGTTGAAAACAGACAAAAATTCAAGTACTCAACCCCTCCAAATAAACCCCAGAGAACCCAGTTATTTGTATTTTGCACACCTCCTTCCTTATACTAAATGGGCTCCATAAACTTGAATATGTGTACAACCTTTTAAATATAATAATCATATTAAAATGAGTAATCGTGATGTAAATTTATCAAATCAAAATAAGTAATTAAACAGGATATAAAGGGGTATATAGTCAGGAAAGGAGATGGAAATTATTTCCCTTCACAAGCACTGGTTCCTTAGAGAATATGCAGTGTTGTTTTGGTCTCCAGTGCTTAAAAGTGATATTACACATATAGCACATGTAAATTATTTGATTACAATGAAGTGTATGGGACATGGTCTTCCCATAATTCAGAGCTTTCTGGATAATGGGCTTCTAGATAACGGATGTCATACATGTACTGTACTGCATGTTAAATATGTTTTATTGTAAGACATTTTTATAACACTACGGGGCACATTTACTAAGGGTCGAATATCGAGGGTTAATTAACCCTCGATATTCAACTATCGAAGTTAAATCCTTCGACTTCGAATATCGAAGTCGAAGGATTTACCACGGTCCATCCGATCAGGGGAGCGGGTCTGACCCTGTTACTAAACCAGAAACAGTTCTATACAGTAAAACATTTACAAACTGAAAAAAGCAGTGCCTGTGAATTGTGAAGTTTTCTCTCCAATCTTTTTAGAATTTTTCACAGTAATGAAACCAGGAAAATAATGAGTAACCACAAAACGTACTCTGTGTGTGCAAGTGCTGTAACAGGCACCAGGCAATCATCAAGGAATAATAAAGATAGAAAAATAATAGACAATGATTTAATGGCTTTCTTTGTATGCAACTGCATTTCCCCACTTTTTGGCCCAATTCATAATGACAATTTTGTCAAAAGCAGCTTGGTTGGTTCAATTATCACCAGAAATAGGCAACATTGAGAGACAATCGAGACTGTATCTGTGATGGTCCTTGCAATTGTCCGCACCACTTCTGTTACAACTATGGCATTGACGTGCTGTGCTCAAGCAGATACATATTTGCATATTTTTACTCATGCGTACTGTTTGTGGTTGTGTTTCGCCTCACTTCACATTTAAGATCAGTGAAACTTGACATTTTGGTCTCCAGGGAAAGGTCAAAAGAGCCTTCCAGGGCATTTTTGGCATGATACAAAGTGAAATGTTTGCCGCACTTGATATTCATTCTATAGGTGGATGTTTTACTCCAGTTTTGTATATGTTTTTGTTGTGGCTTTAATGAATTATAAAACATAAATATTTTGTGTACTGTACAATGATAAGATGCTTACATGATCTAAAACTATTTGCCAAAAGTTGACAATATGGTAGACCTGCTTGCTAGAGGTGGCATTGTGGAAGATTCTATTTCCTCTCTTTGGATAGTTCTTGTATTATATCTTATTAAATGTGGACTCCGGGAATCCGAATACCCAAATCGTATGGCCAAATATATGTGTTATGATTGCTTACATAAGTACGGTACTATTATACAGGACAGACATTTTCTTGTGCTCACTTTCATTGAGTCCATTACATTATACATTTCTGTACTATTGGTAGTATACTACGGTAATCATACACAGATACATATGTTTTATGACTGAATGTTTACTTCAAGACAAGTAATAAACTGCAATATACTGCATATTTCTTCCTTGTGTTTGATACCAATCTTTTGACTTTTGTTTATTTTGACAGAAAATTTTGATCTGCTAGTACAACGTGAAACAGGAAAACAGGATTTTGGGCAATTGCAAGATAAGAACAGGACTGATAAAGCGAAATACCTAAACTCAGAATTTAAAAATGTCAGGTAATCTCTAATCGTCTTTGCCAGTAAATATGCAATATGTGTTATATTGAGAATAAATGCATTAGACAGGGTTTTACATTTGCTGATATAGTTGTAACTTCTCTATCATTATCAAGCAAGACTTTCTTCAGAGTCTTCACTGAGACAGCACTTTTCTCTTCAGTATACCATATGGCTATGTCAGCTATATTATTAAAGGGATTCTGTCATGAATTTTATGGGTTAGTCTTCATTACTAAATGACATTGTGTACATTGCACATAATTTATTCTAGCATTTAAAATGTTGTACTTGAACCAAAAAGGGTATTTTTTTTTTGTTGTAATATTCTTGTGTAGGCAGCCATCTCAGGTGATTTTGCCTGGTCATGTGCTTTCAGAAAGAGCCAGTGCTGCACTATGGAACTGCTTTCTGACAGGCTATTGTTTCTCTTACTCAATTTAACTGAATGGGTCGCAGTGGGATCTGGATTTTCCTTTTTTTATCCACTGTTTTTATATCTACCAGGGAGCTGTTATCTTGTGTCAGGGAGCTGTTACCTGGTTACATTTCCATTGTTCTGTTGTTAGGCTGCTGGGGGAGAAAGTGAGGGGTGATATCACTCCAACTTGCAGTGCAGCAGCAATGAGTGACTAAAGTTTATCAGAGCACGATTCACATGACTGGGGGCAGCTGGTAAACTGACAACATGTCTCCACCCATGTCCAATTTCAAAATTAAATATGAAAAAATATGTTTGTAGAATTCTTGTGGAGGAGCTCTATTAACTGATGAATTTTGTAAAAAACTATACTCCCATGCATTACGCATGATTGTTTTAGTCTATATGCCCCTACACTTGACTGAAAGAGCCAAGAGAAACATGGTATTGTTGTACAGAATTACTATCTGCAGCAATACTAATGGCTGCCAGTGAGTGCCTCAAACATTCTTGTACCCAAGGCCAGTATCCAACCTGTATCTACTTCCCAGCTCTCTCTATTAAGTTGGGACAGTTCAGAAGCTTGGATGGGGTTTGGAAAGGATTGGTGCATAATTGGATACATTAGGAAAGAGCATGACTGTCATGAATACCTCCCAAAATTTAACTGCTTGATTCCTCCTGGCTCCAACCATAAAGGTAAGCTAGGGCAAGCTGAAAACTGAGGGGCCATGGACTCTAGCCTAATAGCAGCATGGCTAAGCCTTATACAGTATGTGTTCACAGACCTATACCCCAACAAACATGTACTCTGTATATACCAGTGGATGAAACATATATCATTTTTATTGTACAAAATTCACCTGTACACAATGTTTGCACAATTTATGTTATATGAGATTAGCCAAAATTATAGTACTCTTTTTGTTTTTTTTAGGAGACATCTTATCAAAAGAAACAACTTTATACAATCAAAGCAAGATAATATTCAGAACACTCTAACTATCACAAATTCAGATATACGTATACTTAGAGAAAAAGAAACTGTGCCTTTGAGCCTAGAGGATGCGATGAAAAAAACCAATGTTAAAATAATAACTGCTGGGCAAAGGAATGAAGAAAAGCATGTTCAGGTAACATTAGCCTGCAATTTTAAGGATTTAAAAAAAAAAAAAAACTAGTATTAAAAATAACTAGTACATTGCTTAATTATGCAAACTGTTGCTTAATTAGAAATAATTGCTATGAACCCAGGACCTTTTAAAGGAATTGTTCAGTGTAAAAATAAAAACTGGGTAAATAGATAGGCAGTGCAAAATAAATAAATGTTTGTAATATAGTTAGTTAGCCAAAAATGTAATGTATAAAGGCTGGAGTGACTGGATATGACAGAACACTACTTCCTGCTTTTCAGCTCTCTTGGTTTACACTGACTGATTACTCTGGTTACCAGGCAGTAACCAATCAGAGACTTGAGGGGAGGCCACATGGGTCATATCTGTTGCTTTTGAATCTGAGCTGAATGCTGAGGATCAATTGCAAACTCACTGAACAGAAATGTACCATGTGGCCCCCATTCAAGTCGCTGACTAACTCAGAGTTATAGAGCTGAAAAGCAGGAAGTTGGATTCTGGCTGTTTTATTAGACATCTGTTCACTCCAGCCTTTATATATTACATTTTTGACCAACTAACTACGTATATTAGATACATTTTTTATTTTGCACAGCCTATCTATTTACTCTGTTTTATCGATCAATGAAATAGTTTTCATCCAAATTCATTTTGGATTCAGCCGAACCCCTGAATCCTTTGCGAAAGATTCTGCCGAACCCCGAATCCTTTGCGAACGAACGATTTGGCCGAATACCCAACCGAATCCTAATTTTGCCAAATTCTGTTGAGAAGGGGAAAACATTTTTTACTTCCTTGTTTTGTGACAAAAAAATTAGCAATTTCCCTCCCCATCCCTAATTTGCATATGCAAATTAGGATTCGGTTCAGTCTGGCAGAAGGATTCAGTTGAATCCTGCTGAAAAAGGCAGAATCCTGGATTCGGTGCATCCCTACTTTAAACTAAAGTGACTCTCACAGTATTTGGGAAAAATATTTCTGCCATAGCTGTTTCCCAGGACAAGTTGCTGTCAGCCAAAAACCCAGAAATCTGTGACTTTATGCTTGTGTTGTAGTCACGAATCAAGTCTTATATTTGAAATATAAATACTGGAGAAAAAGAAAGACAGGAAGAGAGAAAGACCAACTGACAAATACAACAATCCTGTGAGACCAAGTCTGTCTTGAATATTTCAATTATAACGTGTGAGGTTATCCTATAAAGTTATTGCTTCTCACATACACTTAAACACCACAAAACTATGTAACTGAATTGGTGTATGTGTGACCTAGTCTCAACAAATACTGTCTACTATAAACGATTATACATGGTGCTAGATCTATAATAGGTTAGACAACCATCTACCGGCTCTCCTATATATTTATCTTTTTTGCCTATTATTAACTTTGGGATCAACCATTATTTTTTCCGACCAGGCCGGTAAAATACCAGCCAGGTGGCAACCCTAGTCACATGAGCAGGTGTACTCTATGCTACAATCATTATTCATGATGTTCCCATATTGCAAGATGATAATACAATCATACCCACCTCTAAATTCAAAAGTGATTTCATGAATAAGGCGTTGAAACCGGATAGAACAGATTCGAACGATTTCATTGCTCGATCGAACGATTTTACTTTGACTACAAAAAACGTAGAAAAAAGCATTAGAAGGTCCCCATAGGCTAACATAGCACTTCGGCAGGTATAATTTGGCGAACTATTGAAGTCAAAGTTTTTTTTAAAGAGACAGTACTTTGATTATCGAATATTCAAACTATTTTACTTCTAATTGAATTCAAAGTAAATTCGAAGTCGTAGTATCCTATTCGATGGTCGAAGTATCCAAAAAATTACTTTGAATTTCGAATTTCTTTACTTCGAAAATTCCCTCTAATTCACTTCGACCCTTGATAAATCTGCCCCTTAGAGTTTGTTTGGAGTTTGTGTTGTGTCAGCCTTTCAGTCACCTATCCCATAACCCTAAAGTTGTACCATATCAATGTGTCAATTTAAATTATCGGAGATCGTTTGAGGTAAAAAAAAAAACCCTGAAAAAATAAATCACAGAGTTTTTATAAACTTTGAAACTATCTGGTTGGGAGTACTTCTATACTTCTTGCAGACCCAATGCTGATCTTCCCTCTAAGTGGGCAAAATCACTGGTGTAGAAATTGTGGTTGTGCTGTCCAAGGTAAATTGTTGCCTGAGGAAGGTGCACAGTGGAAGAGGGAAAGGAATTGTAATTGTGAAAAAATGTTTAATTACATACTGGGACTTACTGTGCTATTGTTTTGGGGATCAATGGTTCTGGTAGTTATGATGCCATTTAATTAATGCTGGATGCTGCTTTGCAAATAAATGTTGGCTGGTCAATGCCATTTGATGCTGGACATAACTGTGCCATTTAGTGTAGGCCAATCAATGCCATTTGATACTGGACGTTACGTTGCCATTCAGTGTTTGTATAAAAACTGGGCTTTGTCACCACACAGGTGGCTCTTGATACCACAGAAGTTGGACAGCACTTGCCTATAGCAAAAAATCAGCAGGTAGCTGGTCACTTACTTAAAAGCACACATCTTATCGGCTGCTATGGGTTACTAGGCACATTTTGTGACATTTAGTACATTGGAGTAACATTTTAAAGAATTGCTTACTATTTTTTTTTTTGACATTTTTTTTCTTTTAGGTTTTGAGATATAAATGTTTTATTAATGTGTTTCCTGATTCTGATATTTCCACCTACTACAAAATAACTCAAGCATGCTGTTTGTGAGTGGAGCATAAGCACATACCTGTAGGTGACTAATGGAGGAATTGGCCATGTAGAGCAGACAAAATTTCTTAGTGATTCACAGCATCAGGGTGTTGGCTGCAGCCAGGAAAATAATGTTACGTTAAGACATTTTCAAGTAAATATATATATATATATAATATAATAATATATTATTGACTTGATGTATTTCCTTGGAGTGCTGTCAATCCCTGCATTTTTATATATATATATATATATATATATATATATATATATATATATATATATATATATATATATATATATATATATATATATATATATATATATATATATATATATATACACAAATGTAAGAAAAAAACAAATTAAAAAACTATGGGCCAGATTCAATTCAGAGAGAAAAGGGTTTATCACATAGAAAGTCAAGAATGATATTCAATTTGAGTTGCAATTCAATTCAAAAAAACATCTCAAGGTTTATCACGTAAAAACTCTTTTGAAGTCTATGGGAAAAAAACTGGAAATGAATTTGGAGAAAAGTTTTTCCCCCTCGAATTGTAGCTCGTCCATGAGATCATCATGATAAACCATGAGATAACTTTTTCTCACTGTTCGATTCAAGTTTTCAGGTTGATCCCATTCACCCGAGTGAATTCATTTTTTGATAAACTTTGATTGGTCGTTTTTTTATTCAAATTTCGAGTTCCTGGGAGTTTTTACAAACTCCCGTGAACTCTAAATTTGACCCTTGATATATCTGCCTCTATGTGTACATTGCTTATATTAGAAACATATTGTATGTGTAACTATAACATTATGATGTTAATTTACAAGAATATTACATTATTTCTTTTGTAGAATGCAAGTGAAACACATCCTGTTATTTATAATATTAGTCATGGAAGCACTTACCTTAGCAAATGGACCTACCTGCACAAGGATTTTCAAAAAGACAGAAGCTATTTATCAAGCTGCCCAAACAAAGAGGACAACTGCGATCTTAAAGAAGTGCATCCTGTGCTTAGAAACAATCTAGACTATACAAGGAAATTATTGGAAAATAAGCAAAATGTGTTACAAAGCACAATACTAAAGAAAAAGGAACTAAGTTTGGCAGATATAAAACAGAATATTAAGTTTTTAACTGCTGATGGATCAACTCATTTTGAGGTTGCTAATGATAAACCAGAATTTTTACATGGGGGTTTGAAAATTGAAGGATATGCTGAAGGTTCCATAGTGGCAATGAGACCAACATCAAAAACAATCACTAAAATTGACATGAAAGAAAATCCTAATGAAGTTGGTCCAGTCATAAATGGTGTGAATCCTAGCAAAAGAGCAGACAAAGAGCCATCTTCAAATGTAAGAGCACAGCCTGCTTCTAAACCATTGACTGCAAGTGGTTCAAAGCCAACATCATTTTCATTGAGACCCAAAAGTGTTGGAGAAATGCATAAATGGTCCTACATAGCAATTGCCAAACCATTGACACCTCCACAGTGTCACCCCAATTCTTCACCAAACAATAATTTTCAATGTGTTGCTTTTTCAGAAACCACGCATAAATACACTGATAGACCTGATTCGGGGCAAAAGATGGAACATGCTATCTCTCTTAAGCCTCTAACAGCAAGATCTGTAAAGTTTGAAAGCAAAAAAGTTAGACCTTTTTCTGTTCCATCAGAAACATATCTCAGACAGCCTGAACTTGGGATGAAGAGATCAGCTGAAATGCATTGTGTTTTACAGGAAATTAAAAAAGATAACCAATGTCCTGAAAGCCTCCCTTTGACTTGTGCAGAAGACGTTGCTATCACAAATGGTGCAGAGCCTTCAGGAGAGACAACGCTTGGTGACACTGAAAAGGTCTCCACTTCTAGCACAGCCTACCCCATTGCTTTTCCCATAATCAGCATTCCAACAGCACAGACAGATGCTACTGGTTAGGTGCATTTCCTGCTTCACTATAAGAAGCATTAAACAATTGATGCCTCTTGTACATGATTGGTGAACTGAACCTCACCTTTCATTCTTTATCAGTTTTATTTCTGAAAATTGCAGTGAAGCAACCCTGGTACCTGTTATAAAGTTAATACTTGTTATATTATTTGGAATTACACATTTTTTTTTCTTTTATATAAACTTTAGCTACAACCCTCCTGTCAACAATAGAGAACTGTACAAATAAATGTATATTGCTATCAATCTTATGTAATCACTTTTCAACTAAAAGGTTTGTATTTTAATATGATGACAAATCAATAAAGAAGATTGAAAAACCATAGTTGTTTTTAGGAAATGTTTAATTTAAAGGCTGCCGTTATTTCAGAGTTTCCATCTCAGGTTTGAGTTTGGTGTGTTTTATCACAATAAATTAATAAAACGCCATGTTAAGTGTGAAACATACATTACATTTCCCTGTGTGTCTTAGTAATGTGTCCTAGAAAACTCAACAATAGTGATGGGCGAATCTGTCCTATTTCACTTCGGTGAAAAATTTGCGAATCGGAGAAAATATTAGCAAAATGGTGAAAAATTCACAAAATGCATTGAAGTCAATGGGCATCAAAATAATTTTGACGCGCGCCAATTTTGATGCGAGTGACAATTTTTACACGCATTACTTTTTTGTCCAAATGCATCAAAGTCAATGGGCATCTGAATAATTTTGACGCGCAACAATTTTTTTGTTGCTTCAAATTTTTCACTGCAGTTTTTTTTTAGTTTTTTCGCGGGTGGCGAAACATGAAAATGCACCGCAAATCCATGCCTGCCGAATTTATTCACCCATCACTACTCAACAATAAAATATATGAATAGCTGGCACTAGAAAATCCTACTTTCTTTACATCTATGAAGACTGCCATCTCCAGGAGGCCTATTTATCAATGTTGGATTTAAGTGGGTTTTTAAAAGAGGTTTTTGAAACCACAACTAAACTCACTTTCTCTAAAACTACGAATTTCATGACATTTAGTTAAATCAGGTTGAAAAAAGATCAAAGTCCATCAAATTCAACCCAGCATTTAGCTTCTTTATAAAAAGATCTGAATAAAAAAAGTATAAACGGAAAATAATGTTCTAAAAAAAATAGGAATACCTCAAAAACCTCTAAAAATTCAGTTTTTTTGGACTATTCCCAGCAAAAAAAAATCCAATAACCTATAAAAGTTCTAATTGATTTAAAGCAGTCCAATAAGATCAGCACAGCTCCCATTGACTTCTATAGGATATCAACAACTTTTACCTGGTGAAGTTTGTATTAATGTTTTTTTTGTGGTTTTTACACTTAATAAGTCTCAAATATTTAGAGATTTTTTTAAAAAAATAAATAGGAAACCCATATATTTGTGAAAAAAAACCTAAATTTGATTGTTAGTAAATGGGCTCCCTAGTAAAATGATAAAAACATTGAAATACACAACTGAATTTTGCAGGTAGTACTTCAGAAGATTGTGTTACCTCGCGATACATTATAATAGACAAGAAGGAATCTGAAAAAGTTTTAGCCAATGCACATAATCACCCAGTTCTGTCTGTGGCTACATTTTTTTTGCAATCTGCAGACTACGATCATGAACTTAATCTTATTATAAAAATCTGATCCAGAAATAAGCAATCATTTTATTTCAAAAATGTCCATAATTTCATGGCATGGCACATGGCAGTGTTTGCATTAACCTCCTTTTCTAGCAAATATCACAGTAAAAGATCCTGTTATATTTTTCAGCACAGAGACACCTACTGGTGGATCCTTTCTTTTTAACTCACTTTTTAAACAAAAAAAAAGCCTTACTTTATCAAGGTTAAAATTGTCCTGAAGTGTTCTACTTATTGACACCATTCATTAAAGTACTTGCATCCAGTCATGCTCATGTCTGTTTGTCCATTGTCTGTCAATTGTTTGTCTGTCCATTGACTGTCTTTCTGTCCATCTATTGTCCATTGTACATCCAACTGTCATTAGTCCATTGTCCACCTATCCATTCTTCAGTGTCTGTCCATTGTCCGTCTTTTATCCATTGTCTGTCTGTTTTGTCTGTCAATTGTCTATCCATTGTTCATTGTCTGTCTACTGTCCATTGTCTGTCCATTGTTCATTCATTGTCAGTCTATTGACCATCCATACCAGGAAACTTCAAAGGAGGCTGGCACAAACCTGGGACCCACGAAATAGTAAAGCCAGAGTCAGATGGTAAAAGGTTAAAAAAGCTTACATTTTATTTTTCCAAAAATTAAGAACCAGGGCCTGACGCATATCGTGTCTAAGCTTTTTTAACCTTTTACCATCTGACTCCGGCTTTACCATTTATTTTGTGGGTCCCAGGCTTGTGCAAGCCTCCTTTGAAGTTTCCTGGTATTTGCTCCCCTTGCTGATGGTCTGGGGCGTGTGCACCTGTACCAACCATGTAAAGCCGTAAGCTCTTTTGACACATTCAAACATAGCATATACTGGTTACGTATTTGTAAGCCTATTGGCCATCCATACATTGTCCACCCACTGTCTATTTTCCATTGTCTGTCATCCATTATTTGCCCCTCTATTGTCTGTCCATTCATTGTCCACCCATTGTTTAATTTCTGACCATTGTCTGTCTGTTGTCTATTATCTGTCTATTGCCCATTATTTGTCCATTGTCCATCTATTGTCTATAGCCAATTGCCATTGCCTTGTCCATCCATTGTTTATTATCTGTCTATTGTCCATTATTTGTCCATTGTCCATCTATTGTCTATAGCCAATTGCCATTGCCTTGTCCATCCATTGTCTATTATCTGTCTATTGTCCATTATTTGTCCATTGTCCATCTATTGTCTATAGCCAATTGCCATTGCCTTGTCCATCCATTGTCCATTATCCATCTATTTTCATCCATTGTCCATCCATTGTCTATAGTCCATTGTCTGTCCATTGTCCGTCCATTGTCCACCTGTCCATTCTTCAGTGTCTGTCCATTGTCAGTCTTTTATCCATTATCTGTCCATTTTTCATTGTCTGTCAGTTGTCTCTCCATTGTTCATGTCTGTCTGCTGTCCATTCATTATCGGTCTATTGGCCGTCCATTCATTGTCCACCCACTGTCTATTTTCCATTGTCTGTCATCCATTCATTGCCCCTCTATTGTCTGTCCATTCATTGTCCACCCATTGTTTAATTTCTGTCCATTGTATATTATCTGTCTATTGCCCATTATTTGTCCATTGTCCGTCCATTGTCTATAGCCAATTGCCATTCCATTGTCCATTATCCGTCCATTTTCCATTTTCTGTCAATTGTCCATCCATTGTCTATTGTTCATTGTCCACCTGTCCATTCTTCAGTGTCTGCCCATTGTCTGTCTATTTTCCATTGTCAGTCTTTTATCCATTGTCTGTCCATTTTCATTGTCTGTCAATTGTCTCTCCATTGTTCATGTCTGCTGCTGTCATTATCGGTCTATTCGCCATCCATATATTATTGGCCTATTGGCCATCCATACATTGTCCACCCACTGTCTATTTTCCATTGTCTGTCATCCATTCATTGCCCCTCTACTGTCTGTCCATTCATTGTCCACCCATTGTTTGATTTCTGTCCATTTTCTGTCCATCCATTTTCTGTCCGTTGTCTATTATCTGTCTATTATCTGTCTATTGCCCATTATTTGTCCATCCATTGTCTATAGGCAATTGCCATTCCATTGTCCATTATTCACCAATTGTCCATTTTCTGTCAATTGTCCATCCATTGTCTATTGTCTGCCTGTCTATTCTTCAGTGTCTGACTATTGTCCATTGTGAGTCTTTTATTCATTGTCTGTTCATTTTTCATTGTCTGTCAATCGTCTCTCCATTGTTCAATTTCTGTCTACTGTCCATTGTTCATTCATTGTCTGTCCATACATTGTCCACCCACAGTCTATTTTCCATTGTCCGTCATCCATTCATTGCCCCTTTATTGTCTGTCCATTCATTGTCCACCCATTGTTTAATTTCTGTCCATTTTATGTCCATTGTCTATTATCTGTCTATTGCCCATTATTTGTCCATTGTTCATTCATTGTCTGTCTATTGTCTGTCCATACATTGTCCACCCACAGTCTATTTTCCATTGTCTGTCATCCATTCACTGCCCCTCTATTGTCTGTCCATTCATTGTCCACCCATTGTTTAATTTCTGTCCATTTTATGTCCATTGTCTATTATCTGTCTATTGCCCATTATTTGTCCATTGTCTGTCCATTGTCCATCCATTGTCTATAGCCAATTGCCATCCCATTGTCCATACATTGTCCATTATCGGTCGATTTTTCATTCATTGTCAATTTTCTGTCAATTGTCCATCCATTGTCTTTTGCCCATTGTATGTCCTTTATCAATTGTCTGTCAGTATTCCATTATATTTCTATTGTCCATTATCTGTCCATTGTCTTTCCATTTTCCATTGTCTGTCTATTGTCCATTGTCGTTCCATTCTCCATTGTGTGTCTATTGTCCATTGGCTATTGTCTGTCCATTGCCGATTGCCCATCCATGGTCCATTGTCTGCCGATTGTCTTTCCATTGTCCATCCATTGTTCTTCCATTGTCTGTCTATTGTCAATTGACCATTAATTGTCTGTCCATTGTTTATCCATTGTCAATTGTCTGCCCATTGTTTGTTCATTTTCCATCATTTGTCTATTGGTTATCTGTCCATTGTCTATTGTTTGTCCATTGACCATTGTCTGTCCATTGTCTAATTTCTGTCTATTGTCTAATCTTTGTCAGAAGCCTATTAACTCACCTGCCCTGGATAGAATGTAACATACGAGCGATGCAAAGCAACAGTGCTACCCACTTACTCAGTACTCATTGAGCCACCATGCTGCTGTACATTGCTTTGTAAATGTTTTCAACAAAGGCCATTACACCATTTTTCTTCTATGTTAAAAACCTACAAAGAGGGCCAAAGATTATCTGCTATGAAACACATATAAAGGTGTCATGTTCCATATCCTCATAAATATTCTCCTTAACAAATGCCCTGACATTCTTCCGCTTTCTGACTTTTCCATAAAATCTGATCTGCAGGCAGTTAATCTATTGAGAACTAAATGTGCGCAACTAAGGATCATTTCCTTGTTGTTACTAATAGAGTAGTGCTCTCTCTACATACAAGATCGTCCTTGAAAAAAAAAAAATATATATATATATATATAAATATATCTGCTTTTTCAGGCTAATATTCTGATAAGGATAATGCCAATATAATTATACTGCAAAATTAAATATCAAAGAAGAAGTTCCCTTTGATTTCATTATGAAATTAAAAGTACTGTCGCCCCAAAAAGCCAATCAGTGTTTGCTTTATTAAAGTGTAGGGGAAAGATATAGCAGATGGTGACTAAAGAAAATAAAACTTGGTTGTTGCTAGCTTGTTCTCTAAAAATGATAAGCAATTTGGCGCAGTCAACTATAGCTATACAGGTATATACAGGTATGGGACCTGTTATCCAGAATGCTTGGGACCTGGGGTTTTCCGGATAACGGATCTTTCCGTAATTTGGGTCTCCATGCCTTAAGTCTACTAGAAATTCATTTAAACATTAAATAAACCCAATAGGCTGGTTTTGCTTCCAATAAGGATTGATTATATCTTAGTTGGGATCAAGTACAAGCTACTGTTTTATTATTACAGAGAAAAGGGAAATCATTTTTAAAAATTTGGATTATTTGGATAAAATGGAGTCTATGGGAGACATTCATTCCGTAATTTGGAGCTTTCTGGATATCGGGTTTCCGGATAAGGGATCCTATACCTGTAATATGATTTTTATGGGCATCAGTCAGTTTCATTTACTAATAGTGGGCAACCACAGCACCCAGTCAGCAATAAATGCTGTATTTTATGTACTGAATTTACAGTTCCACCCAGAGGTTCAGCAACCCTATCATAGTAATGATCCATGCCTTCACATTTGGCTGCTGCAGCTCCCCACCTTTTTGAGTATCCGTGACACTGCACATGCTCAGTATGCTTTGCTACTTTTCACGTGATAAATTATTACATATAATATATATATAAAATTGATTTTAATAATACTAATTAGCCTAGGTCTCTGGCCATTGTAGAAATTTACAGTGCGGTCATACTGTAAGGGGTATATTGATTAGAATGCTCGCCACCTGTCACTAGAGTAGACATGTTGCCACACTTGTATGGGACATATTTATCAAGGGGTGAAATTCACACAAAAGTGAATAGAGATGGAATTTCCCTCTGGCATACTGACGAACTCTCATACTTTGATATATATGCCCCAACGGCTATTCTAGATCTGTGTATGAATGTGAAATGCTGACGCCCATGTCATTCATGCTCCTTGAAGGCGAATTCCAATAGGTGAAATAGAATCACCCTTTCAAATGGTTAGAGTTTTTTTAGGGAGTGCCAGTTTTTATGTGTGCTTTTCCCCTCTCACACATTCTGTGCACCACTAAATAGTACAGGGTTCTTTACAAATAAATGGCTCTTTCATCAGGATAATGTGCCTGTCTAACCAACTTTGCTTCATTTATTTCTTACTGAGCAGTCAAGAAACTTAATTTAAACAATAATATGTAAGAGAGTCATTTCTATGCAATATTTACATTGTTACTAATTCCTCCGCTCTGCCGTTTCTACTTTATACATTTCTATAAGGGTTGGGTTTCAGGTTACACTGCATAGCTTCACCTAGCCAAACCTGTATATCTTCATTCTTTATATTCCACATAGTAGTGTCTTTCATGAAATACAGCACTAAGAATTTCCATTAGTACAAAAAACACATTTCCATCATACTGCTATTCATGGCATGGAAAACAAAAATGGAAAAGTGAACAATTTTTAAGGCATATTTAACACAGGAGTGGAAATTGTAAAAAAAACGGTGCCGTTTGACATGTTTTGTACCCATAATGCATAATTTCTTTTCCAGAAATCCAACAAAATTGCAGCCACCACAATTGAATGCAAAATTGTGCAAATCTGCTGGAAAATAGATGCAGCTTGTTCTTGTGAGTTGATGGAGGCGACACATAGTATTGAGCACCTATAGGCACATCATGCAAAGGGGGTTCTATACTTCATCATCATCATCATCATCATCATTTCTCTATATAGCGCCAACAAGATACTGTACTTTCAGCCCTTCACTTCTATCACAGTAAAACTGATAGCAATGGTCCTGGATGCCACTTTCACATACTTTACTTTTTTTACAGAATAATGACATGGGGGCAAATTCACTAAGCTCCGAAAATGCGCTAGCGGCGCCTTTGCCGCTAATTCACTAAAATCCGAAGTTGTGCTCAGGGAGGCTAAAGGTAGGGAAGTTGCGCTACTGTTAATTCGTCAAGCAAAGCGAAGTTACGTTAGCGATGGCTAATTTGCATATGGCGCCAAGTTAAAGTACAATGGACATATATGTAGCAGCAAATACATTACACTACACAAGCCTTGGAAAGCTTCATTAAATTAAAATAGAGTTGTTATTTTGCCCTATACATGTGCCCACTGTATAGTTTAGGTGCCATATGTTAGGAAATGTAGGGGGGAAGGAGGGTACCCCCAAAAAAATTTAGGATCTTTTTCAGCCTATCACTCTTATAAAAGTAAAAGATGCCAGCGTTTTTTGGGACTTAGAAAAAATGGCAGCTTTTATTAAAGCAAGCCCTATCTACTCTGTTGCACTTCCCTTGGTCTGAGGTAGCTAAGTAAAGTCTTGCGCAAGTGGTAACGTTTAGTAAAATGCGCAAGTTAGTGAATTGGCGTAGTTACGTCCCTTCGCCATAGCGCAACTTCGGCTGGCGTAAGGGTGCGAAGTAATGCTAGAGTAGGTCCACTTCGTTAGCGAATTTAAGCCAGCACCCGTTAGTAAATTGGCGAAGTAACGAAATGACATTACGGCGAATTTGCACTAGCGTCAGCTGCTTCGCGCTTTACTGAATTTGCCCCATGGTGTCTGAGCTGGTAAACCCCATGCTAAAACCTAGTAATGTGTGCGGATAAGTAACTTATTTTTACAGCATATCCTGTTTCCAGTATGGCCCTTGTGTAATATAGAGATACCCTCACACAGAAAAAAAGATTACCTTTTGTTTGAATATCAAAATCAAGCACCAAGCAGAATGTTAAAAAAATAAAGACAAAGTAGACTTGTCATCTTAATTCATGCCTATAGTGATACTATATGTAGTCTAATGGCAAAATCTAAAACTGAATGTGAAAATTGTTCCCAGTTTTTCTCTCCACTGAACCTCCAAAAAGTTCATCCACAATCATTGGACACTTTTATATTATTTAGTAACATACGTAGAACCATAGGTTGAAAAGAAGACACGTCCATCAAGTTCAACTTTTTATTTTAAAGTGAAACCAGCCTAACTGCGAGTTAATACAGAGGAAGGCAAAACAAACCTTCATATGAAGCCTCTAGGATCAGTCAGATTACATTATTTTATTTGCTCATCTGTACACAAGTCTGTAGCTTTAGGACACTTGTGCAGTCATTTTTCTAATGGAAAATTAAATTCTGCAATGGGCAGAGACGCACCCAAAACTAGTCCATGCAGCCTGTCATTTGATTTACGGTAATCACCAGTCACTAGCTTTTCACCACTGATGACAGTTCAAATTAAAACAAAGGGCAGACTTCACAGGTTTAGATGCTTCTCTGCTGGCTGAAAAAAGCCCAGTGGAGAAAACACATTCCATCACCAATGCAGAATGCATTCACTGGGAATATTATCTTCTGTAGTCTTTTTATTGTACGCGCTTCTTTAGGTTGCATGCCTCTTGGTGACATTATAGACTGATAAAAAGGGATGATGGACAGTTGGAGGTTGAGTGGACTTCAGTGTGAATATACTTACTAATGCTTTTTGGTGCGAAATCCGTGTGTCTGTACACAGGCTTATGCAGTGAATCTGCGTGCAGATACAGGTGAGACAGTGGATCACCTGATTTTATAAATGCAGACCAAGAAATCAGCCCAGCGTCATTAGCCTTAAAGGAGAAGGAAAGGTTAAAACTAAGTAAGCCTTATCAGAAAGGTCGATCTAAATATACCAGTAAACCCCCAAAGTAATGTTGCTCTGAGTCCCCTGTCAAAAGAAACACTGCATTTCTTTTCTTCTATTGTGTACACATGGGCTTCTGTATCAGACTTCCTGCCTTCAACTTAAACCTCATTGCCCTGGGCAAGAGCATGCTCAGTTTGCTCCTCTTCCCCCGCCCCCCTCCCTTCTCTACTTTAATCTGAGCCCAGAGCAGGGAGAGACTCAGACAGGAAGTGATGTCACACCAAGTTAATACTGCAGCTCCTATTCTAAACAAACAGAGAGTTTCTAGAGCTTTTTACTCAGGTATGGTAAAACGTTCTACAGAATAAATATAGCATTCTAGCTTGCACTATTGCAGCTAATCTATTGGCAATAAAATGCCTCCGTAGCTTTCCTTCTCCTTTAAGGTGGCCATAGACATAGAGATCCGCTCGTTTGGCGATGTCGCCAAACAAGCAGATCTCTCTCCGATATGTCCACATTGAAGTGGGCGATATCGGGCTGATCCGAGGGGCCAACGATCATAATGGATCCGATATGGGCGGTCGGTCGTGGGACCGCATACACGCATAGATGTGGCCGCGAGCAGACGGGAAATTTTAACCTGCCCGATCGAGATCTGCCTGACTTTCGCCAGATATCAATTGGGGAAGTCCTTTGGATGGCCCCACACACGGGACAATAAGCTGCCGACTCGGTCTGCCTTTAGACTTCACAGAGCAAAAGTACAGTTATGGCATATATTACCCAGAAAGCGCTTGCCATAGAATTCCATTTAAGTGAACAATTTTTTTTTTTTTTTTAAGGATTTTATTTTTCTCTGCAATAATAACAGTACCTTTTATTTGATGTTAGCTAAGCATAAAACAAAAGCTACCGAGGTCAATGTTAGCCTATGGGGAAGGTCCCCATAGGTTTAAGGTGGCCATACGCGGGCCGATAAAAGCTGCCGACAGACCGAGTCGGCATCTTATTGGCCCGTGTATGGGGGCCCCCGATGGGCTTCCCCGATCGAGATCTGGCCGAAAGTCGTCCAGATCTCGATCGGATGGGATTAAAAATCCCGTCGGATTGTGGCCGCATCTGTTCGTTGATGTGGTCCCGCGATCCGACCGCCCGTTTGCGAACGCTAGGATCGGATCGTTGGGCCCTAGGGCCCATGATCGGATCAGCCCGATATTGCCCACTTCAAGGTGGGCATATCGGAGGGAGATCCGCTCGTTTGGCGACATCGCCAAACGAGCGGATCTATCCATGTATGGCCACCTTTAGCTATCTTTTTTTTGGTCGAACAAAAATCGTTCGATCGATGGATTCGAAGGATTTAGTCGTTCGATCGAACTATTTTTCATTCGATCGAACGAATAGCGCTAAATCCTTCGACTTCGATATTCGAAGTCGAAGGATTTAACTTCGACAGTTGAATATCGAGGGTTAATTAACCCTCGATATTCGACCGTAAGTAAATTTGCCCCCAAATAATCCACAAAGTTACACAAATCCTAAAGTGAATCCAAACCAAATTTGTATATTCAGATTTGGGGAAAATTTAAATATAGCATCAGATTTTCAAATACAATTCTCACTCTCGGTTTTCCAGATCCAGATCCTGGATTTTAATAGAGTTACATTAGTTATCAGTATACTGCATGAGCTGTTAGACCAACACCTTGATTTATGCTGAAAATAAACTGGTTTATAAAGCATGATTTATATTTTTATAATCAGGATCAGACCAGTCTTTTTTTCGTAATGTGAAGGCAGATACTCACTGTTTCAACAAACCCCTCATAAAGTGAGTTAAATGTTGTGTGCTGACGACAACAAGACTATCTGCAGATGGCAATTTACAAGACAAACCCTTTATCTGTGGCATAATTCCATTTTATGATATGGCAGTAATGTTACTGACAGTGGCATGACTAGATGTTACTTGGCTCCACAACAAATTCATTTTAGGGCCCCCAACATATCCAGAGGTTGTCCTGTTTTAGCAATATATATTGAAATTGTACATAAATTAGAGCCTTATGGGGATACTGATACCTCCTGGGCCCCCCTACAGCCACAGGATCTGCTTTCTCTGTAGTTACGCCACTGGTTACTGATAAAGTTATTTAGTACTGTATTACATAATAAGAAGTGTTGTCCCCCATGCTAAATAGCAGCATTGTATTACAACAGAAGTATATGCAGCTTGTGGGCATCTTGAGCTGCCTAAAATCTCTTGTAGGATGAATACTCCTTGCAGGCCTTTCCTGTTTCCACTGCAGTTACGCAAATGAATGATTGTCCACAAAACCAGCAGAACAAGTCTTCAATGCCCATAAGATAAATTTAGATCTGTCAATAGATCTTGAAAACTGAGCTGATGGCCAGTAAAGTACAGCAGCCCAAGATTGTCAACAAACAGTTCCATTAGATGACTCGGCACACTTATAGGGGGGCTCCTTCTGCTTAGAAAATGTATTAGAGCTCACTCTATTAAAATCACCAGAAATCCTGTCTCTCTACATGCAGAATTTGTGCAAAAGCCAGTTATTTTGTTAGAATTTGTTTGTACTGGAATCAGTTTATTGAGTGAGCTCTAATACATCTGCTAGGAAAGGAAGCCCCCCTATAAGATATATTGGATCATTAATCTGGCACCCAACTGCTGAATGAAGACAGAATGAAGAGAAACAGATGCTGAGAGAGGAAAAGTGATTATTTCAGAAACAAAACAGAATTTTTAATTGATTGTATTTAGAAAGTTTCTTACTTCTGTATGAGGAAGCTTATATTAAATTTTCATGATAGTTCCCCTTTAATCCGTGAATCCTTAAAGAGTAACTTGGGGAACACAATTATTGTCTAATACAATAAATATCTTAACCCGGTTTCATAGCAGCGGGTCTTTCCAATGTTTCAACTTAATACATGAAAGCAGTTCTTCCCAGTTTGAAACCATGTACCATTTAAAGGCAGATGTAATTGTAATCTTTAACAAACTGCAGTGATGATTCTGTGGATATGCAGTTGGTTGGGGAACCCGTACTTAAACGAAAACTATACTCCCAAACAGCCATCACCTAGACACACAAGTTAGGGAATGCAGCTGCACTATGCACCTTGTGCCGGATTTAAAATGAATCCTCATTTATTTTGTTATGAAGATTTGGGGGGATTCTCCCTGCATGTGTCTGTATCACTTTGAAAATGTCATTAAAAATCATGCAATTAAGCAAATACTCCTTTGTGTTCAAAGAAACATAAGGCACTGACAGCAGGGCTCTGTCAGACACATACATCTCACTGGGAGCCCCAAAGTACTGGAAAGGAAAATATTTTTTCTTCAAGTTCAAATCCTCTTAATCAAATATGCCCATCCCCCTACTTATTGTGAACTCCCAAATTCAAACTTTCCTTACATTTGCCACACCTTCACTTTTCTCTATTTCCCATCAACATTCCAAACCTAAATTCAAATTGGGGTGATTGTATGGCTGGGGGTATGTCCTAATGAGATTGCAGCTCCTGTTGTTATTAGAATAGAGAAGGCAGTGGTAGCATAAAAAATGATCAGTAATAATTATTGTGACTATTTAAATACAGTCACATGAAAGAGTACGCACATTTCATGTGCCATGTAATGTTTTTCTTTCAAATGTATGTTGACAGATCAATATTTGATATTCATCCAAACAATATATAAAGATAACAGTGATTTACGAAGGAGGAGGATGAACACAAAAAAGGAGAAATTTACTTTGCAATAATTTATTGATCAAAAAATAAACAGATACACCCTTGGCTTTAATACCTGCTATTGTTCACTTTCACAGAAACAACCACAGTAGGTATTTCTTCTAACTTTCTACCAGTCTCTGACATCAACTGGGGGAAATGCTTTCCCACTCCTCCATAAAGAACTTTTTTCAGCTCTGCAATATTTGGTGGTGTTCTTACACACAGCTTGATTTGAACCACCCCCACAGAATCTTTATGGGTTTAGAATTAGATCAAAGCTTTGACTATGCCATTCCAGAACCCTGCATTTTTATATTTTCAGTCATTCCTTGGTGGATTTACTGGTAGGGTCATTGTCATGTTGCAAGGTCCATTTTCATTTGGTCTCACATTATCCTCAAGCACCCTCTGGTGAAATGAAGAATTTGTTGTAGATTCTATGATGGCAAACTGCCCCCAGGCCTTCATTTAGCAAAGCAGCCCTAAAACGTAACATATCCACCTCCATGGTTTACAGTTATTATTGGTTCTTCTGGAATCTTTGGTTTTTGCCAAACAAGTCTTTGGGTAGTGTGGCCATATTACTCTTTGCAATCTTTGCAATGTCTTCCCGGAACACGTTGTTTCAAAAGTCCCAGTCTTTGTCTGGTTGTTCATAGGCAAACGTTAAGCTTGCCCTGATGTTCTTTATGGATAGCAAAGGTTTCCTCCTGGTACACCACCCATGTAGATTGCAGAATAAGAAAATGCAGAGGTGCCGGTACTGGTACTGGTACTGGTCTAGCCACATGCCAGCAATATACACTTGTGACAAATTGGAAACCAATACCTGGATTTGTGCATCCCAACTTTATTGTATAGTGATCACGACACTAAACACATGATTAAATGTTTCGGCCTCTTTCTAGTGGTAGACTCATGCAATTTGACATCAGTAGTGGAAAGAGCTATCTGTAGATCCCCTAATGTAGCCAGGGTTGGACTGGCGCATTAGGGGCCCAACGGGTTGCAAACTTTGGGGCCCCCTGCACGCATGTGCGAATACCAGGGCCGCACATATTTTTTTTTAGGGCCAGCTGGGGGGAGTGGGTTTGGGCCAGTGGTGTCCCAGTCTGACCCTGGATGTAGAGCAAATACCGAAAATGACAATAATGCACCAGTTTGGTTGTAAATAATTAGAAATTAGTTTATCAGGGATGTGTTTTTTCAGCATTGTGCATTCTATGTTTTGGTTGAACTTGCTGTGATAGCATGGACAGCAAATGGACTACTAAATATAAACAGTGTCTGACTGCTTCTAATATTTGGCCTGTTTCATGGTCATTCTCTGTTTCTTTATGGGAATAAAGAGGCTTTATAATGGAAGAATAGAGTATAGTATGTAGAGAAAAGAGAGTAGGAGAATAAAGAGGTTGAGTGAGGAGAGGAGGTATAATAGTTTGGAAAGTGGGCCCTCAACCTAAGGTTTTCTGGTGGGCCCCTGGTATCCCAGTCCGACACTGAATATAAATAATGCATGGTATTTATATTACTTTTATCCTATAATATTGTTGAAATGAAAATATGCACCTGACTATACTGTATTTGTTAGCTGTTTTTGTCGTTTGCCTTTTTGCCCTTTGAATTTTATTTTGTAAGGTATTTTTGTAAGAGCTTGGAACAGTAGTGACTTTTTATTTGCCAATACTACAGAGACCCATCTCCTACACTTATGTGACAAGAGTTGTGATAATTCCTGTGCCAGCAATGAAAAACATCTTTAGAGGCAGCAGGTAGTGTCCTCTGGAAAGTAACTTGTGTGTAAACAACTAAATGTCGATTTGGTTACTAATAATACACGTTGTACAATAAGCTAATTTGGATGTAAACACGTCATCAAGGGAAATATCAGCTGACCAGAAGTAGATTGCTTATCATTTCTGTTTTATCTGTGCTGCACACTATTTATTGTAACTGCAATGTGTGGAATAATCAATTGTTGCTGTGAGCTATAGAATGACATTATTATTTACTGTCTCTTTATGACACAAGACGTGACGACGTCACAAATCTTTTGGTAAAGATGGAGTTTCGCAGTGATGCCATCCACACACACACACACACACACACACACACACACGGTCGGTAAGAAAACCAGCACAAATTACACACAACAGGTTGCTTTCATTACAAGCACGAATAGGCGACAGCCATTGTTTTCCACTGCAACGACCCTCATACCTCCAGTGCAGCGCAAGTGAATTTGTGACTGGGTGAGGATAAGAACAATGATTGTGGGCAAGGGCGATATCCCTTAATATCTCAGTCGGTTATTTACCTAGGACCCTGGCGCAAGTAAAACGCTACTATGAACCAGAGCCCCACATGAGAGCTGCTAAACTTGCTTCCCCAATGACACCCGACCTATTCGACTCCAGAGCTCGTACAGCTCAGAATGAACATCTCATCCCTCCCGTGCCCACGTGTCACTCACACCGGACTCCTCCCACCTACCAACCACGCCCCCTGTCTGCCTCTTCCCACTGCCTTGCACTGCCCCTCTTTGCCATGGCGGAAGTCGGTAGACGTCAGCATGCTCGGGTTAAAGGAGAAGCCTCCCCGAGGCCCCCAGCATACAGGGATGAGGGTTTGGGGATGGCGGCCGAAACGATGACGGTGCTGGTGAAACTGCTGGCAGCCGCCTTCTACGGCGTGAGCTCGTTTTTCATCGTGGTGGTGAACAAGAGCGTGCTGACCAATCACAGGTAGCGGGATTCCTGTAGGGGAGAGGGGACAGTTTGTCTCTTGTGCAACTTGGTGGCAAAGTTCAGCCGGAGAGAAGAGGGAGGGAAGGAGTTCATTGATTAGCGTTAGCTGCTCGAGTCAATATGTAACTAGTTACCTCTGAGGGATGCTCCATGGTGTCACATCACTTTCACATTTGGAGCCTGCCATTGTTTCATTCTTACCAGGAAAGTGTTTTCATGAGAAATCAAATGCAAGCCCAAGTTACATATAGTCACGAATGTTCTAGTTAAAATTAGTTTTTTTGGGGGGAGGGGTGTACTGTTGGACTTCTGATACAGTCAAACCTCGATTTTACATCCATACATATTGTTTTTCTGTGATCCCTCCAATATATAATGGATTTCCCTCATTTGACATCATTTTCCCAAACTTTACACCATTTTTTTCTTGGTCCCCTGAAAAAATGTAAAATGTGGGTTCTAGTGTATAAGCGACTGTCTGACACTCTGGCAACGTTGTTGGAAAATGTATGTGTGTGGAGAAGTGTCTATGAGCGGATGAGAACAAGCAGGGGCTGATTGGGACCAGGCGGGGGTAAGGCAGCCAGCAGTAGCCAATGGAAGTGTTGCCGTCAACCCCTTGGGACAAATAAAACTCTCGTTCCCTTCTATGTATTTATTTTACAAGCAGTGTGCTGTATGCATTCATTATTAGGAACAGCGGTTACATGCTTTGCAAGTCTGTTACTATTGGTGAGCTGGTCTCTGACAATGATGAAAGAGTTCAGTCAAACAACCTATAATAATGTGACTGATTTTATTACGGCAGAAGATGTTGGAGAATGTCCTTGAATAATGGTCGCTTACATCCAGCCAGGAGAAGCCTCCCCGAGGCCCCAGCCTACAGGAATGCTCAGTTATGCGTCTGTCTAGTTTAGGTGTTCTTAATATTACCAGTGCTTCCATCAGAGCCTTGCACATAACCAGGTGCTTTGCTCACAAAGTATTCATAGTTTTTATTAGCAAGTGGCTTTACAGTAGCAATATATTCATTAACAGTTGGAGTTCTTGCAAGGCATCTGGAAAATGCACTGACTGACTGTCATGTATTTTTATACATAACGATAACTTCAGTATTTTGTTTATGCGCAGGCAAAACATAAGTTGTATCTGCACAGAGAACACATCCCTGACAATTTTGGCTTGTTAGGTGGGTGCAGTTGTTGTGCTAGGTACAGCTTGAACATGGTTGCTTTTTCTCACACTGATGATCCTTATGCCACCCCTATACCTATATATATGTGTATATATATATATATATATATATATATATATATATATATATATATATATATATATATATATATATATATTTTTCCATATTACTTGCCTATGTTGATCTAGTCTTTAAAAGATATCCCAGTCTCCCTAAAGGGGTCCTCCATGAAGGTCAGTTAGGGTGAGCTTTGGCCTGAATTTGCAGTGCACAATATTCTTGTAGCAGCCACAGTAAAGGTGGCCACACATTGAAAGATCCGCCAAACGAGCAGATCTTTCCCCAGTATGCCCACCTTTGGCCCATTGTATCAACCCAATATCCCCCAACGATTGTATCACCATGATAGAGATACAGACCATTGGGACGAAGACTGCATCAACTAGCCAGTGCAATCCTTGCCCTGACAGGGTTTTAAAACCTGCCCAATCGGCCCATGTTTGGCAATCTGATACCACGGTGCTTTCATAAATCTTTAGTCTTGCTGATCAAATATTACATCATAAAAGGAACTTAAAACCAAGCTGTTCTAAATTAACACAATGAAATACAAATAATATATTTATAAAAATGCATTCATAAGTAAGGTCTCGGTTACATCTTTTTGACCAAGGTTGGAAATTGCTATTGTGCAAGAGACTAATCTGTCTGTGAATAAGGTCCTTTCATAATAGATCTCCGTTTTGATCTGCCCAGTGTTGGCAAATGAGACCCTGTGTGTTCTAGCAATGCTACATAAATACACAAAGCTGCTTATTCTGACATCTCTCACATCTGCTGAGTAGCATCTTAATTTACTAAGTTTGCATGTAGCCTAGGGCCAACTAATGGCATTCTCTGGTCCAGGTGTGCCCTATAGAATTCCATATGGACTCCAATCTCAAATTTTTTTTCTCACACTAAAAAACCCCACCATTTATCAACATCATTGATCTGACAGAGTGGTAATTAAAATAGTAATGCAAATCAAAGCTCCTTTAAGGATTTAGACTCCATAAGTGGAGGTTATGTCAAAGGGTCTGTGTCTGTAATAGGTTTAACTTGGAAAACAGCATTATTAGAGTCCTTCCCTAAATAACGTGAGCTATAGCCTACCCCTCTCATCTGAAATTTTCGTACAAAAGAGTTCTTTTCACCAAAAAACATTTGTGGTTATATATAAATATATAGTATACGTTTTTAAAAGATTGTATTTTTTTTTATGCTGATAGTATAAATGTGCTTTTTCTTGCAGGTTTCCCTCCTCACTATGTGTGGGACTTGGCCAGGTCAGTTGAACACTACTAGTAAAACTTCTTATTTCATTATCAGCCTCGTATGTTGGCAACACTGAATGCTCCTTCTGTTTTCTGTAGATGTTGGCCACTGTGGTTGTATTATGGTTGGGAAAGGCACTGAGGGTTGTTCATTTCCCTGATTTTGACAGGCACATACCTCGAAAGGTACGTTGGTACACCTTGTTTATATTCATTGTTGCACCATGTTAGAAATTCTAATAATGTTATGGCAGTATTACCAACACACTTTTTCTCTCTCTCTCTCGCACTCTCTCTACTCTATCTATAATGCACCGTTCAGAGATAAATGTGCAAGAAAACCATTAAAAAATTCAAAAGTGAAAACTCTGTATCTGTAATGCTTGTGCACACTAGTATTTTATGTATGTGAGCTCTGAATGAGGCAAATCAGATGAGTTGGAGTCACGGGCAGCCGGCATAATTACATGATATGTCCATGGATGATAATATTTCAAACAATAGTGGTTTGTCCATTTGTGCTTATGAGTAAAAATGCCAACCTAAAGGTGCCTGGCATCAACTCTGCACTGTATTTGTTTGAATGCCAAATACCTACAAAAGGCATATGTATATGGGGGAAACTGTAGGTTCATTACCACAGACATCAGTGTTTTAAATATACCTAAGAAGGCTGCCATCTCCGTGGTCTAGTGCCATAAGTAGTATACTTCAGCTAAAAGGCATTTAATTTTCAATTGTAAATATTTAGGATTAAACTTAATTCTCATTTTTATAATTAGCTTGATTACTTTACATTAGAACAGTAGAAGAATTGTACACTTCATGCTTGAGGTGACATGACCTGGCTCACCTTAGGTCACGTACATACAGGTAATACGCGTATCAACAGATTATGTCCTGCAATTTAAAGAGGAAGTTCACTTACAAAAACAACACATTTTACAGACCAAAGTACTCTATGCAACTTTACACTGCTATTTATTTTCATGTCCTTGATAACTTTCACTTCGCCTTCTTGTTTAAAGGATCTGCACAGTAAAACTTAACGATTAAAGAAAATTAAATTTTAAGAAATTTGCTTACAGTTCTATTTTCTTTCATTATTCATATCTCCTTTCAAGAAGAAATAAAAGCTGACCTCTTAAGTACATAAGCAGAACATTATCTGCATTATATTCTGGTAAAGGAAACAAAAGCAGTTTGCATTGTGTCTTGTCCATGTTCTCTTATTTGACATCTAAGCTCTTGGAGTGACATTCTTTACCGGTTGATCTGGACACTAATATTGGTTGTGCTCATTTGTGAAATATTTCGTTTAAAATTATGCTTTTTCTGTTTTTGGCTGGAAACAACATGTATTGCTTAGTGAATTAAATAACTCTTCAAATATTTTCATTTAATTCTAATATAAGTAGCTCTTTTTTTATTATATATTTTCTAGTGAATTTGGGCCTTTTTATTTTCTTATAACCGCTTATCTAGCTGATGGCTGGGACAGATGGGAATTGTAGTTCTGAACAGCTGGAAATCCCCCATCATGCTTCAGAAATAGCAGAGGATATCTCGTTTCCTGGCTAGTGGCAGTTAATAGAAAGTTTCCTGGCTAGTGACAATTAATAGCAAGTCACTCTTACTGAGCTTATTTAGCAAATACTTTTTTTAGCCAGACTGATGTGTCAGAGTGTTTTGCAGAGTCCCATAACTTTGATATTTCCAGTTAAGAATCAAACCTGGAAACCATTTGCTTTTGAGTTTTTTTTTTCATTTACTTTTCTCTTTTATATTCCAGACTTTTCCTCTACCTCTTCTGTATTTTGGGAATCAAATAACAGGATTATTCAGCACAAAGAAGCTCAAGTATGTCTATTTATATACCTAATACTGGGTTATAAACTTAGTGGACTGAAGTGAACACAGATTTAAAGGGAAACCTAATCCCCGAACACTATATTTAAAGTATTTTTGCACTTCTAATTCGTGCTTATCCTTACATATATTACAATCCCATTGGAGTAAACTTTTATGATTTATATCCGCCAGTCTTTTGTTAAGGATTCCATGCCCTGCAGTGGTAATACCATAGTTTTCAGATGTTTGCTTAAAAGTGTTGTATGAATGCTCTGGTATTCTCTGCATTCAAGCATAACAGAATACAATTTTGTGAGAGTAAGAAAGGAGACCTAACCATTTAAAAATGTAGTCATTTTCCCCACCAAAAAAACAACTCTGTACTAAACTTTTTTTTATCAGACGCACACATACAATACCTTTAGTAGACTGATCAAAGGGAGTGGTTGATTCAGTTGCTATGGGTTTCTGCCTTGGTGCCAGTTAGCCCAAGGTTAAGGTGGCCATACACGGATAGATCCGCTCGTTTGGCGATGTCGCCAAACGAGCGGATCTCCCTCCGATATGCCCACCTTGAGGTGGGCAATATCGGGCTGATCCGATCGTGGGCCCTAGGGCCCAACGATCGGATCCTAGCGTTCACCAAACGGGCGGTCGGATCGCGGGACCGCATCAACGAACAGATGCGGCCGCGATCCGACGGGATTTTTAATCCCATCCGATCGAGATCTGGCCGACTTTCGGCCAGATCTCGATCGGGGAAGCCCGTCGGGGGCCCCCATACACGGGCCAATAAGCTGCCGACACGGTCTGTCGGCAGCTTTTATCGGCCCGTGTATGGCCACCTTTAGTCAATCTTTTGTTTGTTGAGTTGCCACTCAGCCTGCGCTTGGCTACTTTAAACGAAGGCGATCTCTTTGCAGACCTTACTATACAAACAAGACATAATAAACATAATAACCTTTCCTTACTTAACGTTTAAGTTCTATGGTTTATAGAAAATGCCCAATGATTCATTTTCCCATAGTTGCGCTGCTTACCTAGATGTTGTTATCCAGCTGTTGTAGGCTATTGTCACATGAGTAACTTAAAAGAAATAAACACCAAGAAATAAAAGCATTTTAAAGGAATTAAAATATAATGTACTGTTGCTATGCATTGGTAAAGTTATGTATTTGCTTTAGAAAGACAACTATAGTTAATATAAATAGACTAATGTGTAGCCATGGGGGCAACCATTCAAGCTAGTTTGGACTAACCGGCCGCGGATAACCTTTGCTCTCTCTCTCTCCTCGGCATATAGTGTTACCTTTCTTTCTCAAGCATTCTACATTGTGCATCTGGTTTGTGCCCCCATGGTTACACAGCAGCTTATTTATACAGGTATAAACTATATAGTGATGTTTCCAAAGCAAACATTCCAGTTGAAATCGTACATAAAAATACAAAATTTTGGTCTTACTGTTCCTTTAAAAGAAGCCGATGTGACAAGTCTAGTATATCTGCTTTTGTCAAAAACATTCACCGCTCCTGTTGCTGGTCTCCAGGATATAACTACTATTAACAGTCCTTGCACATTGCTCTCGGCAAACGCTTGTGACTTTCTACCGTATGGGTCTTTAGCTCACAGAAGTAGAGATTCCCGAGGATCAAAAGGTAGTCTGCTTTCAGCTGGAAGTCACAGTGGCCATTCACAGACTGTACGGTCCAAATAGTCCAGTGTCCAAATGGAATGATCTCATACAAGTGTCACACAAGTGTTTGGCCAATTTTCTGCTGTCCAATTCACTTCCCTTATGCCAACTGATGAAATTCAGTCACAATGTATAATCTTAGATCCATCAGATTTGCAGTATTATTTAGCAAACAGACTACTGACTTGTCATGCATGTATGTCTATGGTTGGTTGGCCAAACTGTCCAAACAAATCTGGACATGTATGGCTATCTTTAGGTTACCAAAGGTCAGCCAAACTCTTCTGAGCCAAACACCTATGGAATTCGCTGTTCTCACTTGACTATGCCTTTATCCTCCCCAATCATACTACTTTCCAGATAAGTCCATACTGGAGTAGTTCTCTTCTCCAAGTAATACTGTAATTCATACAGAAACCATTGATCCGTTTGTATGATCGACAATATGTTTCTTCTTAATATTGCAGTCTTCCGATGTTCACAGTCCTTAGACGGTTCTCGATCTTGTTTACAATGATGGCTGAAGGTTTCTTGCTAAAGTAAGTTCGATATAGAAAACTTATAGAGCACCTTTTACCTGTGTTCTGAAATAGTCGCTATTGTGATTATTCCATGGGAAATCATTTTTTTTTTTTTTAAAAAAAATGTTTGTCTTTCCTTTCTTCCTTTGATCATTATCGCTGTGACATTTCTGTGTGGCCTTTTTGGATCATTGTCTCCAGGAGAAAATTTGTCTTTATTTGTTTAGTGAATTGCTTGGAGTGCTTACTGAATAGCTGGTTGATGCAATGTACACACATGCATTCTGTAAGGTTCAGTTAGACATTTCACATTCTTTGCCATTTACTACTCCTAGGGCAAACTGTAGTTATTAAAAGAGAAATTCTTATTCCAATGTGTATAAACCCCTTTTTCAAATGTGTAAGTGGCTTGATTAGTGGTATTCCAATTACACACCCACTGAACTCAGTTAGTTAGAAACCATGCATGGCCCAAACAATATACAGTAATTTATGCAGGTAGAGCCAATATTGGGTCCTGCTGATCTAATAAGCAGATAACTGGTCTGTATAGTGCAATATTTATGCAAAGCTGACCATTTTTACAGGGGTGTAACTATAGAAGAGAGAATCCTATAACTGCTGGGGGGGGGGGGCGCAGAGGTAGGACTGATTTATTATGAGACCCAGTAATAGTCTATTTACACTGACCACGTATAAGGATATTGCATAAGAATCCCCACAAAGGATAGCAAAGCCATTTGCCCCCCACCTTTTTATAAATTAAAGCAAATAATTTGTATTCTTCCCTGCTTTTATTTTTTCATTTTATTTTTTTTTTTTTTGTGAAATATTTCAAGTTCCATGAAATAGTTAGCATTTTTGCATGAACAGCACCAAAATCCGTTACATTTGTTTTCCTTATTTGTACAGGAAACATTTTTCCCGCAGCATTCAGATGACTGTATTTGCTATGATAATTGGAGCATTTATAGCTGCCAGGTAAGTGCCCTTATTGCTGATACCGTTACCAAAACCTGTGCTTCACGTCCCTACAGAATTTGCTGCATTATAAAAGTTACCAGGGAACCATTTCCCTTGGTGGATTCACCTTTTTTATGCTGATTTCTGTCAATGCTGGAACCAGGATCATTTTTAAATACCAGAATACTGGTCTATAGCTCTGTCCAGGAACAAAATAAATAAATAGTTCAAAAATGAAGAAACTAGAAAAGTGAAATGGAAAAATAGTAAAAATAACAATTGCTCATCAGAGCCACCCCCAAGGGTTGCCATTCATTTTTCAATATGCAAAAGATCCAAGTAAGGTGATGCCCATTTCCAAGTAAAGCAGTAGCTCTAGTTTTCATTAAATTATAAAAGGCTTTATTAAAACATGCATAGACCCAATGCGTTTGGTTCTTGTGTGGGCACTTACTCATAAGCTTTTTTTAATGATCCTAGTTGAAAAGAAGAAAAAAACAAAAGTAAACCCTTGTCTTGTTATTGGTTGAGGAATGCTTATTGATAATTTTATCGGTGTTCTCTTTTGATGTGTTAACATAAAAAATCTTTAGTGCCTCCACACTCCCAAGACGTGTGGTTTATTTATTTTCACATATTGCATAATTTTATTTCTTTAGTGCTGACCTGGCTTTCGATCTTGAAGGGTACATATTTATCCTGTTGAATGATGTTCTAACAGCTGCAAATGGGGCCTATGTAAAACAGAAACTTGATTCAAAGGTAAAGAATGTGGAATAATTGATAACATATCTAAGGCTGTGGCCTGTTGAGCATCTACTGTAGGTTGCAGTGTGTACTCACTGTAGAAGAAGTCATTCTACTTCTAAGTTCACCTTAAGTCTCGAGTCAAGTACGCTTACATTATTGCATTCATTACAATTCTAAGTTGAGGATAGAAACTTGTATATGTAACCAGTAATACATAATGTATAAGTGCTATATAAATAAGAAGTGCCAAATGTACACCAGCCAATTAAGTAAATGTTAAATGAGCTTTGTTTTTATTCTCATTTACATAATAACTAATTAAGGCTTTGGCATCTGAGATATTTCTGAATAAAAAGAATATAGGATTATATTTGTAAAAGATAGATCTAGGAACTAAATGATTTGATGGTAGCTGGTCTGGGTTGAACTGATCTGTTATACATGAGACCTGAATTAAAAATGTATTCTAAAAGGTGCCTTGCCTTTTTGTACTCTGCTGCTGCCCCCATGCTAATTGCACAAATTACATGAACATGAAATGTAACATGTGGTTTTAGGATTGCGAGGGACCACATGGGAGGCCCATGAGATTTCAAATATTGCCCATCACTAAATCCCCAAACTAAATCCTAATCTTATTGACCTGGAAGTGAGACTGTCAGACCATCATTATTGTGTATGGCTTAAGCCTTCTTATCTTTTTTACTCTCATAGCTAAGATAGCCGCAGCAATGGCAAGTGTTAGCCATTCAGATAACGGGTATTTGATCTTGCTTGTCCTTGTGGGACAGAGGCTCAGATATTAAGTGTATATCTAAAATCCTTCGCTTTAGGGCAGAGACACATGCTCAGATTCAGGGAGATTAGTTGCCCAGCGACAAACCTCTTCTTCGGGGCGACTAATCTCCTCAAACTGCCTTCCGCTGGCTAAAATGTAAATCGCCAGTGGGATGGCTATTGTTGCAGTTTGTTTTCCAAAGTTGCCTCACAAGGAAACTTCAGACGACTTCGGAAAACGAAGCGATCCAACTGCTATCCCGCCGGCGATTTAGATTCTAGTCAGCGGGAGGCCGTTTGGGGAGATTAGTCGGCCCGAAGAAGAGGTGATTTATCGCCAGGCAACTAGTCTCGCCGAATCTGAGCATGTGTCTGCCCTTAATCTGGTCATATATTGTTTATCAATAAAAGGAAAGGGGCTATTTTTGGTCCCATATACAGACCAGTTATCTGCTTATTAGATCAGCAGGGCCAAATATTGGCTCTACCTTTTAGAGACTGAAAAATGAACCTTACTATAAACCGCTTGAAGCAGGACAGCACTGGGATTGGAGGGAGTCTATTTGGGCATAATATCACAATTGGCAGCTATAATGTGTAAAAACAGTATAATTTAAGGAAACTTCAAAGAAAACAAACCCCATAGTTTTTTTTATTTATTTTATTATTGGTTGTGTAAATTTATCTAAAGGAATCTAATATTCTTGACTCTTGTAGGAACTTGGAAAATATGGTCTTCTTTATTACAATGCGTTATTCATGATTTTGCCTACACTGGGAATTGCATACATCACTGGAGATATTGACAAGGTAAAACTTTTATATAGTGTTTTTCTTTCAGATGTGACCCTCCATGCGACTTTTATGGCCCTGGTCTTCTCTAGGACAGATTTTTTTTGTATGTGTCATTTTAATATGTATCCATCCACTTAACCATGGGCTGTGAAATATGAAAGTCTTACAATATAAAACATTGAACAGCACTGCCATATGGCAATCACACCCACAAGGCAAAAAGCTGATTTTCTAATGCTGTTAAGGATTAAATCCACCAACTGGAAAATCTTGCTGGAAAATGTAAATCCATCCCCCCCCTGCAGTAGCCAGCACTAGCAGAATGTAGGCATTGTACTGAAGTGAGCAGAGGCTATGTCATTGCTGTATGTGTTACTTGTAACTGCTGAGCAAACCAAACAAAGAGAGTCTTGTTTAACATGTACAAGATGTGGATCTTAACTTTTTCTGATAGGTTTGTGTTCAGTTTGTTGCTGCTCTGTTGCAAAGGAGTCTTTGTGGGGCTTTTTTTTTTTTTCTCTTTTGCTGCCACCCCATACAAAAAAAACCTTTTACAGTGGAGGGATGTGAGCTGTATGTCTTAACTGAGCCTTCTTAGAATATTTAAAGTTATTCTGTCACTTTTTTTTTTTTTTTTTACAAAATGCATCCTTAAATGGTGCTTCTCCAGCAGAATCCTGCATTGAAATCTACAAACAGATTTTTCTGTTATATTTATTTTTGAAATCTGACATGGGGCTAGACATATTGTCAGTTTCCCAGGTGACATGTGACTTGTGCTCTGATAAACTTCAGTCATTCTTTACTTCTGCACTGCAAGGTGGTGTGATATTGCCCCCTCCTCCCTCCCCAGCATCCTTTCAACAGCATTGCTAAAATGCTCCCATGCCCCAAGTAGTAGTAGATATGAGAACAGCACTCCGTAGTATAATGCCCAATCCCCACCATGATGACTCCTCTTACATTGAGTAGGTGAACCTGAAAAGCAGATTGGTTGTGAAGTGCTCTTTTTTCTAAATTCACAGGTTCAGGCACAATGACCTGAGATGGCTACCTACACACTAATATTACTTAAAAATTTTTTTACATTTCTTGGTTCAAGAATAACATTTTAAATGGTAAAGATAAAATGAATTACTTGCAATGTATGTATGTCATCTCAAAAGAAGCTAATATCTAGAATATACTCACTGATTAATGACCCTTTTACTATAAGAGGGGGGAATTCACAAAGTGGAGAGAGCCCATTTTTGGCATAAAAGTGGTGGTAAACTGGAGTAAAATACTTTCTCCATATTCACAAACAGAAATCCGCCTAAATTTCCGACTCAACTGCGACTTCATTTTTTAGTGAAAGAAAGAGTTTACAGACACTTTTATGAATTTGTCGTTCAAAATGGTGCAAAAACGACATTTTAAAAGACATTTAAAAAAAATGGAGTAAAGATCAGTTTGACTCTTGTCATATCAATTCTAAAATAAACTGCTCTGCTTTGGTTCACCCAATCTTCTCTTCACACCTCTTTAAGGTGTCCTATTGGGTATTTATTATCATATTAATGGGGATTAGCATGTTATAGTCAGGGCACAAGTTCTGTCTAACCCTATAGGTGTAAAAGCTTCATTAACAAAACAAGTAAAACACTAATTTAACAAAATAAGTGTATTTTATACAATTTGATACTGTATGTCAAATGTTTTTAACTCACACTTGCTTGATTTTACTAGTTTTATCTTAATGAATGAGGCAATATTAGCAATATGATTGAATATATTATCTAAAGGAAAGGTAACTCCTCCCAGCCATTTTTTTGGTTTTCGCAGCAATTCGAGACTTGACCCAAGATAATAAAACATATTTCAGATACAAATCCCTGTATTATGCAAAATTGTATTTAGACCTTTATATCTTTTTACAGAAGTGGAATTACACAAACATGTAGGAAAATTTAGAAAACCCAAATTATCCTGAAAAAAATGTTAATCTGTAATTTTCCTATGTAAAATAAACCCTTCCCTCAAAAATTCCAATTTGATGACTGACCGTTGTAGTAAGAGCTAAAGACAAATTCAGAAAAAATGTCTTTAAAATGTCGTGCAAAAGACAAAATCTGAAAACTGTCTGTTTAAAAGACAAATTCACAAAAAGTGGAGATAGAGGTTTGTGAATTTGGTGGGAAATCTGACATTATCTCTGCTTTTATTTTGTCTCAGTATTGCAGTTTTTGTGAATTCCCCCCATGAGCATTCTTATATGTTAAAATGGCTGCTAAACTCAAATTACAAAGGAGGACTGGGAATCAATCTTGAAAAATGCTAAACGTAGTATCACATGTACTAAACAAAAGGAAAACCTCTATAAAATATGAATGCATTGGTATCTTACCCCAGTTAGATTACATAAAACGTTTACTGCGGTTTCATAAATATGTTGAGGTGCGGTGAGGCCCAGGAGATGTACCTTATAATTTTTGGTACTGTACACGGATTCAACCATTTTGGGACGAAATTCTAAATCTTATAAAGCGTTTTACACACGAGAACATAAAGAAAGATATTCTTACATTTCTACTTGGCAAGCCTATTCTAGGGTTCTCTAATGTGCAACAAAAGTTGTTAAATCATGTACTAACTATAGCTAGAATATCCACTGCAGCAAAATGGAAAACATCAACCCTCCCCTCCTTTATCGGAAAGTAAATGGTAAAAAGAATTTTGAGCACAATTGCCCTTATTAACAATACGGGTTCCTAATTTCTTAAAAATATGGAACTAATTAATCTCAACTGCATAATAAGATCGATTCAAAAATGTAAAAATAATGAGGCATAATAATAGATAAGATGCATGGTTACAACACGTTTGTTATTAAAGTTTATGGTCAAGATAGTGACCTTATTGTTTTACTTAAATATGGAAAAGAAACCTTTTATCACCTATACCTTCATTTAGCACTTGTAATCCGTTTCATGAACAAAAAAGTGCCAATTGATAAATAACTAATTTATTTTAAATACAGTCTGAAGCTTACACTGAGTATCTTTAACTAACCATAATTAAAGGCTATTCAACAGAAGGAAACAAAGCACAAACTGTTGTATGGTGTTTTAATGGAAATTGCGCAACAACATTTTATAGATACGTTGTTTAAAACATGATTTATGTATCTTTCATCAGGTCATGGAATATGAAGGATGGGGCGACTTCTTCTTCATTGTGGAGTTCACTCTATCGTGTGTCATGGGGTATGTTTCAATATAGAGTGTCATAATGTAAATCCATTTTATAGGGTTTCAAAATAGATAAATAGGTTTTATTTTGTTCATTTTCCTTATATGCTATCCATTTAAGGAAAGTGAACAAAGATTTAAAGTACATGCTGTAGGTTATGTTGTGTAAACAAAAAGTATGGGAATAAGGGAATGTTGCTATATTCTTTAATTGTGCTGAGATTTAACATTTGTAACTACTAAACTTAATTATTACTGTCCAAGATCAGTTTAATGACACAGACAATACAACAACACAGTGTGGTGGCAAAAAAAACCCAATGCTTATTGGTTCACCTGCTAAGAGCACTGAAGCAGTTTGGTTATTTATTCACTTCTGTTTATTCCGTTCATTTATTTATTTAATTTTTTGTCTCCTCCCTCCAGGTTTTTTCTAATGTATTCCACGGTCCTTTGCACTCATTATAATTCTGCCCTGACAACAACAATAGTTGGTTGCATTAAAGTAAGTGTAATATTTAATAGCAATGGAAAGCTTGTGCTTCGTATAGGTTTTTATTGAAGTCATTTTCAATCTGTACGACCTGCTCTACGCCCATGATCAAGAATATATTTGCAGAATATATATTGGCAGCAAAGCGTGTGGCCCAGAAAGTGTGATATACTGGATGTAACACAGTGACATAGAACAGTATCGCAAATAATATGAAAGGGTGTAGATAAAAAATCCTTACTATCAAGTTGTATTTCTATAGACCTCAATAGAGACAACTGGAGAGTATTTTTGAACATTAGGCAAATTTAACCTTGGGCAATAACCCCAAGCACCCAATTTGTGATGAGCATTTTTCAGCCAGCTACAGGTAGATCAATGACAGCAAAAAGGTGATTGGTTGCCAAAGGGGTGACTACCTTGGTGCAAATGTAAACAGGTCTGGTTTTGTTACAGCAAAACTGCTAAAAGTTTGCATCCCCTAAGGATTTTGTGCATCTGCTATTCACTAAAGTGAGTCAATAGGATTAGGACTACACCAGTAATGTCCTGAATAACATGCCCCAATTTTGGCCTGGAGCTTATATACATTATTGCAGTGCTGTCCAACTTCTGTGGTACAGAGGGCCAGAATTTCTTGCCTTCATGGTGGAGGGCCAATAATGGAAGCCAGTGTTGACCACTCCCCTTTTTTAAAACCACACTTATGTTATCACAAGAAATGTTAAGATGATGCACACATTAATGGTGGTGACACACAAAAAACAAATGGTTGGTGCTCACTGAAGGGATATGTGAAAAAGTTGTCATATTAAGACATACCCTTAAATCCATATGCCTCCTCCTCCCCTGTGGATAACACGGTGCCTTCCCAGCACGTGATTAAATGCCTTAAGGGCCCCTAACAACAATTTACAAATGCTAACAAACCCCCAGAACAAACCCCATCAGGCTCATGTCCCACAGGTAAGGCAGAGTATGGCATACACAGGGAGCATAGGAAAGGCAGAGTATGGTACATATGGAGCACAGGGCGGGCAGAGTATGGCACACACAGGGAGCATAGGAAAGGCAGATTATGGTACATATGGAGTATAAGGCAGGCAGAGTATGGCACACACGGGGAGCATAGGGCAGGCAGAATAGAGCAGGAGACTGGAAACCTATCCTGACCAAGATGACAGGTCATACTCTCACTACTCTCTTTATATTGATGTTTTGTCAGTGCACAATTTGTAAAGTATAAACCTGCAACTGGGAATTCACTATGTTAATCAATAACAGACTTTTCCTTTATTATTTGTATTTTTTTGTATTCTGTCGTATTTACATGTTTTTTTTTTTTGCAGAACATTTTAATAACGTACATTGGAATGTTTTTTGGAGGAGACTATATTTTTTCATGGACAAACTTCCTGGGATTAAATATCAGGTACAGAATATTATTTTCAATTGTCGGTTATCCAGAAAGGTCCAAATTACAGGAAGGCCATCTCCCATACACTCCATTTTAATCAAATAATTCAAAATGTTAAAAATAATTAAATTTTTCTACATAATACCTTGTACTTGATCCCGACTAAGATATAATTGCTCCTTATTGGAGGCAAAACAATCCTATTCACAATGAAAACATTCCTTTTGTGGACTTAAAGGGCATGTAAAGGCAAAAATATAAAATTCCATTTTTACTTTCTTTAATGAAAAAGAAATCTATCTCCAATATACGTTAATTAAAAAATATCTACAGTTTTTATAATAAACCTGACTGTATGCAGTGCAATTCCCCCTTCTTTTACTGCTGTTGATAGGAATTGTCAGATGGTCCCCAACTGCTGTGCAGGTAAGCGATCATACTTTCAAATGGCAGGGGGAGCCCCCGCCTTACTTCCCAGAACTCGAGCAGCATTGTTGGATTCCCTGTATAGATTTGTATCCAGAGACTCAGTGCAGTCTCTATATTATGATTATTAATCAGTCTTGCTGTATTGGCTTCTATGGCAGATATTATTTGACTTGTGCTGTTTTGATAATTTATGACGATCCCTAAGCTTAACCTCCCAACTGAAGCCCAGACCAGACTGAGCATGTGCGAGTCTTGATATTGCAGAAATGTCTAACAAAGTTACAAGATGACAGCCCCCTGCGCCAACTTTGAAAGCATAAATCATTTGTCTTATTAGGCTACTGGTGCAGTAAGTTCATGTTTATATTTAGTATACATAATACAGCATTTCTAACATTATTCTATTTTAGACTTTAGTTGCCCTTTAAGGTATGGAGACCCTAATTAAAGAAATATGCCTTATCCAGAAAACCCAGAGATCCCAAGTTTACTGTATAACTGGTCCCATTCCTGTACAATAAATGGGCATATACTCTGGTCATACAGATTATATATACGAAAATATAACCGATACAAGAGTAGACAGAACTTAAAGAGACAGGTCGGACAAGCTGCTTTCCATAGTAGCATTTACTAAACTCATTGCCAGCAATCCAGTCTACTCAATCATCACTCAATAACATTTATGTTCATATTGGATTGTGGCCTAGAGTTGCATCTTTTTTTTTTTTAGATGTTTCCATTCTCTCTTTGGATGTGCCCTGTATCTGAACAAGCCAACTATGAGAATCCATTGCCGGCCTTATACATTAAAAATAAATAAATGCAGACACTAATTCCATTTTCCTATTTTCAGTATTGCTGGAAGCCTGGTGTATTCCTATATAACCTTCACAGAAGAGACCGTGAACAAGCAAGTGGAATCTCTAGCCAAACTGGACATTAAAGGGAAAAGCTCTGTGTGACATGGAGTCAGTTGTGTCCTGTACAGTCTCATCTGGGTACATGATCCGCATGTACAACATCACAAGGCTATTGCTAATTTGCACATTTGATGGACAGAAATAATTGCCTTTTTTTATATATATATATTTTAGACATTTTGATTTTAGAGATACACATATTTACATTTTTGGTCGGTAACAAAATAAGTATATTTTTTAATGCTTGATATAACCCAGTTGTTACTGCCAACACATTTCACTGTCTTCAAGTGCACAAACCGTCTCATATTTATGTGTATATATAAGGCTAGTTTTATGACGATGTCTTGGTCTACTAAATTATACTGCTGTGAGACATGGCATATCTGTATATGTTCCTGTAATATAGGGATATCCAACCTATTGCCACAACTCCCAGCGTAGATAATGGGAACTGGAGTTAATAACCGTATAAGCACTTCTGTTTGGACTTCCCTGACCTTGCAATGTGTACTTTTTAAAGTGAATTTTTGACTTTTTTTTTTTTTTTTTAAGACTTGGCAAGTTTAATTTTGTATGCAGTATACTGTCTCAGAGCTCCATATTGTCTTATAATATGATTCATCATAAATGATGAGTCTCTCCTCTTTGTTTGTGGCCATCTTTCAGCAGAGTATATTATTCTGGGTTAACTGTAGCTTTGCATCAGCAAGATGTATTTGTACTCATTTGTATTACATATAGTTTTAAGTGTGTTTTTTTTAATGGGATTTAGGTGAGTATGGGGCTGTAGTTGTAGGCTCAGGCCCTTTATCTCGGCTGCTTGTAACTGCAAGCCATGTTTTTTTTAATACCTGTGAGCAACATTCAAATATAAAAAGATTGGGGAGCAACACAAGCATGAAAAAGTTCAGGGGGGGTGCTAAAAACGGGCTGTGATTGGTTATTTTGTAGTCCCTATGTGAACTGGAAGCTTATGTGGTTTGGCAGTACACCTGGATTATATGCAGCCAAAACTTGCCTCCAAGCCTGGAATTAAAAAAAATAAAATAATAATAAGCGCCTGCTGTGTGGCAACTGGGTACAACATGCAAGCAGTTGGTGAGGCCACAAGACTAGTCAAAGACCAGTGCTGTACATCAGGTGTGGGATCTCTGACCAACTAGTGAGTGTCCATCAAGAAAGAGCCTGGTGCAGGTATCTTACCCACTACCACCTGTCTGTCTTCATGAAGTGGCTACTTTTAGAGACTTCCAGCTGGTCTGGCCCTTAACCTAGATATGAACTACAGTTTGTATTGGTTTTCTAGTCTGTGCATTTATCATTTAAGCTGCAAACATATACATAACCTTCCTTTTCTTTTACGCTTTCACAGATGGATGTTTATTGCTCACTTTTCCTAAGGTCTGGTATTTGGCTGAATCTTTCGCAAAGGATTCGGCCGAATCCAAAATAGTGGATTTGGTGCATCCCTAGTTGCATTAAATGTTTTGATGACAGAACAGGGATAATGTGGTTTAAAGTTGCACACTTTGCCATTGGATTGGCCGGGATCTAGGTTTGTTGTGGGTATTATTCCATAGCCCCTAAAGCTGGCTGTAACCTTGATCTTGCCATCATTTAGAATTTTGCTCGTTTTTGTCCACTTTCTACATCTTAATCACTCGGAGAGAGAGAGATACAGAATGGGGAACCGTGATACATGTGCTGGTTGCTACATTATTGCTCTTTTTTTTTAGAAGCTATACAGAATATTGATTGTGATGCAATTTCTATTTTAATTTCTTATTTTCAAATATGGTGCAGCCTATAGTCCAGTTGCCCAGACCTGGGACCTGCTATCCAGCAACCTGTCCTGCTACTCAAACTTACCTGTTCCTTTAACCCAATTTTGGACCTGTGCAATCTGGAAGTGACCTCACTGGTTGGTGGATGTGACATCACTCCGGAGGAGGATCAACCAAACCAGGGGGAAACAGTTTTTAACTTCAGTAGGTGGGGGGAATGTGAGCCTGCAATCGGCCTGGGTACCTGCAGACAACCCATATGTTTGGAATTGGGGTGTTTTAGCCTGAAACCTGACCACGTTGCTGGTATTCCATGGGTACCCAACCCATTGCAGGACTCTAGTGCAGCCCATTCACACAGATAGAGAAGCTCATGTGTAGTGGCTTTACAGCAGTCTGGATTGGGGCCAAATCTGTACTTTTACATAGGTTACTGCTTTAAAAATATTCAACTCAAAATGTGACACTAGTTTTATGGCAGCTCACCAAATTTCATGGTACAAGAGCAGACTTGTGTTATTTGAGTATGATCTGTAGTGTAAGCTGCAGCCAAGGCATGCTGAGTTCCTGTAAGAGGCCAATATATCATTTCTGGTGCCATTCTAGAGGCGCTGTGTATCTCTTGTAACTGCTTTCTCTGACCAACTGCAATCTACAGCAGCTAAGAAAAAATCTTGGGGAGAAAAAGTATATTTTCAAGCCTGTGCCAATCAAGTGTGCTGGCAAAGCAATAGGTGTTTTTTTTGCAGGGGATTGGATACAGAAGCAAGGCAGGGTCCAAGGCTCATCTTTTAAACTTTCTTTCAAACACAGCAGTGAACCACTTATGGACATGCACACAAATACACAATTACTAGCAGAGCACTGTATAAGGTACAATCCTAGGCACTTTCTTCCCCAGGGCACTGAATTCCCAAGCATGTTTCATCCTCATTGGTAGGGTTGCCACCTTTTCTGGAAAAACATACCGGCCCAACTCTATTTATCTTTTTTCCCTATTAATAACATTGGGATCAACCATCATTTTTACCGGCCTGGTGGCAACCCTACTCATTGGACATGTCCGTTTGTGAATACAATTACGTGGAGATGGAATGAGAATAGTCGTGTACCTTATATACGTTTCCCACACTACTCACAAACATAAGTGGCTATGTATACTGCACAAAATCCTGCCTCATTATTAGAGCACTGCTTGGATATAGATTCATCCCAACACAGGACCCTGGTTACTTTATGAAGCACCCTGGTGTAGTGGGTTTGTATATTTGCGTGTTGCTTTTCTGATGTTCTGTGTCACTGGAGGAACCCGTGGCAAGCTGCCTGCAGTGTGAAATCTATCAGTTATCTGGTTTGTGCCGCACTTTTGTACCGAATCTGTATTTCAATATCCAGCGACACATGATCGGATCAGTCTTGCCGGCCTCTTATGTTGCCATTCATCTGCTCGGCCCAAGGTTCAAACAACTGGATCAGGGACATGTGGGAATCTGCCCATATAGGGCTTGCCATGTTTAATGTTACTCTGCCTTATGCAATTCTAAAATGTAAAGAGATTATGTGATAATCTGTATTTATTAAAGGCATTTAGAAAAGATTTCCAGTATTTATTTGTATACCATGCCGTCTGTGTAAATGTCCGTTCTATCCTTTTTCAGTATGACTATGAACTTTTTAAAAAGACGTGGAACTGTTTTTATTGAAGTAAATGTACCAACTGTTTTTGTACATGCTTTAAATAAAAGCATCTGGAAAGATTGAAGGTGTGGAGGTTTATTTATTGTATGGAATTAAGGTTGGGAAAGCTGTATTTTATATAGTACACTGTATACTGCACCAGCCCAGAGGAGCAGCAAGCCCATAGCGATTCATCTATGCATTTAAATTTGTCCATAATGGCTTTTCTTCTAATCTGCAACCTTGATACAGACTTCATAAATCCGCTCCTTCTCTAATGCACCTACATATACATTTCCTTGGTTCAGAAGCTGCAGATTTCTGTGCCAAAACGCAACATTTTGCACCAAAATCTGCCTGAGGCAGTGTATTTGTGGGCAGGCTCATTAAACAGCAGAGAAGAAGCAGATTCTCGGCCTGCGTTGGCTGGCAGTAGCCTTAGGCAATGTATATCTTTAGGGGCATCACATCATCAGCACAGGCCATTATTAGCCATTTGTTTCACTAGATTTCTTTAAAACTAAGGGGCAGCTATAGCACATGGTGACATCTAATTTTACTTATTAAATATTACTAAATACCCTCCTAAAATCCCCATGGGGATGAATAGAAAGTGGATAAGTGGTGGTGAGCTCTAGTTTCACACTTTGATAACTAAATATCATTTCCCTGTTATTTTCACAGAGCATTAAACACACAGTTTTAAAACTTGAGTAATTCAATAGCTGTTTGCTAGGACCCGCGTAGCATTTGGCTATTCTCATGTTTGTCCCCTACACCACGTACTGACTCTTACATTAAATCTCTTTAAGACACATCCATTCCAGCCGCCAGCTTTGTATGGTTTGATGTCATTATGCTCATTAGAAATACGCCCTTTGTCAGGTTGGTTCCTTAAAGGCGGGCACCATCTGTGCACCCATATACTGATCATCATTTCAACTACACATTCTCCAGATAAATAGATAATTTCCGCAGAGAAATCATTATTAACCATATTTAATTTCCCTTTGTGTCCGTTAAAGGAACAGTTCACTGTAAAAATAAAAACTGGGTAAATTGATAGTATGTGCACAATAAAAAATGTGTCAGGAACTACCTGGAATCGAACTCTGGACTATATACTTTTAAGCTCCTGCATTACCTCACTGAGCCACTGAAGACCTTTGAGATTGGACTCTACGGAATTGATGATAGACACTCTGGTTTCCTTATGTGTTTGCTCAACTCCTCCTCCTCCTCCTCCTTCATCAAACACAGGTGTGTATAGCTTGCCAATTAAGGAGCTTTATAAGCCTGTTGCAAACCTTGCCCAGGTGCTTGATCATTGAGCGTCACAGCCTGTTTCTACAGACCAGAGATTTCCTGCTTTTGTTCCTGATTCCTGCCTTGTTCCTGAGTCCCCGTCCGGTTTCTTGTTCCTTCTGTGTGTCTGTGTTCTCTGCTCCAGTTTCCCATTACCTGCACTCTGTTGGATCTCCTGGTAATTGACCTTGGCTTGTTTACTGGACTACCCTCTGCCATCAGTCTGCCTCCAACCTCGGCCTGCCATACGGACTTGTTATTGCCATCAGCCTGCCCCTGACATCAGCCTGTTTCTCAGACTTGCCTTTATTGTTGCCTGCCCTTGACCACTGGCCTGGTGTAAGAACTTATATTATTTTTTATCTTTTGTTCATCTGTTATATTGCCATAATTTTCATTAATAAAATTTTCTAATGCATAACATGTTTCCGACCTATCAAAACCTCAAATACCCGCTGTACTCGTGTTATACAGCACCAAGGCTCCTACCTACCAGCCACTCACCTGTGATCAGTCATGACAAAATGTTTCTAATATAGTTAGGCAAAAATGTAACGTACAAATACTGGAGTGACTGGGTGTCTATAACATAATAGCCAGAACACTACTTCCTGCTTCTCAGCTCTCTAACTCTGAGTTAGTCAGTGACTTTAATGGGGTCCACATGGGACATAACTGTTCAGTGGTTTTGCAATTGATCCTCAGCATTCAGCTCAGATTCAAAAGAAACAGTTATGACCCATGTGTCCTCCCTCAAGTCACTGGTTACTGCCTGGTAACCAATCAGTAGAAACTAAGTGATCTGCAAAGCAGGAAGTAGTGTTCTGGTTATTATGATAGATATCCAGTCACTCCAGCCTTTATACATTACATTTTTGGCTAACTAACTATATTAGAAACATTTTTTATTTTGTACAGCCTATCTATTTACCTATTTTTTAAGTTTGAAATATTTTATTTGGTTTTCACAATAAACCATAAAAATCAATATGAAAACAAATAGTATGCAGAATAAGAAGATTAATACAATGACATATTATACAGAACTTACAATGAAGTAATATGTAAAATAAAATAGAAACTAACTATCACTAACTAAGCCAGTGGACGCATAGACATTATTAAAATAAAAAGAAGAAAGAAAAAGCCCATTGTCTTGGGAATGTCAGATAACCCCCCCCCCCCCAAGAACATTTTACAATCGAAGAAACTGAGATATTTGACTTCTGGTATTGGAGTCACAGAACTCAAAGTAAGGAGACCATATAGGTCTAAATGATTCTTTGGAATTATTTCCTTTAGTTTTTACTAAAAAAGCTTCCTGCCAACTAAGCTGGTTCATGTAAGCCATTGTGTCTGTCAATGAGGGAGACTCATTTTGTAGCCAACAGTTAAATAAAGCCTTTCCGGAGGCAGCCAAAAATAAAATTGTCAATATTTTATTTTCTTGGGACTTAAATTCTATATTAAAAATTGAAGAGAGCCTACCATCATCTAGAAGCAACAAAGCAAAACCTGGAGATAATTACATTTTTATTTTCAGATTAATGTTTAGAAAACTGGTAACTTCCCTTCAAAATATACTGATCTTTGGACAAGTCCATAGATAGTGAAAAAGGGACACATTATACTCATCACACTTGGGACAGTATGATACAGGACTAGAAAAGATACCTTAAGAAAAAAAATTCCCATAGCCTTATTGAACTAACTTAAAATGTTGTATCCTCCAACTCTCTGCCTAAATTAATTTATTGTAATTACAAATAGACTTCACCAAATCTGAAGGGGATATTTGACATTGTAAAAACTCAGCCCATTTGTTGGACACTTTAAGTAATGGGTGTGGGTCTGACCCATAATCATTCCAGAATTTTTTAAATATAGAGTTAATAAAAATCAAAGAAGGAATCTCCAAAAACTCTCCCAAATCTTCAGCTAGCCTATGATCTGATAAAACAATGTTTCTATTATTACTTAAAGGACCAGTAACACCAAAAAATGAAAGTGTTTTAAAGTAAAGAAAATATCATGTACTGGTGCCCTGCACTGGTAAAACTGATGTGTTTGCTTCAGAAACACTACTATAGTTCATATAAACAAGCTGCTTTGTAGCAATGGCGGAAATTGAAAAAAGGCTAAATGCCACAGGATAAGTAATGGACAACAGATAACATTATGTTCTACAGAGCTTATCTGTTATCTGCTGTGTAACTTGAGCTTTTGCTCCTTTGAATGGCTGCCCCCATTACTACACAGCAGTTTATTTATATAAACAATAGTAGTGTTTCTGAAGCAAACACTGCAGTTTTACCAGTGCAGGGCAACACTGCATTATATTTTTATTACTTTAAAACAATTTCATTTTTTGATATTACTGGTCCTTTAACAAAGAAAGACCACATTGACAAGCTAAATAATAATATCTATCAGATTCAAGAAGCCCATAGTCTTTTTTGAGTCTTGACAAAGATAACAGAGTCTCATTGGGTGGATCTAATAAATATTTTACTAAAACTAATAATTTTTTCTTCAAAGAAAATAAAAAGGACTCAGATTTTGAAAATCTGAGGGTTTAAGTAAGAGATTAGCTGGCATAACCTTTTATGTTTCCGTATAACTGTAGCTATGTCGAGATAAGGGGCACACTTACTAAGCTTGAGTGAAGGATTAGAATGAAAAAAACAAAGTTTTTTTTGGCTACTTCGACCATCGAATTCGATAGTTGAAGTACTGTCTCTTTAAAAAAAAACTTTGACTACCTACTTCGCCACCTAAAACCTACCGAGCACCAATGTTAGCTTATGGGGACCTTCCCCATAAGCTTTCTAAGCAATTTCTGATCGAAGGAAAATTCGTCGATCGATGGATTAAAATCCTTTGAATCGTTCGTTTCGAAGGATTCAATTGTTCGATTTTTCCTTCGATCATTCAATCGAAGTAAATGCGGTAAATCCTTCGACTTTGGTATTCGAAGGATTTTACTTCAATGGTCGAATATCGAGGGTTAATTAACCCTCGATATTCGACCCTTAATAAATGTGCCCCTATGTTTTTTCACACAAAAATAGTCCAGAAAAAGGGGATTCTTCTTAAAATCGTTAGGAATACTACACAATTTACTATGTAAAACAGATATAATATCAAAGTGAGGTTCATTTGATAATTTCAATTTCAGGATTTGTAAACTTATTACCTTGAGAGATCCACTCAATGAGATATCTAGTAAGGGCTGATAAATTGAAAGCTCTGAAATTAGGGAGATTTAAACCTCCAAGTTTAACTGGAGCTCTTAATTTATGGAGCGCAATCTTTGCTCTTTTCCCATTCCATATAAACTTGATAAGAGCAGAATAAAGTTTCTTGATATCAGAATGTTTTATAAGCAAAGGGAGATTAATTCATGGGTATATCAGCTTGGGGAATATCAAAGATTTAAAAAATATCACTCGTCCCTTAAGATTAAGGGGAGCATTGGCCCATTTTTCACACATGGAAGGAAACCTTATGACAAGCTCGAGTAATATTTAATGAATATAAATTATTTAAATCTGAAGGAATTTTTATTAATCCTAAATATTTAATCAGATTTTTGAGGTATTTCAAGTGAAATTTTTTAAGTAAAGAGTTTGAAAAAGAACCATATATGTTCATCACTTCAGATTTATCCACATTAACCTTATAACCCGAAAAAAGACTGGAAATCTTGTAAGTAAGTCAAAAACAATCTTGAATGAAGACTGTGGGTTTCTTAAAATCAGCAACAAATCATCTGCAAAGGCTAAAACCTTGAGTTGTTTATTATTGATGGTAATTCCCTTAATCAAAGCAATGACAAAGCAATGAAACAAATGAATGGTTCTAGTGCAATATTAAATAAAAGGGGCGATAAAGGACAGCCTTGTCTCGTACCCTTAAATATTTCAAAGGGTGGTGACTTAGCTCCCCCCAAGATTATTTGCGTTTTGGGATTTTTAAAGAGGTATTCGATATATTGGTAAAATGGGCCAGTGATACCAAATTTTTGAAGGCACATAAATAGATGTTTCCATGTTATGCCTTCTCAGCATCAATATTAAGAATAGAACTGGGAATTTTATGCTTTTTGGCAAAAAATAAAATATGGATCAAAGCCCTGATATTTTTAACTCCAGTTTTGTTTTTAATAAAGCCATTTTGGGTTTCTGAAATTACGGAGGGAAGAATTAAAGAGAGCCTATCAGTAAGAACCTTAGATAGCATCTTGATATCTTGATTTAATAAAGAAATTGGTCTATAGGAAGAGGGAAGAGATAAGTCTTTGTCCTTTTTTGGGATAACTCTAAGATTCGAGAGCTCACTAGAGGGTAAAAGTTTTCGAAAGAATAAAATGTCATTAAATAAATTTGTTAGAAAAGGTAAGATCTTTCATTATTTTATAAAAAGATGGAGTTAAGCCATCAGGACCACCTGCTTTAGAAGTTTTCAAATTATTTATAATATTGTATTATTATTCAGTGGAAATTGGACTATTAAGAATTTCCATTTGTTCTTTCGAGATCTGAGGGATTTTACAAGTTTCAAAAAAATTTTCATTTTCTCTGAGTTAACATTAGGATTAGAGTACAAGTCTTTATAATAATTTTTGAAAATGTCCACAATTTTATTAGGGCATTTGTTAACTAGTTATGAGTATCCCTTATTTTTATAAGATCATTTTCCACCTTAGTGAGATTAAAAAGCAAATAATTTGCTTTGTTACTCAAATTACGGATTTTAGTCTCAGTAAGATGCGAAAAAATTATGTCTTACTTTGATCCAAATTTTAAGTTCCTCTAAAATATTCTTATACTTTTGGGCATTTTCAAATGAGGGGTGCTGTTTAAAGCGTAGATAAAGGACTTTTACTTAGCTAACTTTTACTTGTGGATTTTTCTAAAGAAGTGAGACTTAAATGAAGATATCTCCCCCCTAGCCACTGCCTTCCAAGTTTCCCACAATAATGATGGGTCATTGGGAGTGTATTTTGTTTTCATATAAAAACAGATCCCATCTGTTATGTAGCATTTTAATAAAGTCAGGATTTTCTCTAAGTGAGTCAGGAAAAGACCAAGAAACTTAGTTTTTAGGGGCAGGAAACTTGGAAACCACAAGAGAAACTGGTGCATGGTCTGAGACATCAATGTTACCTATATTTGTTTCAATAGTTCTATTTATCAGATTATTGGAAATTAAAATAAAGTCTATTCTTGTTCCTACGTGATAAGCAGATGAAAGAAAAAGTAAAATCTTTTTTAGCGGGATGAAAAAGCCTCCAAACATCAGTAAGATTAGTGTCTTTGCAGAAATCATGTAGGAGAGTAGAATTTTTACAGGGATTATTCAATTTCCAATCAGATATATCCAATGAACTGCGAAAGGACTCATTCAAGTCTCCTGCTAGAATAATATTATTAGCAGGAAGCGAAGAAATTTGTTTTTTAAGCCAAGTAAAATAGTCTTTTTTGGAACTATTTGGAGCAAAAGCTGAACATAAGTGGCAAGTAACATCATTAATGAGTACATAGGTGTAAATAAATCTGCCAAGTTCATCTTTAGTTGACTTAATAACAGCAACATTCAATTTTCTATGAAATAATATAGCTACCCCACATTTTTTATTAACAGCAGAAGAGAAGGCTAGCTCACCTAACCAGTCTTTTTGCAACCAAGCATTCTCTGAACCATTAAGATGGGTCTCTTGTAGGAATGCTATGTCGCATTTGGTATTTTTCAAACTTTTAAGTATACTGCTTCTCTTTGAAAAGTGATTTAACCCATTTCCATTCCAGGAGACAACGGATAAAGTATTTGTTTTAGATGAGAAAATCAATCTGAAGAATGAGTCCGAGCAGATTTAAATAGAACAATACTTTTTTCCCTAAGGATGGAAAACTCGAACTCTCTCAATGAGATGAGTTAAACAGAGAGCACAACACCTGCCACAGGGTCATATTGGAGAAATCCATTTAAAAGTCAAGTGTCAGAAATCATGTCCTCTTCGCTGGAGTGAGGAGAATTACTTGTTCTAGGTGGCAGTGAAGATCTAGATCTGGACCTGGATTTGGTCTGAATTTGAGAAGGTATGGAGTCGTTAGAGAATTTGGTTTGGCGAGGATTCTCATATCTCTTCCACCATAATCCTTAGGGGGAGAGCTGAATTTTGAGTTGGATGTTGTTTCTGTAACAAGGTTTCCAATGTTTTTCTTTTCCAGTTGAGAAGTAAATGCAGATGCCTCTCCAGGATCACTAAAGTTCACTAAAAATATTTTAAGTCTAGCAGGATACATCAATGAAAATTGGCCAGAGACTGGCAAGTTTGGGAAAATTCCCTTCGTTTTTGGGAAAGAAGCAATGAGTAATCTTGAAATATCAATACTTTATTTCCTTCCACTTCTAGTGTATGTAGTTTTTTATAGGCTTGAAATAGTCTGTTCTTGTCACAATAGTCCAGATATTTTACAATCACAGCCCTTGGTCTCATGGGATGTGACATCTTAGGAGGTCCAATTCTATGGAGTCTTTCTATTTTAAAATTGTAGCATTCTTGAGGGAAAACTAGCTTGAGAGGAATTGTTTTAGAGATCAGAGCATATAAAGAGTCATTCTGATAAGATTCCGGAATGTTAATAAATCTGAGATTGTTTCTTCTAGATCTATTTTCCAAATCATCAAGTTTTAAAGGAAAACTATACCCCCAAAATGAATACTTAAGCAACAGATAGTTTATATCAAATTGAATGACATATTAAAGAATCTTACCAAACTGGAATATTTATTTACATAAATATTGCCCTTTTACATCTCTTGCCTTGAACCACCATTTCGTGACTCTATCTGTGCTGCCTCAGAGATCACCTGACCAGAAATACTACAACACTAACTGTAACAGGAAGAAGTGAGGAAGCAAAAGGCAAAACTCTGTCTGTTAATTGGCTCATGTGACCTTACATGTGGTTTGTATGTGTGCACAGTGAATCTTACGATCTCAGGGGGCGGCCCTTATTTTTTAAAATGGCAATTTTCTATTTATGATTACCCAATGGCACATACTACTAAAAAAGTATATTATTATGATAATGGTTCATTTACATGAAGCAGGGTTTTACACATGAGCTGTTTTACTCAGTATCTTTTAATAGAGACCTACATTGTTTGGGGGGTATAGTTTTCCTTTAACTTTAGCTCTTGAGTTTGTTTCTCTAAAGAGTCAATCCTGGATAGAGAGTAAATTGTTTCTTCTTGAATTTGAGAAACTGCGTCTTCAATCTCTCCAAATAGTTTATCATGTGTAGACAGTTTTCCTGAAATGTCAGAAATGTTTTCCTGTAGTTTATCGATGGCTTTACTAATTGTAGTCTCAATAACTGGATTAATGAGTCTGGCTACTTCAGCCGTAATAAGAGAGTAGTTTTCAGATTAAGATGTTCTTGTAGGAGCAGAGTTGTGAGATAAGAAAATGCTATTTGTATCCAAATCCCGTAGCTTTACATTTTTCTTGTTAGCCTTCTCATATTAAATAGCTCAGCACATTAGGAACACCTCAGCAGACATACGAAGCCAATCCACCGAAAACCCGCTTCCTCTCTGCTCCTCTGGCTCTCCTCACTCCGGGAACCAATACAGACAAATTTCAAATGAAGAGAACAGCTTCTATGTGCCGACTCTCGACCCTGATAAGCAGGAGCTCTACCTCTGTGCTTCCATCACCTTAGACACAGAACAGAAAGTCCCAGTTTTTATTTTTACTTTAAGGCCATTAGGCACTTTATTTTCTTGTCTGTAAATCCACTAACACTCTTTTGTAACAATTTATTATCCAGATCTCATTTTCTCGGGCCTAGTGATACCTTTTCTATCCCAAAGAACCCTAGCTTGGACATATCATGATTCATGCAAATCGTTGCTTTGTCTGGCCTATGGGGTATCCTTTTAATGAATGATTGTTCCGATATGTTCTAAGATCCTTTTCCTCATTGCCCAGTAGGTTTTCCCCACTGAGTTTGGGACATTGACATATATTGCCCTGCCATTAATAAGATCTGCTATTTTATACTTTGACATGCCTTGTGTACAAATAGAATTGGTAGGACTCTTCGGTGCTTACAAATGCCTATCCAACCCGAGAGGAAACAATGCTTTCGGGTACAGGCAGACCAGAAGCAGAAACGCAGTGGGGCAGCAGGTTCTCTGCCATCGTCTGGCCCTGTCATTTCACAGTTCTTGCTGGATAAACAGTCCTTTACATCTGAATCTCCCTGTAAGAGAGTCCACTATTGGAACAGACTCCATCTTATGTCTCCACTGGTTGTTATTATTTTACTATGCATCTGATCATTTTTCCTTCTGAACTAATAGGCTTATTCTCCCTTTCAGTATTAATTAAATTACCTCTTCCAGGCCAGCTTTAAAGGGTTTCATGGGTCTTATGGTTACTTCTTATTACTTTTTTTTACCGTAATTACACTGTTTACATTGCAAATAATTCACTCTGCTGTTTAAAATGTTATTCTTGAACCAACAAATGTATTTTTTTAGCTATAATATTGGTGTGTACTCAGCAATCTCAGTACATGGTGCCTGATTCTGAGCTTTGAGAAGGAGCCAGCACTTCAGGATTATACTGCTTTACAACCAAAGTCATAGTCCTTAGCAATACAAGCAGGAAACAGCAGGGTGGGGGTAGGGAGCACTTTTAACAACGCAAACAAATCCTTCAGCAGAGGTGTTCTGTTTATAAGATGCGGGGGGGGAGATGATCACCCCAGTTTGCAGTGTAGCAGTAAAGAGTGACTTATGTTTATCAGAGCACAAGTCACATGGTTGCGGGCATCTGGGAAATGGACTTCATGTCTAGCCTCATGCCAAATTTAAATATAAATCCTATTTGCTATTTTAAAAACAGATTTCAGTGCATAATTCTGTTGGAGCAGCACTATTAACTACAGTATGCCTTTAACTACTTATATGGATAGCAGTGGAGTCTTGTGCAGTGAGAGTGCATAAAGGCCATGTCCGTTGAGTGCATCACTTATTGTTTTCTTCTAAACAGCTGTACCTGCTAATACAAGTTCTTTCTGAAGCTCTCCACAAGTGATCCTTGGCTCTTGGGCAACTCTTCTGATTATTCTTTTGACTCTTCTGTCACAAATCTTGTGAGGAGCACCTGGTCATGGCCTTGTTTAGGGTGAAACTATGGATTAAAGCCCCAACTGTGCTCACTGAAACAATCAGAAACTTAGAAATACTTCTGTAACAAATACCATCAGTATGTTTTGCAACAATAAGGTTGTGAAGGTCTGGAGAGGGCTATTTGCTTTTACCCATCATGAGATGCTTCTTGTGTGATACCTTGGTAATGAGAAACCTTTTTAAAGGCCATCAATTAGTACTAAACCAGCTGATATTAATTTGCACTGATGAGGGGCAGGATTGCTTTCTAAATTACAGATTTCAGAGGGTTTCTTGACTTTCCATGCCTTTTTGCACCTCCTTTTCTTCATGTGTTCGATACTTATTCCGTGTCATTCCACTTAATTACACATACCTTAATTTATGGATGTATTTGTTTTGATTTCTTTGTATGTGTGGATTACTTGAGTTGTTACCGACATCTGTTGTAAATTTCATGTCAATAGCCCCATTAGAAACGGTGACATGTTAAATTCTTATTTAACTAGATAGATAGATGATCATTCCAATGGACAGCACACAGTCTACACAGTCTTAAAAGGGTTGTTCACCTTTAAATCAACTGTTAGTAGGATGTAGAGAGGGATATTCTGAGACACTTTGCAATTGGTTTTCATTTTCTATTTGTGGTTTTTGAGATATTTAGCTTTTTATTCAGCAGCTCTCCAGTTTGCAGTTTTGGCAATCTGGTTGATAGGGTCCAAATTACCCTAGCAACCATGCATTGATTTGATTAAGAGACTGGAATATGAATAGGAGAGGCCTGAATAAAAAGAAGAGTAACAAAAAGTAGCAATAATAATACATTTGTAGCCTTACAGACCATTTGTTTTTAGATGGGTCACTGAACCCCATTTGAAAAATGGAAGGAGTCAGAAGTAAAAGGCAAATAATTCAACAACAAAAAAACAAAAAAAAAAAAACTATAAACAAATAAATAATTAAGACCAGTTGAAAAGTTGCTTGGAATTGGCCATTCTATAACATGCGGTTAACTTAAAAGGTGACCCACCCGTTTAGTGAACTAAAAATATAAATCAATCAAAGAAAGGGAATTCCAATCTGTATGGATTCCATTCACTGCTGCTAATGCACAGATGCAATGAGATGAAGATGGAGTTATGTTGCAGCTATATTCTATACCCAAAATATCTTGACACTTTAACAAACAATACAAAGAGACAGATAGTAAAAATATATTTAATACGTTTGTGCAGACAAAATCAGGAAGAGCAGCGGCAAAATACCAACAGTGCAAAATGAAGGGGGGGGGGGAGCAACTTATGAAATGTGACCAGTAATAAAGTTGTGGATCCCAGATCAATTTACATTCAGTTAAAGCTCAGAAATGGACACGTATACATGGAAAAGTAGTTTTAAGCATCAGAATGAAAAACAAGCAGCACAGAAAATGCTGCCTACTATCTATTTACAGGAGGGTTACACTGAGAAAAGACTTTCAGTTAGCTAAAGCTACAGCAATGTTATTTTTGTGAGAATACTTTTGGGGGTTGGATCTCAGTTATGTATCTGTGGGTAGAGTAAGAGCATGTGTAGTGCAAAACTGACCACTACATACTAATGAGCTTTCTATTTCTAACAAATCCCTATACAGACAAAGACTAACAGACACTACATTTAGGATCATGCTTTTTGACAATGTTATTCCTGAGGTTTCAAAAACATGGTTGATGGAACGTGTGGCTATTATAGAAATGAACTACGCCTCACTCTGTAACTCCAGCTCTTCCACAGGTAGGCTGCTGGGAACTGCAGTCACAAAGTAAGCAGAAATCATCAATGCCCATAACTCTATTATTATTATCATCAACATGTCAACATATCTGAAAATGCACATCTAGTTTTCATGCATGACAATGTCTAAGTCTTAGCAATGAAATGTAGACAAACTAAAACTAAATTAACATTGATGATAAAAATCTACTAATTTCTATAGTGCCAAACATATAGACCAACACATGACTTATGCTTCAATAGATATCCAGGAATCTCGTTGCTTAATGTAGGACACTGAAAGCCTTAGAGGGAGCAGGGAATCATTACAATTACCTACCCAAAACTGGATGCCATATGATGTTGGACTGCCGATAATCACTTTTCCAAAATAAGTAAATATATAACTGATTTTCTTTTCAACAGTGCAAAACGGGAATGAAATTTATAGTTAACTGCAAGTCTGTAGTCAATAAAGTATACCTTAGGGCAGGACTCCACGGACGATTCTGGCTCGATTAGACGTGCTGTGAAAACCGCTGGTGTCACGTCGGATGCGACTGAAATAAGGTAATTAATTCCATTGTCGGATCATGTCGCAGCGTTGATGCGACACAACTGACTGATGCAGACGCTGCACATTGCGTCTGCATCCAACAGCCGTGTCGCATCACCAATGCGACACCATCCGACAATAGAATTACTTACCTTATTTCTGGACGTGACGCCAGCGTTTTTCACAACATGTCGGATCGCGCCAGAATCGTCCATGGAGTCCTGCCCTTACATTATTTTTATTTCTTTACACAAAGATATATCTAAAAAAAAAAAAACAAACAAACAACCATCGCATCAAGCTCAGTAAAACAAAGGACACCGGTAATAAAAAAAAATGAAACAAAAGGAGGAATGGTTAGCAAAACTACACATGAAACGATCTTATGCTTTACGACACTCTAAAATATATATAGTGAATAATCTATAACCATAGAAAGAGGTTTAAGAATAAAGCCAACATTTGTCATAAATTATTGTTTTTGCAGCTGATGCAATAAAATAAATTAATTTGTATGTTTCACAGATAAGATAGTAAAATGCATAAGTAGATGTTACTTACACTGTACTATTGGCAACTAGACAGCACTGAATATCCCATGTGTAATGGCTCCTCCTTTCCCTGAACAGCTACTGGATTATGCTAAAATCTTCATACAATGCGCTATATACAAATGTAAACAGGTGTAACCTCCGTGTTCCCGTGCTACAGAATTACATATTTCTTCAACATTTGTGAAACAAAAAACCTACCTTCCTACTCTCCAAATCTGCAAGTATTCTATTTAAAAAAACAAAGAATGAAATCGGTTTTAAAGAAACTTTTAATAAATCAATCAGGTTGATTTTGTCTAATTCAATAAAAATTATGGTTTCTAAACAGGCTCTTAAAATATCAAGGCCATAAATGCATACTGTTGATTTTTTGGCGGAAGGGGGTGAAGCGTGTTCCAAAACATTGGATGAATATTCTCACTTACGTTTTGCAAAGGATCAGTGATCCCCCTAGTTGTGGCTCTCCATCCATTGCTAAAATAAAACAGTTAAGACATAGCCAAAGTTGGGGACTGTGGTTGAGCAACAATGAACAAGTCACAGGTCAAAGCATCAGGGAATGGAATTGATCCAAAATGTGCACTTGAAAGATGAATTATAATATTCAAACTTTTAACTGCACCATTCACAAACTCTTGCAACTTTAGAGAGCAAGAATGGGAAGCGACACAATACAAGTATATCACTGACTTACCAGCAAATGGCTCATGCTAAAATTGCACAATGTGTGAGACGGGAAATTGTACAGTGCGACGATATCAATACCTGCCATGTGATACTTCTTAACTTATGGATGAACATGACCATGAAGACAAGAAAAACAATGTAAACATTAAAAAGGCAAATGAGTCAAACAAAGCCTATTTTTTAGCAAGAACATACAACTTTCAGAATATTCCTTTTCATAATAAAAGTTTATCAACTGTACAAGTTAAGAAAATTATACAAGCTTTGTTTAAGAAAGGGCAGTTCGATCAAAACATAGATAATGTAAAAATCTTTCAAAGGCTACAAAGAGATCTGGAAAAATACAGAATGTATCTTTTTCAGCCCAGATAAGAATAGGAAAGACATCATTGATGTCAATAAATTACATACACAAACCTCATTTGGTTTATTCTTAACACCTACCTAAAAAAAATCATACCAACAACTTTCAGGGTTAATATTTTCCACTGCAACAACACTGCAGACATATTCTGGAACAATTCTTTTTCTATTTAAAGATCCTTCTTCATGTAACGAATGATAACGTAAAGCCAAACTGCATTCAGGCATAGGCTGAATATCTGCAAGGCTGCTTACTTTTCCCAGAGGGCTTCAAAAATGTCACTATTCAACTACACAAAATATTTCACTCTTCTGTGGGGCTCAAATGTGCATGGGACAAATAGAAAAATAATACAAAAAAATAACTTGCTAAATAATTTAATAAACCCTGAAGTTCCAAGATCCCCAGAAATTTCTTCATCCCCCCAAAATGTGTTTTCCCTCAAATCTGCAAAATGTTTAAACCTCTCCATGTGAAAACACTTCCTGAGAGAATTCAGATGATCCTGTACTTTCCTTCCCAGGGCTGTCCATACGTTGCCTTTTTATTGGCCTTTCGTTTGTATCATCTGGATTTGTGTCAGTTTTTCCACTTGTATGACTAAATCTGGAATCGTCCGTAACATTTTCACGATTATACCCATTGGTGTCGGTTTCATTCGAAGAGGGATCACTGCTACTTATAGTAGGTCCATTTAAATGCACCCCTTGTTTGGCTTCATCTTTGTATGCAGTTATTGCACATGGGCCATTCACAGAAACTCCTAGAAAGGGAAACAAAATCCAAATTTAACAACTAAAGTATAATGAAGATATAGGAATCATTATAACCTACTGCATCTTTTTAGAACTACTGTCATAAAATGACACTTGCTTCCCCACAAGTCACTAAGTTGCCCAATTCCCAGATTCTGTCCTTTCATTTTTTTAGTGGTGACTAGGGATGGGCGAATTTGACCCTTTTAGTTTCGCCAAATATTCGCCACTGGCAAAATGTCGCAGACGGCCATTAAAGTCTATGGGTGTCCAAAAAAATTTTTTTCGCGCGGCGAAACGGTTTTGCCGCGTTTCTTTTTTTTTTTGCCACACAAGTCTATGGGCGTAATTTTTTCGGCAAAACGAGGCAAAAAAATTCACCCATCTCTAGTGGTGACGAATATACATATTCTTATAAATGTCCTGAACACAGGACTTGACACTAGGGCATTGGCTCTTATTGGTATTTTTTGCGTGTGCAATCCAAATCCTGGGCAGGGCAAGAGCCAACCAGTAGTTAACTGTTGAGACTGAGGGCTAGTCGAGTTACAGTTTCAAGTTCTCTCCATACAAGCTAGCACTCTCAGGTCTTAGTAATAAGTAAAAAAGGTGTTTATTAGCAAACACCTTTTTTACTTATTACTAAGACATGAGAGTGCTAGCTTTCTCTTCTCTATATCCAAACCTTGGCTTATTGCACCCAGGCAACTGCGACCTTCATACGAGCTGTGCCGGCTTCCAGAAGTATTCACAGCACTCCAAGGATATTCACAACTCAGCGATAATCATAAATCAGTGAAGGTTTATTGGAATCCAACGTTTCGGCTCCTTCCTGGAGCCTTCGTCAGGGGTGATAACACAGTGCTCAGACAAAAACATTTATACAGTTCAAAAAGTGGCGCCAAAAGGGGTTGTCCCAAGCGCCTGTCAATCATTATTAACAGTAAAACTCAAAGTAACAAACTACACGAATCTGCCAGTGTAGGTATATACTTTTCAAGTCCCGTATGGGCCTGGTGTCTGGCGTACGTCCTTCGATCCCCCCTTTCTATGTCAATATATGTGATAATGCATTTTTTGATACACTATTTGACACGTCAGAATTTAAATATTTTTTGTGGCACTTGGTGATCTGGTGGTGCATATGGTTAATCCCCATTAGGTACAATATAGCTGTGGCACTACTATTAACCCAGTACTGTATGTGGGTAGAGAGCAAATAGAGAAAGGTGGATCAGCGGCTTAGATACTGGCAATCCATTCAAGCACTACTGTGCGCTTCACCCTGTTGATGCCCTGAGTCAGTGACAGTGGGGGCAAGGCTGGATTGTGGCAAGGCTTGGTCGGGAGCGACTGGGAATTGCAACACAGTCTACCCTGCAATTTTCCCCACTATAGACTGGGCCGCAGACAAACTCCACCTCATACGGCAGGAGTAACTGCAAGCATGGGCAATACATGTATGGTTGCTAGCCCTGCAGGCGCCAGGCTACGCTGTCGCTTTGCGCGTTGCCTGGCAACGCAGCCGGCGTCTCCTCTCTGTGCAGCTCCTCAGCGGTTACCAACTTCCGGCCCACTGAGACTGTACTACGGACGGGTTTGTATTAAACTTGCACTGCCTGACGAATGTATTCGGGGGATCGAAGGACGTACCCCAGACACCAGGACCATACGGGGACTTGAAAAGTATATACATACTACTCGTGTAGTTTGTTACTTTGAGTTTTACTGTTACTGGGACAACCCCTCTTGGCGCCACTTTTTGAACTGTATAAATGTTTGTTTGTCTGAGCACTGTGTTATCACCCCTGACGAAGGCTCCAGGAAGGAGCCGAAACGTTGGATTCCAATAAACCTTCACTGATTTATGATTATCGCTGAGTTGTGAATATCTCCCACCCTTCCCAGCTATAGTCAGGTGATCCCACTGGTGTCTAATAAAAGGGCAGCCAAGTTTGGGAGTTTTACTTTGAAAGCAGCTAGTAAGTTGCAGGTAAAACTTAGTCCCTTTGTAAAATGTATAATTAAGCAATTGAATTCTTAATGAATCAGATGAAAATTAAGCGTAGGACTGGCCAGATATGGGATGACTTTGACGTAGTTGGCCAGCTTAAATATATTGCAATATATGGACAAACAATCCCTGTGTTGTTTAAAGGGTAAGGCATTTTTTAGTAGCAGTATGCACAAAATGTCTGTCTTAAATATATTGATAATGGGTTGAGTGCATATATATATATATATATATATATATATATAGTAACAAAAAAAAAAAACCGCAGTTACTTACAAGGAAGATGTGCACCTCTTTGGGGGGTGTCTCTCTCTCTCTCTCTCTCTCTCTCTCTCTCTCTCTCAGCAGTTTATTGCCAATAGATTAGCCACAATAGTGCAAGCTATAAGACTATACTTATTCTGTAGAATGTTGTACCATACCAGAGTAAACAGCTCTTGAAGCTCTGTTTGTTTTGGCTAGCAGCTGCCATATTAGCTTGGTGTGACATCACTTCCTACCTGAGTCTCTCCCTGTTCACTCATAGCTCTGGGCTCAGATTACAGCAGGGAGGGGAGGAGGGAGAGGTGCAAACTGAGCATGCTTAAGCCCTAGCGGTTTAAGGTAAAAACAGGACGTCTGATACAGAAGCTCATGTAAACACAATAGAAGGGGGAAAAAATGCTGTGCTTCATTTGACAGAGGACTCAGAGCAGCATTACTTTGAGGGTTTACTGGTGTATTTACATAGACCTTTCTGATAAAGCTTACTTAATTTTAGGCTTTCCTTCTCCTTTAAAAAAAAAAAAAGGTCACAGATTATGACTGACACAAAGGTCTACTAAGTAAATAAAAATGTTTTCTTTACCAAGCTGATTATTTATTTGCTATATATTTAGTAAACAGGGACAAGTTAAAAAACAAAAATACCATTCTGAGTGTTGTTACTGGCTGTACAGTCCTCCTTTTCGGATTGACTAGTATTGCTGTTGGAGGTAGTTGGTGGGGGAGATGGCGCCCTGCTGGAGGTAGCACTTTCGCTTTCATCCAAAAGACGATCCATGTAATCCCTGTGGCATACAACACATACAAATTGATCTGAACAGAGCAGCTTTAGTATAGCAACAATGGTTTTAAAGAGATTTCAAAGAGTATTCAAGGTCAGTTCTGCTCATAATGACATCAATATAACAAAGTCACCACTTGGAATGGTTAGACAGTGTTCATGCCAGAGTCATCAGATACATTATTTTATTTTCATCATGACATTGACATACAAAGAAAATATTGTGGCCAAATAAGTTGGGTGCAGAATGCCAGCTAAAACTCAGTGAAGATGCAATAAATGCAGGCATTTAACATAAACTTAAGGAATTTGACACAACAGAAATCTTTCCATATGATTAGTTTTCCTTTTTCACCCTTCCCCTCCTGTCAAATTGGATTCTGTCCCTATTTTTCTCCTTTTACCAGCTTTCTTGGATTCCATATCCCCCCCAATGCTATTTTGCTATACGTTTCCCTTTTTTTAAGCTCAACATCTTCACACATTCCAGTTTCTCTTCTGCTTTCTGTATTGCCCTTTTCTCTCCGTTCTATACATTGATATTCTCAATCCTGATTTCTATCCTGCCCTTTTCCCTTAATCTTACAAGTTTACCCCTCTTTTCCCATTTTCTTCCTCATGCTCTACTCTCTTACCACTCATTCTGATTTCCTACGTGCCTGTACAATGTATGATCTTACTTTTACTTTAAGCTCTTCCATTCTCTTTTCACTGCCAGCTACTGCTCATGTTCTTTACTGGCACTTTTTAGTTATGCTCTTTCTCCTGTGATATCGCTTCCTTTACTTTAGATTTCTTATTCAGTTTGATGTCATTGTTTTCCTCTTTCACTAGGAACAAGTTCCAAACTGATCTGGCTGTCAAATGTTGCTAGTGAGAGGACAGCACATGACATCAAGTGCATACTAAACAGGAAACCACTCAATTTTATTTGCCCGACAACAGCCACTGTGGTAGACACACAATGCCCCACACTATTAATGTTTCCACACTTTGGGAGCAACTGATTTATAATATAGAAGGACAATTATGTTGTGGTTTAATGTATTTGAATGAAGATGTGAAAAACGCTGCACAATAGAAGGCTTCCAGAAAGCCTTTTTGATGAATATATACTTTCCTTATATTATAGTGTGTAAATATAAAAGCATTATACTCACGTTACACCAGGATGTAGATTATACTTCTTTTTTCCAAATCGTGTTTGTTGGGCAAAGAAGTCATAACGTTCTGATTTTTTCCACATGTAGTAGAATGCCACACATTCTCCAACAGACCTTGTCCTTACCTATGGGGAGATGGTAAAGAAGAGACATTTTAACAAATACAAAAATTACACGAATGGCCCAAATCTATTTTAGATGTTATAAAATTATATCATGGTGACTGAAATACAATGTTTTCATGTATCCATATACTTAGTATAAGGTTAAATATCTGAACCCATAATGTATCAATGTATTTATTACAACTATCTACCTTGTTAGCCTGAATCAAGTGGAAATCTTTGCCATAAGCTTTTAGACCTTGCTCAAAATTTCTACATTCTTCTTCAGTCCAAACGGAAAGTTCTTCTGAAGGGAAAAAAGGTATAATGCATTACTCACATCATAACAAACACCACCAATTGTGTTTTCTTCCTCTTTTCAGATATTAGTAAGACATTGCTGGTAAAATATTGCAATGTAACCCCTAAGTGCTATTAGGTACTTGCATTAGCTTCAAATCCTCAAACCAGTGGGCTTCTCATAGAAGAGAGAAAACAAGGCTCCTTCAGGGCTGATGGGTATCCAAAAACTTATTTTTAGTTATTAAAATGCTCCTACCACTTTTCAAGTTTGGAGGAGGTTTCCAAACAACTTTCAGCCACCCCCATCATTGGATGGATGTTGTGGTTCTTAGTCAATGGGGTATATTTATCAAAAGATGAAAACAGAGCAAGTGTTGCAGAATATCAATGGGAAAACGAATTGGTTAACCCCTGTGGATCCACTTATACTCTTATTGAACAGGGTAGAGGAAATATCTGTTAAAAGTGTAGAGTGTACTCTCCTTTCTATTTTACTAATGCTTGCAAAAAAAGCTAAAGCCCTCAAATGGAAGGATTCCTCTGGCCTAACTGTCCCTTTTTGGTTGGACCTCATTAGGAAAGCAATGCCCATGTATAAACTGACATACAGTACATGAGAAGGAACTGCCCGGAAAAATTTCATAAAATATGGGGCATCTGGCTGGACGAGGAGGAGGGTTGATGATTATGGTCCTACACTAGTGTAGTTACATTGTCAATTTAGTGGTGGTTTGGTGGCTCCTATATCCTCATACCCCCCCCCATACGCAAGTATATTACACATGTATATCCCTTATGCGTCTGCTCTTTTTGTATAACCTTCTAAAATAGGTCACGATCTAGTGTTCTGATCATAGGTTGGACCTCACGGCCACACTAGCAGTTATATGGTCATAGGTTCGCTGCTTGCAATAACAGAGATACACTTGTAGCAATAATTTTCAACATGTCAATTTTTTTATTGTTCTTTTTGTTAACTGCAGTTGATCCTGCTTATTGATTGTACACTCTGAAATGTATTTTACTTACCACTGTACGTTCATGCCTCTGTTATACTTTCAATAAAGCAGTAATTGTTAAAAAAAAAAGATGAAAACAGAATTTTCCACAGGACATTTTCACCTCTCTCTATTCACTTATATAGGTTTTTAGAGGCTACTTTTAAAAGACTACTTTATTATGTAGTGAAAATTACATTATGTAGTAAATACAATCCTACACAAGTGAAAACAGAGCTGTGAAATTACTCTGTGGGAACCTGTGGCAAGCTTGATTTTCACCTTTCATAACTATACTGATTTTATAGTTTTGTTTCGCTTTATTCAGTTTTATTAAACAATATTACAGTTCATTATTTATTTTCTATAGTTTTTTAATTATTTGCCTTCTTCCAACTCTTTCCAGCTTTCAAATGGGGATCACTGACCTCATCTAAAGCTACAAATTATTTTTTTATTGCTACATTTTATTACTCTTCTTTCTATTCAGGCCCTCTGCTATTCATTTTCCTGTCTCTCATTCAAATCAACACATGGTTGCTAGGGTAAATTGGACCCTAGTAACCAGATTGCTAAAATTGCAGACTGGAAAGCTAATGAATAAAAAAAAAATCTAAACTCAAAAAACACAAATAATTTAAAAAAATGGAAACCAGCTGCAAATTGTCTCAGAATATCACTCTATATCATAGGAAAAGTTAATTAAAGGTGAACAACCCCTTTAAGTGGCCGTTTGAAAAATTAACTGCGCTCACCTCTGGCGGCTTTGACATTAAATCTTAGTCTTCTCAATGCCTCTTCTGTGTCAAAATTGCATTTTACTAGTTCATATAGGGCCTATAAGAGAGTATCACAAATTAGACATCTGAAAGAAATTAACATCTTAAAATCAATTACAGTTTTGCAAGAAAGATTTTATAATTTAAAAGTACCACTGTGACACACATCACAGTGGGAGGGGGGGCACGCTCTTACACATTCACATCACACACTATACAGTGAATAGTGCCGGATTTTATGTGACTTTTTAGTTAGCACTTTATATAGCAGATTTTTGTTTTCATCAACACCTTCACATAAAATGATCATGCAGGACACAGCAGTAGTGTACAAACAGGTTTTCCCTTTATATTTTGCTTGTTTGGATGCATCAGCTTTTATATCATAAGCTCTTTTGGACAGGGCTCTTTTGCATCAGTTATTGGTTGCTTGGTACGTAAATCTGTCTGTTCAATGTATATAAACAAGTGCTACTAATAATAGGAGTTCAGAGTGGCAATTTATTGCATTCACATTTCACGCAACATGCTTTTTTGTGCTTGACATGCATTCTAAAAACAATAGAATAGAAGGTTGCATTTGAAACGCGAAAAAAAAAACCCCACTTAAGTTTATAAAAAAAAAATCATATAAACACAATATATGCATTTTTACACATCCAGTACGTGTTACGAAACACATGAAAAACACCCAAGAAAAATACCTTTCTTACATAAAAAAGCATTAAGCAGCTATTTAAATAATGATCTACCTGCTCATTGTCCTTTATGTGGGATCCTTCAGGAATAGCATCTAGCCCTCTCTCTTCACAAGTCCTTCTGGATGCCTCATTTAAGAAGTCTATTACTCTTTCTTCCATTACATATTCTGGATTCCAGAGGAGCTGATCATCATTTTCATATACTAAGTAATAAAAATGTCACGACAGATAAACCACATGGTTCAGAACAGATAAAATTAAAGTATATCTACAGAAAAAAACTTTTAGTAATTAAAAAAAATATTTCTAGTTTAAAAGACCCCTAAGAGAAAAATTTAAATGCAGAGTTTTGTGAACTAAATAATTAAATGGAGTAACAGATAAATAATACATGATCAGGCAATGATTATTTGCCTGGATAGGTTACAGGTAGAACTGCTAACAACTGTGTTGTAAAGACATGCAGCCACAAATATGAACATATTTTGAAATTTATCAAAGGAGCATTTTAGTACGGTCCATAACATAGTAGAAACAACGAATGGATTCAAATACAAATAAAACTGTACAATGTAAAAAAAAAAAAAAAAAAAATTAACATTCATTTACCTTTCTCTGTTTCTCTGTATTTGCAAATACCAACTGGAATTTCAGCCTGGAACATGGATCCCACCATAATTTCCTGTGGAAGTTATTTGACATCACTCAAAATTATGCATAGTAGCAAATTAAGAAAAACTGTTTACTGGCAAGCACCAATGGCTAAAATTATATTAATATTACATGCATTGCGAATTTTATGTAAGCAGAAAATGCAAATGAACTATTTACATAGATTGCTACTGTATTTTGCATAATAAATATATATATATATATATATATTCCAATAGAGAAGCATGCACTCACAGGTCTTATGTAGAAAAAAAGGTATATATTCAGTAAAAAATACTGAGTGAGAAAGGCTAGAGTGCTAGCCGAAACATTAGCAGTATTTTTTGCTGAATAAAAACATATTTTTTTCTACATAAGACCTGTGAGTGCATGCTTCTCTATCGGACTATTATCTCTACACTGGCAGATTGCACCCAGGCATTCTTTTCCTTCATTTGACGAGAGGTGCCGGCTTCCAGTCGTTCCCTATATATAACATTACCACAATGAATTTTAAATGAAACAACTCTGATGCAGACTTTCACGTTTAATTCAGTGTGTTGGACAAAAAGATTGCATAAAAATGTGAGGAACTAAAGCCTTTTATTAACACAATCACTTCATTACATATGGGCCTAACTGTATTTATTATGCATCTAATAAAATTATTCTTGCACATACACTCAGACACAGGTCTGCACATCACTCTCATTGGGTTGGAGGTGGTACAATACTTCAATAGGCTGAACTAAGCATGTGCTAGAGCATGTGTTCGTGCCTATGGAAGGACTGCATTGCCTCCAGTTCATTGATGGAAGGAAGGTGCACTCATTTGGCAAGGCCAACAAATGAGCAGATCTTTTCGGAATGTGGCCCATTGCATACAATTATTTGACCCAATGGCAAACAATCAGATCATGATGTGGGCCTAAGCATCCCTGTCAGGAACACACCACAAGGAGGCCGACATGGCTGTCATCAGACAAGATGTTGTAACCTGGATTTACAACAAGATATCGATACAGGCCATCAGAAGGGCACAGAGAGCTGGCACCTTTTATTGGTCAGTGTATGGCCTGCTTATTATACTTTTCATAATGTGAATTGTACAAGAAAGCTTTAATTCAAATCTAGGATTTTACGGATACCCAAAACATTTAATGATTCAGCCAAATCACTTCAAGTTTTATAAGCAGTAGTAACAGCAGTTCTACCCTTCTCCATGGCTACTCAAGGCGAATAGAGAGGGGGTATGTAGCCTAACAGACCAGCAAGGGTGTGCAGTATTTTTAACTATGGATATTTATTAAAATTATAGTACAGAATCTATTTTAAGGATGTTTTTTAGATATCAGTATATCATTAGTGGTAGGGTGGACCTGAAAAGAAAACCGGTCGCCCTTTCTCCACTTACCTTTTTCCAATCTTCTGAAGGTACATAATCCTCATCATCCTCAGACTCCTCTTCTATTTCATGATCTTGGAAAACAAAATTGTGATTTTAACTAGGATAACTATTTTAACACATCAAGTTGTTAAGAAAAAGAGAAGCAGGAGAGGGTGGGCTAATTACATATTAAAGTCGAGTCAACAACATACTTGTATCAAAATACTTGCACCGACGTGGACGGATTACTTCTCGTACATCTCTACATGTAAAAGATGGAGTAGGATCATCATTTGAAGACTGTGTTTCATCTTCCTGTCCTGAAGAGTCCTTAATAGCTTCATCCTGAAAAATCACAACTAGACATTACATCTGTAAAAACGAGACAGGAAAGTTTTGCTATGATTTGCTATTTTTTGTTATGGTGCACGTCACAACTCCAACGTTAGGGAAATAAAGCAGCAAGGGAACATTATCTTTCAAAATCTTAAAGTTGGCCATGTAATATCTTTTTTTGTGTCTTCCAAAGAATCAATGACTTTAATGTTTGCTCTAGTTTTAGAAGGTTTTACTGACAGTAATGGTTAGTATCTGCTTGCTGTGCTTCTTGGCTTTTCCCTCACTGGTATGACCGCAGCCAGAGCAACCTCCTCTGCTTATAGCAGCTGCATAGGAAGCGGTGTGTATTAAAGGGGTGGTTAAAGTTTAAGCATGTTACAGAATGGCTAATTCTAGGCAACTTATCTATTGGCTTTTTTTTTTTTTTTTAATACAGTTTTTTTTTTTTAAGTATTCATCTTCCGACTGTTTAGAGCTTTCAAATGGGGGGGGGGGCACTGAACCAATTTAAAAACAAATGCTTGGTAAGGCTACAAATGAATACGGTAGTTATTGATACTTTGTATTACTCATCTTTCTATTCAGGCCCTTTCCTATTCCAGTCTCTTATTCATATTAATGCATGGTTGCTAGGGTAATTTGGACCCTGCTGAATGAATTGAAAAGCCATATTACTCAAAAACCACAAATAGAAAATGAAAACCAATTGCAAATTGCCTCAGAATATCACTCTCTACATCATACTAATTTTCAAAATTTTTATTTAAAAGGTAAAACAACCCCTTTAAGTAGAACTACACTGCATTTCAAAACCAGTACACAATACACACTAAAACACTGAGTTAAGGCAATTTAGGTGCATTATATAGTTAAAGACTGTGATAATGTTGTCTTTTTGATGGGTACCATTACTTTGCTTCAATGTTGCATACAGTGGAAAATTAATGTTCTCTGTCCCTTCAATTGTAATTAGGGATGCACTGAATCCACTATTTTGGATTCGGCTGAACCCCCGAATCCTTCGCGAAAGATTCGGATGAAAGCCGAACCCTAATTTGCATATGCTAATTAGGGGTGAGAATGGAAAAACATTTTTTACTTCCTTGTTTTGTGACAAAAAGTCACGAGATATCCCTCCGTGCCCCTAATTTGCATATGCATATTAGGATTTGGATTCGGTTCGGCCTAGCAGAAGGATTTGGCCGAATCCTGCTGAAAAAGGCCGAATCCCAAACCGAATCCTGGATTCGGTGCATCCCTAATTGTAATGGTTATTCTAAATCTAAGGTAAACACACACAAAAACATAGAATATTCACCTTTATTTCTCCACTGCAGCCACTGTTACAATCATTATCCATATCCTCCTCATCTTCTTCTCCTGGTAGTGGCACTGTACTGCCATAACCATAGAGTCGCAATAATTCATCAATTGGCATTTCACTTTCCTGAAATAAACAGGTTTATGCCTTGTTTTAATGACCACATCATTGTGAAATGCAATAGTGTTATGGAAAAGATGTAACTGGCATTTGAACGAAAAAGTACCTTATCCATTTGGAATTCCCATCACATTATATACATTAACATTTAAAAACATAAATTGCAATAAAAAGGTGTGCATTTAACTTTTAATGATTTCACTACCACTTACTCTTTCAAGGTGCTCTATTTCTGAAGTGAAGTTGACTTCTCCCTCCAGCATCTCCTCTTCTTCCAACGTTTGTTCATCATCAAATTCATGAACAAGCATGTCAGCTGATGGCTCAAACTCATGGTCATCTGATGCAGCCGAGCCACCTAGATTAAGGATCCTCTTAATATTACACCCACAGCTAATAATCTTAGCAAACAATAACTGCAATTATGAGAACCTCATTTATTAACTAGGAAGATTTTTTAGAATCCGTCTAAAGAACATATATCGGCAGCTTTAATCTGTCCATGTATGGCCACCTTAAGGGTAAGGCCAGACGAGGAGATTCGGGGAGGTTTTGTCACCTGGCGACTAATCACCACGTCTTTTGCGCGACTATCTCCCCGAACTGCCTCAGCGTTTGGGCGACTATTGAAAACGCATTGCGACTATCTCCCCGAACTGCCTCAGTGTTTGGGCGACTATTGAAAACGCATCGCCGCATGTGCATTAGCGAATGGGGAAAAAACGCTGAGGCAGTTCGGGGAGATAGTCGCGCAAAAGACGTGGCGATAAGTCGCCAGGCGACAAAACCTCCCCAAATCTCCTCGTCTGGCCTTACCCTAAGAGCTGCAAGCAACGAAGGCGGCAGACAGCTCAGCAAGCCATAAATCTAAATAAAAACCCCACAAAGTCAGCGCGCTCACGATAACCAAAAGGGGAAGAACACAGAGGCTGATAATCATTTATAAAGCAGAGCAAGTAACGTCCGGTTTTAAAATTAAGTTGGCTACCTGGAGCGCGCATGTAACCACATCACCATTTCAAAACAAAGATGTGAAAATGTTATTGCATTATGTATTAAATATTAAAGATAGTTAACTTTATCCAGGATAGCAGTATTATTGGAGGGGTGGGGTTTAACTTCTCCCCCCCCACACCTTCATTTTTTTAATTAAATTAACAATACAGTTGGGCTTATGTATAAAAGGTGCATAAACACAATCTGAACTTCCAGAAATAGAAATATATTTTATTTTTACACAGACATACCTAACTGCACAGATTAAAACCATGACTTTCTGTCTGTGTATTTGTTGTCTGTGTTTGCCTACCCCCCCCTCCCCCAGACTCTGTAATCACAGAACTTTACACTAAAACAAAGAGCATTACACAGAGCACATGGGATCTTGGGAAATAGCTCATTGGAGTTTTCATGGTTTCGTTCAATCTCTACAATCAGCCATTTATACGTAAAAAAAACACATTAATCACATACGTATGTCTGGAAGTTCAGATAGTGTTTATGTAGTTTTGCCAAATGAAAATTCATTTTCGCTTTAAATTATGAATACAACATGAAACTTATAGGTTTAGTTCTTTCACACAATGAGATGGTGACATTTCCTATTTAAGTACTTATTTTTAAAAGCAAGAAGCTTCATGTGAATTTAACAATGTATTTCTAAAACAGCAGAACAGGAGAGGGCTACGCTGTACCCACAACCCAAAAATATAATAACTAAATATAAGAACAAGATCTCAGTCCGGTGCTGGAGAAACTGGGCTTGGCCCCCGGGCTAGTGATCAGATCATAATGCAGGCCTATGCAGACCAGGTGACTGCATTGTAATCCTATACCAACAGGAATTTCTAGCCTGTATGAAGAGATCTCTGCAGATTTTCATTACATTTCAAATAAGCTGCTCACTGAATGGAATACAATGGACAGCTTTAATGTTGAGATAAATAACCGTTTTGTGTCAGTGTCCTAGAACATTATTGTCCTTTTCTTATGCAAAGCAAAGAGTTATTTCTTATTTAGCAAATTATCTTAAGTTTATACTTCAATTGCAACAAGTAACCAATTATTTATGTACTAAAAGCAAGTTACCTGGGCTTGCGGTCCTGAGTGAAGGCTGCAAGAAAAATAAAACGCAATTAAAAAATTATAATTCTGATTGCATCCAAAGATCCAAAAATGTAGTAGCAATTGATTAGACATGTTTTTTTTTTCTACTCTAACTGTGCAATAATGGCATCAAATAAACCTAACATTAAGTTTAATATCAGCTGCTGCACCTGTTCGCTACCTTAACGAAGTAGTCAAAGAAGTAATGATATCCTCACAAGGTTTTAATTATGGGGGGGAAAAGTTATTAAAGCATAACAAAAATAATGCCCAACTGTTTTGTTAGGTGGCTTTAAATAATTAATGAGTCCATTTCACTTAGCAGTACTGGGTGCCTGCAAGTGATTCCCATGCATGGAGTAAACAACTTTCATAGTAATGTACTCTGCATGCACGGAGTCTGAATCTGCGCAAAGGATACCTGGGAATGAGAAAAAATGCTAGCACTACCAGCACCATAGGCCATCTGCCCCAAATGTAAAAAAAATAGTAATGCATGGTCTTTGAAAGATGAGTAGCAAATTGGCCCCCTTTTTTTTGTTCTTTTATTGCCTGAAGCAGCTAATATATTTTATGCTTTTACCCATGATGTAGAATGGAATATGTGAATGTAGACTCTACAGCACAAAAGATCTGTGACAACCAGCACGATAGAGAAGAATGGCTATAATATTAAATTGGGTGGGGTGTATGTATATATATATATATATACATACATACACACACTTGTGTTTAATATGAACACATGGAATAGGACAAGAATAGCATTTAGTTACTTTTGATTTCCTATTTGTATCTGTTTTTCTAATATTCAAGTTTGATTTTTCACCTTCTTTCAACTACCTCTGGGAAGCTGAACAACGCCTCTGCTTCTAAATTGATATACTAGTTGATACATTTTTTACCTTTGGCCCTGCATTGCAGAATCTCCGAGTTTCATTAAAGGCAACTGTTAGAATTGATACTATAGTTGCTAATACTCCACAGATGTTGCAGAGAAATGTATCAACTAATGTTGCAAATTTAACAGTTCAGAAACGGTGCCTGGATCACTGAGCTGCCAGACTGAAACATAAGAGACATTAAACTTCAAGTTTGTGAAAACGGTTTTGTCAAAAATAAAATCGAAAGCAATTGAAAAAAAGGATTTATTTCTGGTTAACTATCTGAAAACCACTGAACTGAAAAAAGTTTTGGAAGGTGAAAAAACCCTTTGAAAAAAAAATTCTTATAAAGCACCAATAGTTCATGAATCCACAAAAATCCCACAAACATGCTTATAATAAAAAATACAGTTTATTAATCCATATTAATGCAGTGAATTTTTGATACTTTTTAATATGGATTAATAAACAGTATTTTTTATTATGAGCATGTTTGTGGGATTTTTGAGGCTATACAACTAATTGGTCACTAGAGGACCCCAACATGCAACCAGCTATTCACTTATAGTTCAAGGTTTTCTGTGTACAAAGAAGGTTATTGGGCCACTGGGAGCAACCTCAAATGTGTTGGTGAGCAACATATTGCCCACAAGCCACTGGTTGTTGATCACTGGTCTAGAGACCAAAGAAGTGCACAAATGAAAAGTATTACAGAGGAATGCAGACAAAAGTATTCTGTGAGATAATCTACTAGATATTAGTAGACTTTGGCCACACATATGGATGACTAAACAACAATGATCTTAATTATAACGCGACCCTAGTACTATCAAGCAGTATTTGTTCAGAACACAGGAATAAGCATTCCAGGGCAATCCCAACCTGCTCACCAATCAATTACAAGTCAGTGGGAGAGCAAATGTATTATGATTGCTATGTTCTTCCCTCCCAAAAAAGAAAAAAGGGACTTCCTGACAGTGTACTTGTTTTTAATTGAATTTTAATATTACATAGTTAAGTTGGCTTGAAAAAAAATGACCAAAGTCTGACAGATTTCAACCCCTTCAAAAGAGAGTTCCTGTGTTTGATCAGGCTCCTTTAAAAAAAATACACATTAAAACATTACAGCTTTAAATTGCGACATACCTATTGTACATGGGCAAGGCAAATCATTTCCCCTTTGTACTCAATTTTCTTTAAAAAAAACAAAAAGAATTTACCATCCCAGAAGCAATACAGTCAAGGTAAATTGTTTCCATAAACTTACGAACAAACAAACACCAAAAGCATTACCTGTCTAACTCTGAGCTTATTTTTCATATATCATTCCGTTTAATTTAAATGCCACCAATTTTGATCATACATCACCTTTCAGCCATTGCAAGAACAACACATTAGCCTCCACAGAAATTTAAAGAAACTTATATCCCATATATCTTGATGTATAAAGTGAACACAACAGAACTATGAATGCAAGGAATGTTCTGAACAGTTTGATGTCCAAAATTTGTAAATGAAGGGGAAACTTTCCCAATTTTTTCTTGTTTAAGGGGAGAGTACAGAACAGGAAATGTAGCTGTTTGGCACTCTACAGATAGCTTAACAGAAAATGTATAAAAAATTACAAAAATGCTTATACATAACAAGTTGCTCCTTATTACATAGCCTAACAGGCTGTAGCAGGGGGAGAAAAGATTTTTGTTTATCCATAAGCCTTTGCCTTGGGACTGCAGATTTGTTTTGATTGTGTTGGTATGAGTCAGAAAGTATGACTTTAGTTTCACTTAAAGATCGAAATTTTTTTGTGCAAGAAACAGCAAAAACGATATATTTTATAATTAAAACAATTGACAAATAATATGCTCAGCACAAGTGATATTCGCTGAACTCATGCTGAAAAGGAAGCATTCTGCCTCTTTAACTGTATACATATAATAGACTGCAGAAACATCCCTCACGGTTAATGGAACAGAACAGGTTATAACATGCTACAGTGCTGCTTTGAAAGAAACACCACATCAAAAGCATTAAACAAAACATATTTCCAGCTCCACATCCGGTATCTCTCTGGAAAATGTACAAGGGGGAACATTGTCCAAAATAAACTTTTATATTTTAGCAAATAGAATTCTAGTCAGTGTTCATTTATGCTTTTCTGTTCTCTGGTTCCGACTCTGGCCACAATATCAGGTCTCCACTACTTCTGTTAGAGGTTGTTCACCTTCAAAACACTTTTTTTCAGTTCAGTTGTTTTCATATTGTTCCATATTGTTCAATTACTTTCCATTATTTTTTTCTACTGTTTTCCCCCCAAAATCTAAGCTTAAAGTTGAATGTTCCCGTCTGTGGTGTTTGAGTCTGGCAGCTCAGTAATTCGGTAGTTGATACATTTCTCAGCAGCATCTCTGGATTATTCGCAACTATGGTATCAATTCTAACAGCTGCCTGTAATGAAACTCAGATTCTGTTCAGCAGGGACAAAGATAAGAAATGTATCAATTCAGAACAGTCTACAGGGTCGGCGACCCCCCTCCCAGAGCTGACCCAGAAGGTGAAAAAAATGACACTTTACACGTCAATATTAGAAAGACGGTGACACTTAGAAAATAGAATTTAATTGGAAAAAGCAGTTATCTTTAATCATTCACTTTAAAAACAAATCTATTATAATTTGCATTTCATTAGGCAAAAAAAGTTTGGATGGAGTTCCCCATTAAGTGGAAGGTGGAGCATCAGCTTTTACTGCAGGATGCTGGGAGCTGTAGTTCAAAAGCAAATAGTATTAAAAGATGCCGGCACTTTTATCATTTGCGCGTAAATAAAAAAAAAATCCAAATTGCGTTCTAGTCGAAAGAACACAAGCTAAGCGAAGAATTCATATATGGGGCCAATGTAGTAAAAGAGAGTAGATAGTTGTAGTTCCACAGAGACTAGTGGATATTCCCGCCTAAAGAGCAAGGGACAGAAGAAAAGTCCCGTGCTAGGCCGTATAAGCCTCCCGCCGGCATCCCCACACGGAGCAAGTTTCGTTGTATCAGTCAGTCGCATTCGGGACGCGCGCGTAGCCAAATACTCTGAGAAGTTTACATAAGGCGAAATTGGGCGGGAGAGGCAGAATGCAACAAGTTAGTTGAGGCTGCCAAAGGTTGGGCCTGGGGCGCACTGAACGTAAGGAATGGCGACAAAGCCCACAACAGTGAAATGAACGGATTAAGAACGGCACATAGGACCACAGGGGATATTTATATGAGTTTCCTTCTTACCTCCGCCATGTTTGCCGTACTGACGGGTCACATCGAGGGTCAGCTCGAAACCCCGGATGAAACTTAGGATCCGCAGCAAAGGCGGAAGTGCATGTCTGCTGTCTCCTGACCGCCAGGCGGCGAGACCAATCAACAACAAGAAGGAGGCGATAAATGGGCAGAGAGGCGTGGCAATGGCTCGTCAGGAACTAAGGAGGTTTCGCGAGGGGGCGTGCGTTTTCCTCAACCGGGGGTGGCTTAGACGGCGTTACCATGGCTACAAATAACGCGTGGTGTCGAAACCGCAGCAGCTCTGTAGAAAAAGCAGCTGATATCCAGTCGCTGGTGCGCCGTGTCGTAACGTGGGGATTTAAAAAACCATGTCTGAGCCCACGGCTACTGGGGGAAAGCGAAGAAGCTGAGTTCAGCTGTCACTATGTAAGTGCATAATAGTCTTTAATACTTCAACAAGGCGGCTCCTTTCAATATAATCTCTTTATAGGGAAGGTAGAAAGTTGGAAGGAAGTGGAGACTATGGAGTAGCACAGACACCAGGTATAAACTGGAGCAGCTGCCCAGGTCAGTCTCACGTTAAGTTACCAGCACCAAAATATAATAGTACAATAGTATAATAGTACAATAGTATAATCAATAGTATAATAGTATAATAGTACAATAGTATAATCAATAGTATAATAGTACAATAGTATAATCAATAGTATAATAGTATAATAGTACACTGTGGACAGGATTCACCAATGTAACTTCCTAGTGACCATTCCCAGTAATTTGTGGATTGACATGAAACCCATGATGACTCATAGGTTGACCAACCATTGGCTGGGCCAGTTTATATAAAAGTCAGAGGAAAATCATCTCGAGCTACTTTATTTTGAGCCCAGTAAAACTTTCAAAATGTTAAGTCTTGTTGAAAATGAATAAAACACTGTAATTTTCACTTGAGTGCGACTATTCTCTTTTTCTCAAGCTACTGCTTGAGAATAAAAAAAAATTCTAACTTGGAAACTGAGTGAATCAGCCTCTCCATGTTTAGACTTGTAACTAACTTTTAATGCATAACCTAAAGGGTCAATAACCAATTAGTACAGTAAACATTTTCTGTACTTGTGTCCCAGTAGGGAGGGTTACAGGATACTGCATAAGTCAGGATGTTACTGGTAATACCTGATATTAAAAAGATTTTTTTTTCTTTCTTTAAATGCAGGGCCCTGTGTATACAATAGCACGGTCTCCATTCTGCCCAGATGTATTTCTGAGTTGCTCTGTATTTCTGAGTTGCTCTGTATTCACTTATGGCAGCAACATGTTCTGTCACCCATTGTAACCTTTTCTAATACAACCAATGCCGTAAATGACATCATGTGGTCTCCTTCCTTGCGTTAATACTTGGGGCAGTCAGTGAGAACAGACTGAAAATCTGGGAAACAGGTATCAGCACATTAGTCAATATTTTATACATTTTAAACCAATATGAGTGTCTATATAAATATATATATATATAATACACAAAAGCTATGAATATCTTGTAAATTATATCCTTATAAACGGTGAGTTCTGATGTCATCAGTTATAAACGGTGAGTTCTGATGTCATTTCTGTCACATGACTCACTGAAACTTGTGTATTATAATAAATAAAGTACCCCCAGTTGCAAAATATGAGGATATTAGAAGTCACCTCGGAGTTCCATGACCTGTATAAAAACACTCGGCCTTCGGCCTCGTGTTTTTATATGGTCATGAAACTTCTCAGTAACTTATAATATCCTTATATTTTACAAGAGGGGGTACTTTATTCACTATATATGGGTGTGTGTGTGTATAGATAGATAGATAGATAGATAGATAGATAGATATACTGTATGTGTAGGTATTATGGGAAGATCATTTTAACTTTGGTGAAACATATGGACAGCCTTAGTGGCAGATACAGGTGCACACCTGATGGGTCATTTATTAATGCCTTGGACTGAAATGCAAAAGCATTAAGGGAAGTCCATTTATGTTTCTTAGTTCTCATTCAATAATAATGTGCCCTGCTCCTCACAGAGAGTCAAGATGCAGCAAGAGCAGGCCTTAAACTTATGTCAGGACATTGCAACCTATTCTAATGCTTAGTAAGTGGGCCTTTACCCCAGCCAGACTTGTTAAGTCCCATAACCCAAGCAATTTCATTATTCTTGTGTTCAGCATAATTGGATTTTACAGGTCTGGGACCTGTTCAGATTGCTTGGGACCTGGAGTTTTCTGGATAAGGTATGTTTCCATAATTTGGATCTCCATCCCTTAAGTCTACTAAAAACTAATTGAAACACTATATAAACCCAATAGGCTGGGTTTGCCTCCAATAAGGACTATTTTTTTTAAATTGGAATCCAGTACAAGATACTGTTTTATTATTACAGAGAAAAGTAAAATGGAGTCTATGGGAGATGGCCTTCCCATTATTTGGCGCTTTCTGGATATTGGGTTTACAGACAACGAATCACATACATGTATAAATTATATAGTCGCCACCTCATATTTTCTTACTACAGTAACTCATATTCTGGATTTTCTGTCCTCTTTTCCATATACACACAGCCCTACCCATCACCATTTCTTTTTTTTTTATCTTTTAAGTTCATTTATATTTATAAATGAGAAGGCAAATATAAAGAAAATACATGGATTGCCATTTAACTAACAGAGCAGGGTTATAAAGACCCTCCTCTACCTGTGCCATTTTTCCCTCTTTTTTAGGCTCTATTGAGTTATGATTCTTTTAACCAATTTGTCTGACCCTGTGACCCCACCCCTTTATTTACTAGCCATTAGATATAACAGCAGTGTTTTTTGAATGCAGACTACTCCAAGGTAAACGTTGTACCACTGAATCCATCACCTACAACACTACAACAGTAGTGTTTTGTGAAACTAAGACATTAGGCTTATATCTTATTACTTTTGGATATTTGTGCATCTATTTGTATTGTAAAAGTGTATTTTACAAGTTTTTTAATATTTTTCAGATTCCATATAAGCAGAAGTCAGTGGCACTAAGTGGTAGTTTATTGGTAACTATGCACATGACAGTGCCCGCTAGCTTTTATACTGTAGGGTTGTCATTAGCTCTCCATTATCTACACAAATCATAGCAATATGTTCCATATCCCACACCAGCGGGTGTTCATCCTTAACCTGTGCTGCTATAATGATGTGTTTTCCCTTTCTTTACAGGTGAATGCCTTTTATGACATAATTGGAGCAACGTTAGCCACTCAGCTCTAATTTATTTACTAAAATGTTTAATAACAAACATACGGTACAGTGTCACAGAACTGATGGGAGAGAACAACACCCTACATTTTCTACCGGATTCAACCAGATGCCTTCTCTATTTACAATATTTAACTAGGCTCTAATTCCTGAAAGACCAACTGCTTTATGTTCGTTTTATGAGTGTATGTGCTTTTAGCCATCTCTTGTGGTTCCAAGTGCATGTACTGGATGGGAAGCAAGTGGAAAATAGATAAATACATAAAATCATAACACAGCCATTTACTTTCATTATTTCAGCCACAGCTGCAACAATCCGTACTGGACACACAGGGAAGTCCCAGAACAGTCATTTTAAGGAACAAAATAACATGATGACAAGGACCTACAGCAAACTCAGTAACTCCAGGGGGAACAGAACTGTAGACAGCCCAGTAGGCATCATGCCGAAAGCTCAGTTTTAAAATGTGATCCATTAGTCTTTTCAAGGCCTCATATACCAGATGCAAGATTCATGTCTTTTTACTGGATATCTAAATGCAATTTTATAGTGTTTGTAGTGTGTCAAGAAAACCAATATCCATCAAGCTAATTTTGGGCAAATAATTCTCTGTAGTAATAAAGAAATACCTTGCACTTGATGGTAACTAAGCCGCATGAATTCATATTGGTGGCAAAACTAGCCTATTGGATTTATTTAATGTTTACATAATTTGGATCACCATAACCATCTGCTAAAAAATGTATTTCTTAATCATAAATTGCTGTTGGTCCAGGGCAGAGCACTGCGTACAACATTTAGGGGCTAATTCACTAACCTCCGGAAATTCGCCAGCGATGGCTTCGCTCACATCGCCACACTTTGCCAGGTGAAAATTTGCCAGGACAAGGCTAATTCACTAAAATGCAAAGTTGCATCCAGGGGCCGAACGATGGTGAAGTTTCGCTAGCGTTTATTTTCAAGCAAAGCATTGGCTAATTTGCATACGGCGGAAAGTTAAATTTCAATGGATATACTGTATATGTTGCAGCATATACATTACACTACACAAGCCCAGGGAACCTTAATAAAAGAAAATAGAGTTGTTCTAATGCCCTACACATGTGCCCAGTGCATAGTTTATGTGCCATATGTAAGGAAATGTGGAAGCCGGGTAACCCTAAAAAAAATTTACGATCTTTTGCAGCCTATCACCCTGAAAAACTGAAAAGTCGCTAGTGTTTTTTGGGATTTTTTTTTTTTGAGGAACTCCTATCTACTCTACTTCGCCTGGTCTGAGGTGGCGAAGGCAAGTCTGGTGCAAGAGGTAACGCTCAAAATCCGCATCTTAGTGAATTTGTGTAGTTACGTCCATTTGCCAGAGTGAAAATTCGCCTGGCGTTAGAGTGCGAAGTAGCGCTACAGTCTATCTCCTTCGCTAGGGAATTTACACCAGCGCCCGTAAATCGGCAAATTTTCCCCAGTGTTAGTCACTTCTCATTCCAATACTATTTGTATCACTTGGATGCTTGCATTTACCCACTACGCTAGATATACATTCAAGATCATGCAAAAGCCTGCAGAGTTTTAGGCCAAATCTACATTACAATAAGATATTTTTGGTTTGCATGGCATAAATTTTCATGTCATGTGCATCATATGCTCTTACAGAAATAGGTAAATCCTGGCAAGCGGCACTGTACAGCAGTATCGGGGCCTTTGACTAAGTCTTGCATGTACCAAGTGCCATTTGTTCAATAAAATAGCAAAGGTACAAAAGCACATTCTGTGGTTTACCTTGTGCAATCTCACCTGTAATTCATTATATACTGTCATCATTTTCCAGAACCAGATTTATCTATAATCTCAGATTAAAGGTCTGGTGCAAGACCCTGATCTGAAAGGTGAAAGTGTGTCCTGTATTAATACCTATCACAAGCAGGTGCTATATGCAGTGCCCTCTTGTGTGCCTTGGTGCTCCTTGCTTGCAGATTCTCATGTATGTTAATTGAGCCCTCTTAGCTTGCCAAGTCCCACCTACCCAGCAATGGTGTGCTTCCTGCTCAGCATCATTGGATTCCTAAATTGCTCCAGTCAGTTCCCTTGATTTGGACTTCACCAGCAGGTGATTTTTTAACTAATGTATATTGGAAAGTTGCTTAGAATTAAGTTTTCTTTTATTGGGAAATTTTTATCTTGGGGTTGACTTGCCCTTTTAGTACAAATCTCCTAATTCTCCAATTGTCACAGAGTAACAAGCAGATTTAACTCTGGAGGTAGAAACCTGCACCAGGTCAGGTACACACAGAATACTCACAAAGGAATTTGGTTTTGGGCAGAAAGTCCCCAATTCATTGACTGTGCAGGTGGCCTGCAAGTAGTCTGCATTTAACCCATTGCGGGTAGGGTTGAGTAGCAGGTGTGGATAGGGGGCATAGCAGGGTGATGTGTGTGGGTCGGGTTAAGGGTTCTCAGGTCAAGCACAGATCTGCCTGACCAGACCAACTCAGGACTCTATCTAGAGGGAAAGAACTGCACAGATCTGCTGTATCTACTATAACAGCTGCTATAAGTAACCACTAGAACAATGGTGGTAGCATTTGCTTACATTTCATAACATGAGCATTAATTAGGCTGGGGTTGGGCCATAAAGTTTACCAGTTAGGCCTGACTTGTAGTCAGCATTTCACTTAATCCAACAGGTGTACGATTGGGTTGATGTTATGGCTCTGTGCAGGCCAGTCAAGTTCTTCCAATCCTTTGTGCATAGAGGTAGTAGTATAGTGAAACAGGAAAGGACCTTTCCCAAATTCTTGCTACAAAGTGGTAAAAAAGGAATTATGAAAAATGTAATTGCATTTTGTAACATTACATTTTTAATAAATGTAACTAGAGCCCCTAGCTCAAAGCATGAAAAATGGTATATAACGTTCACTTTGCATTTTCATGAAAAAAAAATCTTCATCATTATCATCATGTTTTTATAAAGCACCAACATCTTCCAGAGTGCTGCATAATCAAAGCTGTAAAGAGGCCCTGCTAATTAGAGCTAACAAGCTAAAAGTTGAAGGGGTTAAAAGACACAAGATGTGGAAATCATTAAGATCAGGAAGGTCAGATGAGAAAAGTGACTGCATTTAGCAGGTGGCAGTGACATAAATGAATCCTAAGCTAGATGAGTGTAAGCTTCTCTAAAAAAAAGTGTTTAAAATAATTTTTTAAAGACAGAGTTATTGATGGAACATAGAAGTGAAATCCAAAAAAAAAGAGGTGCAGCAAACTGGTGAAAGTAATAACTGAGGAGATGAGGGGTAGATTATAACAAGAGCTTACTATTGCAAAAATGAAAATGCAATATAAGTTTCATCATACTGAAATAAGGAACTTTCTGAATATACTCAAATAAATATTCTGTACCATTTCTGAAATAATCAATTTATTTTCATTATTCCTCTCTCTTCATGCAGAAGTTGACGGTTAGATTGTATTATAGGGGGGCTTCCTTTCCTAGAAGATGAATTAGAACTCACTTAAATAACTGCTTCCCGTAAAAACAAAATCTAACAAAATAACTGACTTTGGCACCAATCCTGTTTGTAGAGAGACAGGAGTTCTGGTGTTTCTAATAGAGTGAACTCTTAATACACCTTCTAGGCAAAATGACCCCCCCCCCCCCAAAAGATATATTGGATCTAACTGTAAATGAAAATCAGGGTCCAAACTCGTGCATAAACAGGGAATGAAGAGAGACAGGTGCTAGTGAATAGTAACATATTCATTTTTAATTAATTATATTTAGAAAACTTATTTCAGTATGATGAAGCAGTTGTGAACTGCTTGGAAAACTTCTTATTTCAGTATGATGAAGCAGTTGTGAACTGCTTGAAAGTCAGGGTCAGTTTGAATCTTATTTGGAACAGTAGAACGAGCCAGTGTATGGATTGCAAAATGGAGGAAGAGGCTGTATGAGCCTGTCAGCTTTATTTATTATGAACTGGAGAGGTGTCTGGAGCAAAAGGACTAATAATAGTCAATGCATAACATGAAGAATTCGAATTTTGGTCACATTGTGTGTGATGAAGGGTTGTATTTTAGCAATAGAGGAAAGGGTCATGATTATGTCATTAGGAGGGTCAAAGGAGAGGGTCAAATAAAACACAGAAAGAACTAAAGGAGGTGTGCTCCAAGTGCCACAAGACTTGAACTTGAGTGCACAAGATAAATGATCTCACAGCTCACTTGTCCTCAACTTGTTTTGCGCAGGAGCACTTTGTCAGGAGGAGACTCCTGAGGCTGTGGCACTTGGAGTGTGTCTCCTTTGTTTCATTCTGCAGAGACTCTGGTTGGAGCATTGTATGTGACCTGTAGGATCATATGGTTAGAGACGCTGCTGTTTGGAGAGACTTGTGGAAGTGCTGGCGTTGAGTGGACGCTGACGTATGGGAATATTAGGTGATAGTGGAGTTGTTAATGGTAACAGACAGTTTAGAACATTATTGGTGTTGGAGGGGGGGGGCTATTTCTACTTTAGAAATGTTTCATTAAGGTAATTCTTTCATATCCAAGTAGAAATGGCTGATAAGAAACAATAGTTAAATAGATCTGGGATAAGCATAATGGTATCGGAAGATTTCAAATGCCCAGTGCCACGTCTGAAGAAACTAATAGGCAAAACATACAATTTGTGAAGTAATCTGTGGACTCTTAAAGGGGATGTAAAGGCAAAAAAATTAAATCCCATTTTTACTTTCTTTAATGAAAAAAAAACCTATCGCCAATATGCTTTAATTAAAAAATGTGTACTGTTTTTATAAGAAACCTGACTGTTTGCAGTGAAATTCCCCCCTTGTTTTACTTGCTCTGACTGCTGCAGATAGGAAACTTCAGACTGTCCCTAACTGCTCTGTAGGGGAACGATCATACTTTCAAATGGCAGGGGGGAGCCCCCCCAGAACTCGAGCAGTTTTGTTTGTTTCCCTGTAGAGCAGCAGCGACTGTGTAGAGATTCATATCTGCAGACCCAGTGCAGTCTGCATATTCTGATTATTAATCAGTCTTTCTGTATCGGCTTCTATGGCAGATATTATTTGACTTGTGCTGTTTTGATAATTTATGACGATCTCTAAGCTTAACCTCCCAACTGAAGCCCAGACCACAATGAGCATGTGTGTGGTTTTGGTCTTGCAAAGATGCATAACATAGTTACAAGATGACAGCCCCCTGCGGCCAACTTTGAAAACATAAATCATTTGTTTGATTAGGCTTCTGGTGACGATTTTCGGACCGTGCTTGGAGAGTCCCGTAATTTTTCATTCCACGGAGATCAGTCGTTTGGACGATCGGACAGGTTTAAAGATTTCTGCGGGCTGCCGATAATTTCTCTGCATGTATTGCCGATCTGATGGTTTTCAGTGGGAGACTGTCACCAGCTTTGTCGGACATAAACTTTAGTATGATTGCTGTTAGGGGCAGAACATGGCTGATCTGTTCTTTTACTACTTTATGTAAACTGAAGGTTAGTGGCATGTCGGGTGATGGGGAAGTCCGATCGTTCGAGGATTCGAATGATCTGATCTTTGCGTCTATGGCCAGCTTCTAGAGCTTTTTACTCAGATATGATACGACATTCTACAGAATAAATATAGCATTCTAGCTTGCACTATTGCAGCTAATCGATTGGCATTAAAATGCCTCCGTAGCTTTCCTTCTCCTTTAAACAGGAAGTTCCATTTGACAAGACAGAGGCTGCTAGTAAAGGACAACTTGTAGGTGCAAAAGTCAGATTCTGACTAGGATATAGCCACTGTTAAGAGAAATCTGATATGAACTGTATGCCAAAGTTAGAGCTGTTTGGATAGCTCATTAGGCAGTGGTAATTATATTATATTAAGCAGAGGTATTTATGGCATGAGATGGTTGCAATGTTAGATTAAATATTACAAATCTAGATTTTGCAGTTCACAGGATATGCATGTCTGTGGTTATGCAAGAGGGGTAGATGGAGCTAGTACAGTAGTAGTAGTAGTAGTAGTAGTAGTAGAAGTGAGAAGATTGCAATCAGAGAGGGGAAACGTGAAGTTACTGAAGGAATTTACTACTGAGTGAGTGGGGAAATCCAAGCACAGAGATAAGACCACTACAGAGCAATTTTCTAAGTTTCCTCAGAACTAGTAAAATAATGGTAATGATAAGGTACAACAGTTATAGCCTAATCTTTCTGGAGTTGTCATTCTCCTCCTGTGGTTGAGCACGGGAGTTGTGGGGCTGCCCTCCCTTAACTGCCCCATTCATATCTCTTTTGTGTCAGAGTGATCTAGAAATAGAAATATTTCAATATTCCAGTATTTTCTTCCTTGCTTGCTCTTCCAAAGCTAATGTATCTGTCAGTACATCCACTGCGGGAGAATTCCAGAACTTTACAGCTCTCACAGTAAAAATCCCTTTTTGCACCTTAAGATGGAACCTCCTATCTTCTAATCGGAATAGGTGCTCTTGTCTGCTGGAATGGCCTACTGTGGCGTTTATTATATGGTCGTTTAATATAGTTATTTGATGCCCCCTTAAGCACCTTTTCTCCAGCGTATCCCAACTTGGCCAGTCTTTCCCCATAGCTGAGACCTTTCAATCCCTTTATCAGCTTAATTTACTCTGCCTAAGACTTTAATTCAATAATATCCTTTATGAGCACTTGAGATCAAAATGGCAGTGCATTTTCTAGACAGGGTCTTGTCAGTGCTCATAGAGAGAATTACCCTCTCCTATAAATCCATACCTTTTTTGATACAAGATAGTAGTGCACTCTTGTTGCTGACTGCTATTGCTTGCTACACATTTTTTATCCACAAGAACCCTAAAGGAGACTTACCATCCTCGTGCACAATTAGTGCCATTTATGATGGTGGCATGGTGCAGAACAAAAAAACAGAGAAAAATATTCTCTAGTTGCACCCTGAAACACAACTCTCAGAAAGGAACCTGACCCTCACTGTGTATGCAACAGCATTACTGATACAGGAGAAGCAAGAAGAAGGCAACATGAGGGTGTATGCTGCTTGAGGCCTCTACAAGCTTCTTGTTCACCATTAATTGGTGGCCCCCCAGTTATGTGGCAGTGACAGGCAATTTCTACAGAAAATAGTGTTGCTGCAGATATATTTTGTTAGGGAGGGGTGTAGAGATATACAGTATATATATATAGTGATACTGAAATGGTGAAGATAATGAGGTTTTCCACATTACTACTAAAACAATATACACTGCATCAGCTCAGAGGCACTACAGGAAAAAATAAGGCAATTTTATTGTTTGCACATTGTTTGGATGATGGTATCTTAAAATCTCTCCTGGCAGTTAAATCTGTTAAGAGCCATCTAATGACTCTATGGTCTTAACTAGTAAGGAAGTTCTAAATGACATGCAACATGAGGAATGTATAAATATGCATCACTGAACATAATGGACAACATGGAACACATCCTATCCTCTAACCAATCACAATGCAGGCCTTTCTGTATAAATTGGCTGAATTTTGTTTCCTTTCATATCATCTTGTCAGTGGTTCAGGCAAACCCAGACTGCTGTATTGCCCCTGTTTATAACAAATATGAGGGTCTCACCTATCTGTTTTGTGCTGCTGGCTATGCTAATAGTGGCTGCAGAAGTAAGGAGTGACAACCAGTTTGTGAAGCTCTGTGGGAGAGAATTCATTCGCGCAGTCATATACACATGTGGAGGCTCTAGATGGAGAAGACTTTTGCCTGAATTACCCCAAGACACAGCTGGTAAGTATTGAACAGAGCAGAGCTGTTGTTTTCTCTGATTTATTAGATTTGCCAGCTTCCCTATTGATTTCAATTTAGCATACTGTTTCACTGTATTTCCTGCAATTCTGTGATAACTGTGACTTATGCAGTGGTCAATTATTTCTCCTAGTACATTCTGCTTTCATCAGCCTTGATTATCACATTATCAAATATAAGGGTGTAAATGAAATTGGGTTTGTAAGATTTCCAGTGTGACAAATTAAAGTTACCCAATAGGCTTTCTGACAATTTAGTCAGGGAACGGTGGCATGTGTAATAGGTTAATGATATGTTAACCACACAGAGAAAAGTACAATTATTTAACTATTATTTAACTAATCTTTTCAGTTTTTTCACTGCATTGCACACCTTTATTCTGGTTAAATTTATTTATTTAACCATAAATAAATTTAACCAGAATAAAGGTGTGCAATGCAGTGAAAAAACTGAAAAGATAACGTAATAAAACTAACCAATCAGATCAAAGATAGGAAGAGAATACCAGCATCTTTTATGCATGTTCTTATTATTCATTAGGCCAGTGATCCCCAACCAGTGGCTTGTGAGCAACATGATGCTTACCAACTCATTGGATGTTGCTCCCAGTGGCCTCAGGTGCTTATTTTTGAATTTCAAGTTTGAAGACAAGTTTTAGTTGCATTAAACCATGTGTGCTGCCAAACAGAGTCTCCTGTAGACTGCTAGTCCACATAGGGGCTACCAAATAGCCAATCACAACCCTTATTTGACACCTTCAGGGACCTTTTTCATGCTTGCGTTGCTCTCCAACTCTTTTTATATTTGAATGTGGCTCACGGAACAAAAAGGTTGGGGACCCCTGCATTTGGTCAACATACAGCTTGATCCCTGTACTGAATAAGGATTACTTGCCTGCCAGGAAGGTGTGTGCTTGTTCTGTTCCTCTTTTTAATATATCCAATTCCACAAGCCATATGGTCTTTCAGTGCTACTAACAATATGTTTTCTGTGTAAGTCTATGAACTAAAGCAAGATGGTCAGTCCAGTCTATTGAACAAACACAAGAGTAGAAAGTATCAGCCAACAGACAAGAAGAGATGGCACCCAGCTAAATATCAAGCATTTATTCAATGTTCATTATCTCAGGTTATGTAAGGTCACACACACGGCTCATAAAGAATATGGCACATGCTAGTCCAATAAAGCTGGATAGTGATTTTTATCCCATGTGTGTGTAATGGCTTTCTCACCCAACAAATCCCCTACACATGCTAGTCTGTTGCCTATTTATAAACATAAATGGCCAACAATGCGGTCAGCTTTACCTCCTTTAAAATGAAGATATGTTTATAAGAGAATGTGAGAAGAAAAGAGACACAAGAGATCCAGAAGGACTAAATGTCTTCCTGCAGGTCATATAGAAAAGCCCCCTATAACTGTAACTTTTCTATCCAATATGTGTACATGCACAAGAACATTGGCACAGTATTAGTCTACTGATCACATAATTTCAGGTGGGACATTAGCAATATGATAACTGCAGTCATTATGGGCACTATAACTGATGGGGAGGGTGGACCTTTTACACCAAAAAAATATCTATTTAATAAAGTATACAGGTCATAGTGGATGTAGAGCAGTACCAAAATGTAATTTTCATAAATAAACAGACTTTATAAAATTTATAAAATCACAAATAATGTTTTTAAACAATATAAGCACGTTTGGAGCCAAATGAGCACCAGAACCAGCATCTCAAATGGGATTTAGAACAGAACATAAATAATGTTCTCTTTTGCAAATGTAACCAGAATCTGTGTGTGTAACCACAACCTGGAATAAAAGTTTTGCAGAGAGTCTGCTGGAGTTCTCCTTCCTTTACTATTTTGATTTATTGAAGAATTTCTGTGACTTCTGCAATGGAGGTACAATGGGGAATTTACAGAGCAGCAGCTATTGCACTGTACAATCCAGTATGCCAGGCAAAGCAGTTCAACAAGTGTACAGAGACTGGGTCCCCCTATAAAAATTGCACACGTAACATGTAGGGTGTATACAGACAGGATGGGTAAAGGTAGGTGGGAACCTGCTATGGAAGAATAGAGGAACAGCAAGTCATTAGTAGAGCTATGCATGATGTACAGTTGAGTACATTTGGCACAACTATCTGAATAAAGACCTTATTACCACTGAAACACATACTTACGTTGGTTTCTCTGACATCAAAAACATAAGGAGGGATGTTCATAGAATATTTAAATTATTATAGAACACCATCTGAAATCATGTTAATCCACATTGTTTTATCTCTATGCAGACAGTGACAATTACTTGTCTTTGTATAATGGCGGGATAGAACGAACAGAACCTTTGGAGTACCATCTACAACAAGCCAGCTCCCAAGAAGATGAGTTTTTTCAGAAGACAGAATCATTGGAAGCACTGTGGGATACACAGAAAAAGTATTTTCAAGAGAAACGGGACTTGAATGAACTGTTAACAACAGCCTGCTGTAAAAATGGCTGCAAGAAAAAAGACTTAAGCTCTTTATGCTAAATAGGCTTTATCCAATCACAGTCAAAGTTTCAATCATATGGTCTGTGTTTCCTCTCTTGTGACAATCAGCATGGCAGCTCTACCTGCAGGAAAGCTGAAGTGAAACTCTCTTGCTAATAGGCACCTCCCAGAATACTCCTTCAGCAACATTTGGGAGTACCAGACCATCTCACCTTTACCCATCCCTATCCAAATGTGTTGTAGAAAACTGGGTCTTTTTTTTTTTGTTCACATACATAAGTCTAATAAAAAACAAAAAATAGTTGACAGTTTGCATTTTATTTCCAATCCTGTTTAAACCTATTTTGTTATAATAAAAAAAATCTTATAATCATTTCCATTTTGCTACTTATTTAACTTTTTCTGCAGTTGCAACCTTGACATCTATAAATAAATACAGGTTAATGATATATTTTAAGTGGATGTTCACCTGACCTTTAAATATAATATTAAAAATGATAATCTGAGACAACTAGTCAGTTCTTGTTCTTTGTATTATGTCTTTCCCTAACTTGGAATTTACAATGGATCAATGCCCAACAATTAGGAATGAGATTTGCTTTGAGTCAAGACTGTTATGGGTCTTTGCAATAGAGATCTAGTAATACACAGCAATTAAATGTTTGCTTTCAAACAGGTTACCAGTTAATTATATCTGCTGAATGGTTACTAGACATGGAACAAACTTTGCAACTTTATTGCATTTCCTCTTACAGGTATTATCATTTTAACTAGACCCTCTGCAATTCATCTTCCTGGCTCTGGGATCCTAACAGACAGCAAACAGTTTGAATTTTAAAATGAAAAGCTGTAGAACACAATATATATCAGCTGTACATTAGAATACCATTGTACAATACAATACAATACAATATCATATTAAACATAAAAAGTAAATATAAATTATATTCAGTAAGTACAATTGGGTACATTACTGGTTAGGGGTGATGTGGAAAAAAATCCCAGCACACTGGTCAAACATTAAGTTTTACAAGCAGATCAGCAGATGCTCATTCTCAGTAATACAAATACTTATATTACCTAAAATTCTGGCAACCTCTAGTCTCAATTCAAAATATCCACCTGAAATATTTATCTGCTGTGTGGTATCTGGGACGTTGCAGGCCACAGCAGCTGTGGAAGGTATATAGTGTAGTTTAGTGTTCACACTAGTTGCTTTACTTAAGACTAATGGAAAGTATTGGATATAATTCATGTGTATGTGTGTGTTATTCATAGTATACCCCGTATACATTTGCTAGTGCAAACAGAGAGCTATTCTTGAAAGAGTAGGAGGAAAAAGTGTCATTTGCTGGGTCCCAGATGCATCTACTTCCAACGCGCATGCTTTGATCATTCAGCTGGCCAATGTAAATCAGCACAATAATCTTATACCTGGGAATCATCAGATCTTTTACTCGTGCTTTAATAACCTGCAAAGTACACATATAAAGTTGTAACATAAGGTTTCACATACATCTCAATAGTACTGGTATTGTCTTTAACAACAGAAATAGCATATATTGCATACAAAAAATAGGGTTACATGTCTGAATGTATTGTATGGATTGCCGTCAGCAGCTAAGCACATTAAGCTTTAGGCTATGAAGATTTTGGGTCTTAAATGGGAACTCAATAACTTTGATCACATGTATGGGCTGATCTGTCTTAAAGGATGTGTGCTCATTTCACTTGAGCATTGCCACAATACCTCCTAACTCTCACAGCTTTTGTTGCATTAAGGGTCTCTTTTGCTACTCTGTAGGATTCAGGTTGCTTTACTGCTTTAGACAAATAGACATTAACTCATATTAACACTCTTTGCCTTTTCCTATTGCACTATTTACATAAACTCACTGCCTGACTGCCCTTCATAACTATAGTGTTCTCCCTTACTGTTCTACTGCCTCCTTCTTGCCTGTACTTCTGTTTTCTGAAGATAGCAGTCACGCAAGGTAAACTGCTTGACAGTCATGACAAATAAAACAAGATAAAAAATAAAACAGAAAATAGTGTAGATAATGGAAATATGGATGAATTCATGTCAATGTTTTCACTGATTCAAAACACAAAATAATACGGAATATTAAACATTTCTGCACTCAAGATAGAAAGATAACTTAACAGTCCAAAATGAAATTTCCAGTACCTGTGCAAAGGAAGAACAAACCACTGACCCACCTAATCCAAATAAGAGCATCCAGTAAACACTGAATCAAAATTGAATATTAAAAAAATGCAGTGTTACCTCAGAGATGGTCTTTGTCATTTGTCTGCATAGCTCTGCTTCATATTTCTCCTCTTGAAGATAACTTGTCAGGACATCCTTTAAAATATTATTTACAGACGCAACTGGAAAACGTTTTGCAGGTCCTGTAGAATATACATGTCATTACCCCCCTAGCCAAAAAGCAGTCTTTGCATACATACATTCTGTATTTAATTCACTTCAAGCTAATACACAGCATTTATACTGCCACATGAAATAGACAGTCACAGAGTCAATTCTCCCTTTCTGGTTAGGGAAGTACTTTTTATTTTTAAGTCAAGGATTTTTCACTGTGGTGATACTGGTCAATTCACTTTGTTGTATGTCACCTATTGTGGGCCACACAGAAAAATGATTTCATACAAAGGATTATATTGAGCCCCAGGACAGGTGGGGTTCACAAATGACTGTGTTTATTTTTGTAATAACTTGACAGTTTAACATTTGTCAGCAATGAACAATTACCTATCTGATAAGTGTTTTCCATCAGGATGGCAGGGCTCTGAATTTCATCATGATGGCCCGGTTCGTCTATGTAAGACACTGTACTCACAGAGCTAAAAATTAAAGTTTTAAAGTAATTAAAGTACTGACCTGACACATTCATAGCCTTGTCTTTTGAGTCCTGGCTTCATTACTTTCAGAACATATTGCAATCAGACAATCAGGCAAATTTCTGTCCTTGGTCCCACACAGAACACAAGGTCAGTGTACCCAGATTCCTACTCAGATTCCAACAGCTATCACTCATTTAATTGAATAATTTTTTTTTACATACATGGGAAATCACTAAGTTTTTTTAAAAGTACATTGTAGAGATTTTATTTAAAGGAACAGTTCAGTGTAAAATTAAAACTGGGTAAAAAGATAGGCTGTTCGGAATGTTTCTAACATAGTTAGCAAAAATGTAATGTATAAAGGCTGGAGTGACTGGATGTCTAACATAACAGAACACTACTTCCTGCTTTTCAGCTCTCTAACTCTGAGTTAGTCAGAGACTCGAAGAAGGGGCCAGATGGGACAAACAGTATATGTTCAGTTAGTTTGCTTCTCATTCACTGATTGCAGCTCTCTGATTGGTTACCATTAAGTAACCAAAGCAGGAAGTAGTGTTCTGGGTATTACTGTAGATGTCCGTTCACTCCAGCCTTTATAGATAAATATTTTGGCAAACTAACTATATTAGAAACATATTTTATTTTGCACAGCCTATCTATTTACCCAGTTTAATTTTTACAATGAGCTGTTCCTTTAACACAGTAAGGAATCATTTAAAGAGGTGGTTCATCTTAAAGATACATTTTAGAATGTCCAATTCTAAGCAAATCTTCAATTAATTATTTGCCTTTTTCTTCTGACTCTTTCCAGATGCTTTGTGAACTTACACATTTAGGGGCAGATTTATTAAGAGTCAAGATGTGTTTTCCATGACACATTTGAGTTTTCAAGGTTATTTTTGAGTCAAAAATCGATTTTTCAGGTTAAAAAGAAACTCAAACTTTTTGATATTTATTATACCCGACCCTGAAAACAGCTTGATTCTGAAAATACACCATCTTAAATCTATCAAGGTCATGTAGAAGTCAATGGCAGAGGTCCCTTGAACCATTTGAAGATGTTAATAAGCCTTCATGATGTTTGAGTTTTTTCTGGAGGGTTTTGTTTGATCAATTCTAGCAATTCAAGTTTTTTTTCGCCGAAAACGCAGTTAATTTGAGTTTTCAGGTTGTTAACCCCAAACTCGCTGATTCAAGTTTTTTCCCTTGAGTTTTTCTTAAATTAGAAACCATTCGAGTTGTGAGTTCATTTGAGATCTAAAAAAACTCACATATATAACTCATAAATTTGACCTTTGATTAATAACCCCCTTAAAGTTATTTCTGCTTTTTATTACTCATCTTTCTATTCAGGCCCTCTCCTATTCATATTCCAGTCTCTTATTCAAATCAATACATGGTTGCTAAGGTAAATTCGAACCCAACAACCAGACTGCTGAAATTGCAAACTGGAGAGCTGCTGAATAAAATGTTAAATAACTCAAAAACCACAAATAAAAAATAAAAACCAATTGCAAATTGACTCATAATATCACATGCTACATCATACTAAAAGTTAAAGGTGAACAGCCCCTTTAAGTCATTAACACCAGGGGGTATTCGCTTCACTCAATTATTAAGTTTTCTCTTTAATTTTTAATCCCCTTAATATCTGTTGGCCTCTTTTCCCTGTTTTACCAACAGAATCTTTTATATAGTCATTGTAAAATATAGTTAAAGTAATACTTTTCAGGCATTTCTAGGAAAGTGGCCGCATATTACTAACATTATTTAACTTATAGACCTTACTCTTTGGTTTTGCTGAAGCTGCCTCTTGGTTTCACATCATGGCTTCCCAGTGATATAATACTTCCCCTCTTCTTCAGGAGACGAGCTGCTTTGTCTTTGGCTATGTCTGACATCCCTATAGCAGAAAAAGAGAACAAAATGTTTCAGAATGTCCAATGCATTGTTTCGCATTTTTCTTGTTTTTGTACTTTAACTGGTTAGAAATTTAGGACCTGTACTTGACCGCATAGTGAATTGCAGCAAGGCTGCCCTCCCTGTTTTTTATTTGCTCTTTAGAAATGGATGCAGTCCTTACCAAGTAGGATAGCAGCCTGGGCAAGTCATAGAGGACCGGCACAATATTGTATTTCTGGGATATATTTGTGTGCTTTGGCAATTCTAGTTGTGTGCACAGGTGTTGCTCCCTCTCTTGCATGCATGCATGCTGCCATCTAAGGCCCATGCTAAACATTTGGGGCATCAAGTTCAGACTGGAATCATTCAAAATGGAATTTGCCAATAATAACGCAAATGACCCCAGAAGAATTGCTGATCTTGAAGGATTGCTATTTACATATTACTGTGATGATAGTTATGTTTTTGTGGTATCATTACCAGTTCTGTTGTCTCCCTATTATGGTAACCAATGCCCAGAGATTTTGATATCCCTCACATTTGCAATGCTCTAGCCATTTACAATGCACCATTACTGAGACAACATACTTTGAGAACCTCTAACAAGCAACTTCTTTGGCACCACTACCTGGCAATTTAGTCCTGACAAAATCACAACTGAGAACAACTAGAAGAAAAGCTAGTTGACTCCTTTCCAATACTTTATTTACTGTTTTAACATATATTGAGAAGCAAAATCAAGTTAAAAGTCCATTTGTAACACTCTACAAGACTGATTAGTGTGTCATGAACTTTAAAGGTGAGTGTATCTGCAGAAGACCTCAGGATGGCATCTTGGTGTTCATTCAATTGGTTTGCCAAGCATTACAGGTTCAGATCACACTAAGAAATGTAATTTGGAGAATTCTTTTGTAAAAAAAGTGTCCTCTTTTTTGCTATATTAGCCAGGGAAAAGAGACAATCTGTTGTCATTCATATCTGTAATTCTATTGTGTTACCATTTAACATTCCTCCCTTAGCCTAAGAAGTGATCTAAGAAGTTATTAAGTTGTGTCTGGTCTGCTTTATTCTGTGTCTTATAAACTCAGAGGGGATATTTTCTGAGTTTATGATTATACCAGGAAAAGGTAATTATAGGTATCACAGCTAATTATCCTACCGGTAATTATGAACAGATAAATCTGCTGCATTCAAAAGCCTAATAAATATGTTGAGAAAATACTCATGCAGTTACTTGCTCTTCAACTTTTTTTTAATGCATAAGAGTGACTTCAAAAATCTCACTGAACATTTGTGTTGGGCTCCTACACACTGTAGTTCTTTTTTAAACAAGCATTAACAATATGATGCAGTGCAATAAAAATGTGGAGCAGTGCTATAATAGTGCGGTGCAGTGCTATAATAGTGCTGAGAAGTGCTATAATAGTGCGGCGCAGTGCTATGAAAGTGCGGCGCAGTGCTATGAAAGTGCGGCGCAGTGCTATGAAAGTGCGGAGCGGTGCCACGAAAGTGCGGAGCGGTGCCACGAAAGTGCAGAGCGGTGCTATGAAAGTGCAGAGCAGTGCCATGAAAGTGCAGAGCAGTGCTATGAAAGTGCGGAGCAGTGCTATGAAAGTGCGGAGCAAGTCTATAATAGTGCGGAGCGGTGCTATAATAGTGAGGAGCGATGCTATAATAGTGCGAAGCGGTGCTATAATAGTGCGGAGCGGTGCTATAAAAGTGCGGTGCTAAAAAAGTGCAGAGCAGTGCTATGAAAGTGCAGAGCAGCAGTGCTATAATAGTGAGGAGCAGTGCTATAATTGTGCGGAGCAGTGCTATAAAAAAGTGCGGAGCGGTGCTATAAAAGTGCGGAGCAGTGTTATAAAAGTGCGGAGCAGTACTATATGTGGCAGAAGTGTCTTGAGCAGCACGCAAATTCACATAACAGAAGCAGATTTTGGCTGCACGTTCAAACATCCCTTGAATTGTATGACACAATCAAATACAGTTACAGAGCTTATGGATGCAGACCATACCTTTTTGGTCACATTTATTTGAATAATGTAAAGTGATCAATTTTAAGCTTCAAGAGACTGTCCTTTTAAACAAGTAAGGTACAAAATTATAGTATTATAAATCAAAACAGTGGCTGTCCCAGTCTTGTGTGAGAGAAGCTTTGTCTCTAGGAGACAAACACAATGCAGCCTCACAACTTTCCAGCAATACAGGCTCAGGTTCTGCCTCTGCTAGAACACCTAGCATTCCACCACAGCCAACGGATTCTGGGGAATATGTGTAGGGACAGCTGTAGTACCTTGTAAATTGTATTCCGCTTTCCTGTTCTCCAGTCTTTGGATAGTTCTTGAATTATTTGACTTCTTCTCCTGGCTCTATTCAGCTTTCAAGTGGGGTCGCTGACCCCATATAAAAAATGCTCTGTAAGGTTACCCATTCATTGTGATTGCTACACTTTATTACATATCTTTCCATTCAGGGCCTCTCCTTTTCATATTCTAGTCTCTCATGCAAATGAATGCATGGATGCTAGGGTAATTTGGTCCCTAGCAACCAGATTTTGGAAATTGCAAACTGGAGAGCTGCTGAATAAAAAGAAAACAAATAACTCAAAACCACCCACAATAAGAAACAGCAATTGCCAATTGTCTCAGAATATCTCTCAGCATACTAAAAAGTTTCAACTGGTGCTTTGCTATATGTAATATCCCCCTTCGAGTTGCAAGGACACAAATACATGATACCACTGTTATCTCTGTCAAGAATATGTAGTGTGGCAATTAAATGTTAGCCCCAAATCTTACCCTTTAGGTTAGGCTTCCCCAGGGGCAGCAAACAGGCAGCCTAAGCAGTCACAGTTCATCCTAAGTGGCCAGGAGGTAATTGCAGTAACTTAATTCCAACACAGCGGCTCATTGCTCCTATTCTTTTAAAAACGTACCGTCTGTCTTGGGCTACTTTTACTCTATGCCTCTGAGAGCGCATGCCCAGTAGTGAAATTCTTCACAGAGTTCTATATTGCACACAAGAACGGGTGCCTGGGTCACAGGTAAAACATGGGCTAAGCGACTGCAAGCATGCAAGCATGGGGAGGGAGGGGTGTCTAACTAAAGGGAAACAAAAGCTGCCAGGTGCTCCCATTGTGACAAGCTGCAGCGCACACAGACAGGACAGCCGGACCAGCTGCTTGTTGGCCATTCCCCAGCAGGGTGCATGTATCAGCCCCAAATTACATTCATACTCCGCCATTATAACTTACCGACAGCCGAAACGACCAACACTTCAGAGTACAGCTATGCGACCCGCGTTAGGTTGCTAGTAGCAACTGTGTTGAGAAAAGAAGGAGGGGCTAGCTTCGATTTCAGTTCCTATTGGTTCAGGGAAAGGAAATAGTGCTTGGCTTTGTTAAAGGGGCTCTATTTACATTTACTATTAGTAATTCCAACTAGACATTTTGTTTCAATTTCTCTTTTAATACGGATTTAATGAGTGACGTACGCCGAAACTAACTGTCTCGCAAATACGGTAGCGCCAACTTATGTGCCACTTATAGTATTACTGGATAGACGTAGAGTTGCGGCAGACGTAAAGCAATGCAAAGGCAACTTAGACATACATGTTGTATTACTGCAAGGAGCGAATTGGTGGGGACATTGGATACAATGCTTAGTGCATTAGTGTTCATATAATGCTGCTGACACATTTACACAGATATTTTCATAGACTGCTCATCATTCCTCACTGGAGTTTACAATGTAAAGCTCCCTACCATACACTCCAGGATTATGCTGCCAGCAGGCCTGGACTGGGAGTCAAAATAGGCCCTGTCATTCCAAGTACACAGAGGCCCAAACAGCCTCCTACCAGCCCACTTTATGGAGCCATACAGCAGCCCCTCTGGCAGAGTTGCCACCCGGCCGGTAAAACACCTGCCAAGGCCAGGGCTGGTATTACAAATTTACCGGCAATGCAGTTGAAGGTAATTTGTAATATCCTTTAAAAAAATCCTTGGCCTGCCCCCATTTGCGCAGAACTTACCTTTTTTGTAGTGTTCTTCACATCGCTGCCATGTGGCTCAGCCCCTTTTGTGACACACTGCGTAGCCCTGCCCCTTTTTGCGTCATGGACCCCTCCTTTTTGTACCCGCCGGTTATTTTTTTCACTAAAGGTGGCAACCCTATCTGGCATTTGCCAGAACCCACAGATTGCCAGTCCGGGCCTGCATGCCAGGTGGGATCCCTTTGGGACATTTGGCCTCATGGCCTCATCTTCCAGTCTGATCAGTCTCTAGATCAGGGGTCAGCAACCTTTACTATCAAAAGAGCCATTTTGCCCCTCTCCCACTAAAGAAAAATAGTCAGGAGCCGCAAAACATAACACAACTTATAAACTTTTTTAACCTTTTTTAAATTTTAACTGTTACAACAACAGAATACAACAATATGCAGGGCTACTTTGATATAAATTAAACACTGAATAGCCCTATTAAATGCTAGTGTTCTCATCTGTTTAATGTGACTTGTGTTTCTGAAGCTCCATGCTGATCATCTCTCTCTTGTCTTGAGTGTGTGACCGCGGTAAGGACCATGATGCTGTGGCTCAGTCTTGCCTGTCACTCCTGGGACATCTATACAGCCCTCGCACCTGCTGGCAGCTTCTTGAGTGTGCTTACCGCGGTCGCACACTCAAGAAGCCACCAGCAGGTGCGAGGGCTGTAAATACGACCTGACAAGCAAAGCCGCAAGACTGAGCCGCAGCAAGCAGGATGAAGAGCCACATGAGGCTCTGGAGCCGCAGGTTCCCTACCCCTGCTCTAGATTGAATACACTCAAGTCTCAAATTCACTAATAATTGCACCCACTCATTTCTTTTGCTACAATCTCCCTGCATACCAATGTAGGAGGGTAAGGTTTTTTTAAGCACCATAGATGGAGTTGGCCAGCTAGGCTGGGTCCTTTTTCCAAGAGGAGGGGGGGGGGGGAGGAGTAGCCCGATTGGCACAAGCAATCTTAAAGGAAACCCCAAGTGAGTTTTCTAATCAAGCAGCATTTTGTGCAGAAAAAAACCTCGTCTAGCTTCATCATTTTACGTGAACGGGCTTTTGAAATTACAAAAAAAAAAAATTGATACATCAAAGCTGCTGAAGTTTTTCATTTCAAAAACCTGCATCTATAAAAATACAAAGGAAAATATAATAAACCCACTGATGCTTTATCAGTGGATCTTCCCAGCAGACACAAGGGCATCATCTCATCAGAAGAAAGGAGGTTCCATCATAAAATGCAGAAAGTGAGAGGAATGAAGTTGTGTAATTTTCACCCCAAGGCTGGCAGATAGATACATTTGATATTAAGAAAGGGTCTTAATAGGAAGGAAGGAAACAAGTTAATAAAATGTACATTGGTGATACAGGGCCACGAAAAAAAAATCACCCCATTTCTTTCTGCACCTTTCTCTGGATCAACTATCACATAGGTAGGTTACTTTGATGGAAATTGATGAATTAATGAACTGGAAAAAAAACCTCTTGCTTCATTAATCGTCTACTACCAATGATAAATTCCTACTTTAATGAACTGGAAGACCTCCATTATATATTGATTTTGTTTGTACATATTTGCATGATGGACCGAGTATTGTCTTTTCAAGATAGTAATTCTCACACTTACTGCATGAACCCTTAAATCGAATAAAAAGTGTGCTTATATTTTGTGTCCTATTGATCAATTCCATCACTGAAGGTACATATATGTTGCAACGTTCTAAACAAAGCAGGGTTGTCTACATAACTGGTCACATTTTATTCTTTTCCTGTGAGAAAGGTCTTTCATTGCAATGTTTTCATGCAGCGACACAATGATGCAAAATGGTCAAAGTACAGAGCATGGTGTATGCCACTATCACTAATGGTGATAAACAGGAGCCCACTATTTTGGTCCTACTGAACGCTCACAGTGCAGTATAAATAAAATATACAGATGTGCTTTTTGACTGAGTCGAACATTTATTAAAGCGATACGGTCATGGGAAATCATGTTTTTTCCAAAACGCATCAGTTAATAGTGCAGCTGGGAAACTGACAATATGTCTAGCCCCATGTCAGATTTCAAATTTAACAAATCGTTTGCTCATTTGAAAAATGGATTTCAGTGCAGAATTCTGCTGGAGCAACACTATTAACTGATGTGTTTTTAAGGAAAAAAAAACATGCACACAAGAACGGGTGCCTGGGCTAAGCGACTGCAAGCATGGGAAGCAGGCCTGGACTGGGAGTCAAAATAGGCCCTGCCATTCCAAGTGCACAGAGGCCCAAACAGCCTCCTACCAGCCCACTATATGGTAACTTTCTATGGAACCATACAGCAGCCCCTCTGGCATTTGCCAGAACCCACAGATTGCCAGTCCGGGCCTGATGGGAAGGGAGGGGTGTCTACCTAAAAGGAAACAAAAGCTGCCAGGTGCTCCCATTGTGGGCTGACAAGCTGCAGAGCACTCGGGACAGCTGGACGAGCTACTTGTTGGCCATTCCCCAGCAGGGTGCATGTAACAGCCCCAACTTACATTCACACACCGCCATTATAACTTACCGACAGCCGAAACGATCAACACTTCAAAGTACAGCTATGCGGCCCGCGTTAGGTTGCTAGTAGCAACTGTTGAGAGAAGAAGGAGGGGCTAGCTTCGATTTCAGTTCCTATTGGTTCAGGGAGAGGAAATGGTGCCTGGCTTTGTTAAAGGGGCTCTACTCACAGTTTAAGGGTATTAGTAATTAGAACTAGACATTTTGTTATTTTCTTTTTTAATACGGATTTATTGAGTGACGTACGTCGAAACTAACTGTCCCGCAAATACGGTAGCGCCAACTTATGTGCCACTTATAGTATTACTGGATAGAAGTAGAGTTGCGGCAGACATAAAGCAATGCAAAGGCAACTTGGACATACATGTTGTATTACTGCAAGGACCTGCAAGAACATCTTGCTGCAGGTGGTGTATCTGTACATCATTCTACAATTCAGCACAATTTGCACATAGAACATCTGTATGGCAGGGTGATGAGAAAGAAGCCCTTTCACTCACGCCACAGAGTCACTTGTTATATGCAAAAGCTCATTTAGACAAGTCACAGTCATTTTGGAACAAAGTGCTTTGGACTGATGAGAGAAAAGTTTAGTTATTTGGTCATAACAAAAAGCTATTTGCATTGCGGAAGAAGAACACTGCATTCCAAGAAAAACATCTGCTACCTACTGTCAAATTTGGAGGAGGTTTCATCATGCTGTGGGACTGTGTGGCTAGTTCAGGGACTGGGGCCCTTGTTAAAGTCGAGGGTCAGATAAATTCAACCCAATATCCACAAATTCTTCAGGATAATGTTCAAGCATCAGTCACAAAGTTGAAGTTACGCAGGGGTTGGATATTCCAAGACAATGACCCTAAACATACTTCTAAATCTACAAAGACATTTATGCAGAGGGAGAAGTGTAATATTCTGGAATGGCCGTCACAGTCCCCCGACTTGAATATCATTGAAAATCTACGTGATGATTTGAAGCAGGCTGTCCATGCTCGGCAGCCATCAAATTTAACTGAACTGGAGAGATTTTGTATGGTCAAAAATAGCACAATCCAGACACTCACAAAAGGCTATAGGAGGCGTCTAGAGGCTGTTACATTTGTAATATCTATGTTGGGGTGCCCAAATGTATGCACCGGTCTAATTTTGTTATGATGCATATGGCATATTTTCTGGTAATCCAATAAACGTTATTTCAGCATGCTAGCTAGAATGAATGGGCTGGTGGAATTCAGTGCTGGTGGAGCAGCTGGAGGTGAAACACCTGGCCCTCTGGCCTTGCGCTTTGTGTACTGCTGTAAAACAGAACCTAATTTTATAAGCTTGAATTTAAGATAGCTTATGTGGAAAAGGTGTGTAAACTCATGTTCATGACAAAAAGGGGGGTATATTTCCCTTTAAGAGCAGATTTATCAAAGTTGACTAAAATACATTTTCTCCTTATAGATCAAAACTTTGCGCCACCACATTTTCTCACAGAAGAATTTTTGAGCTGAAAACTGCAGTGATTAGCGCACAAAAAAATATAGCCAGACCATATTGAACATATATATTTGAAATTTGCTATTGATTGGACCAGTGACTTTACAAGACAAACCATGGCCGGCCATTTGCCAGCATTAATTAATTCCATACAATACGGTTTCTTCACAAAAGACAAATGCCTTGCAGGTTTTTTACAATCTTTATTTAATTCTGGTTAGTGATAAAACTATTGGTTGCCCAAACAGTCCATTTGGAAAGGTGTTTTTCTGCTTCATCCCCTCTCTTTTAAATAAAGTAATACAATGCAGTTTTTAATCAAACAGACAGACATGTATTTTGATCAGAGGTTGCAGTGTGGTTTAAATATCAGAGAAATAAAAACAAGTAATACTTTCAACAGTAAAAAAATGTGACAGTTTTCTAGGGCAGTGGGTTTTGAACTTCAGTTCAAGCTCCCCTTGGAAGATGCTTTGTTCAGGGCCCCTTTAGCTCATAAGGAAAACACATACAGGAAAACATTGATGTATCAATCGACCCAGTTCCAAAATATCTAGGAGATGAAATTAGTTTTCACCCAAAATCTCACCCTAAACAAAGAAGCTGGTATTTTAGATGTATCTTGGAGAACAAAAAGGCATTATCCCTAAATGTATCCTTAACTGGCATCCAGTTAGGGAAATATTACACATTTTCTAGACAAATTAAACAATATCCGGTCATTTCTGCTAAATATGTAAGGATTCTGGGTTCCATTGGAAAAAAAGAAAAACTGAATTATCCCTGTTGTCTTATAAAGCTTTAATAGACTACTTCACTAGCCTTATATTTCACAATAACCTCTTACAGCATGCAAATGTCATGTTGAATCTATTTGCATGTTTGAAGAAGTCAGACTCCTTTCATTGTCATGTGCATAGCCAAAGAATTTAGGACACTTAATGTTTAAACGAGGCACCCCCCTACAACAGCTATTAATATTTCTGGTCCAGTTCTATATATATATACACAAATCTATTTCTGAAGCAGTGTGCCATTCAACAATACTACATTTTTTTTCAAACAGTTTAAATTACATCCATTTACCAATGGTAAGATGTTGAAACAAGAGTCTAACTGCCAAAATACAGGCTTACTGGAATAAGTACAATTTACAAATACAATAATTACATTTTAAAACCATTAACAATGTGACATCTAGAAGTAAATACTGCAGTACTGGTCAACATGAAGGATTCTGAGGAAGATGCTTGAACATCAGCTGAAGTTGTTTCCATCAGAAAGTTTCCACATACCAAACATTGTTCTTGTCCATTAGCTTATAATTAAAACCTGTTTTAGGAACACCAGTTCTCCATTTAGACTGTTTCATATGCATACTCTTCCATTAGACATCCGCCAAATATTTTCCTGAAAAAGTTGGGGGAAAAAATGTTGCTTTAGTTATTTGGCATAGTTAAAACCTTATATTTTAACCTTTTTAAAAACTTTTGGTTTTTGCGGTCATCTGCAGCACAAAATAGTAAGGCAAGTTGCTTGTTGTCACTGAGAGCTAGTCCTAAAATTAAATCGGGTATTCCTTCTTGGGAGTATTCAGCTACACCTGTCCTTAAATGAAACATGTATAGGCTCTGGTTTCATGGTTCATACTGTATCTTTGTAAATAAAGGAATAAAAACAAGTCTTTTGATGGTTTGAATGAGAGATACAAGTGTGCATTCACGTAGCTCTAATAAATAATTTGGGTGTAAAGATCTTGCAACGCTTAATCAGGTTAAATTACATTTACTGTATCCTTATCATTTCATATAGAGGCAGCAATATGTCAAAGTATCTAAACTCAGAAACTGATGCTAAGGATTGAACATACTACGTCAATTGCTGTATAATATGTCAGTGACAAAAGTCCTACTTTGGCTGAAAGCCAAAGTATTGTATCTACCTGAATTGGACCAAAAACTTGGAAGTCAAAATTGGGTAAAGATCCACTCATTTACCAACCTCACCAAACAAGTGGATTTTTATGTGTGTGGCCAGGTTAAGAGTGCTAATTTAGGTTTACAGATATGGGATCTGTTATCCAGAAACCTGTAATCCAGAAAGTTCTGAATTACGGAATGACCATCTCCTATAGGCTCCATTTTATCCAAATGTTTTAAAAATGATTTACTTTTTCTCTGTAATAATAAAACAGTAACTTGTACTTGATCGAGTATAAGCCGAGTTTTTCAGCCCCCAAAATATGCTGAAAAACGCTACCTCGGCTTATACTCGGGTCAAGTGCAAAACCGGTCGCCGGCGCCTAAGAATAGTCGCCGGCATCCAAGAATAGTCGCCGGCATCCAAGAATAGTCGCCGGCATCCAAGAATAGTCGCCAGCATCCAAGAATAGTCTCCAAGAATATTCGCCGGCGTCCAAGAATGGTCGCCGGAATCCAAAAACAAGACGCCGGCACCTCCAATGGGAGCAGAAACCCTCAATTTTTTGATTGAAACTTACCAGAAGCTTCTGCATTTCTCACCCTCGACTTATACTAGAGTCAATAAGCTTTCCCAGTTTTTGGAGGTAAAATTGGGTACCTCGGCTTATAATCGGGACGGCTTATACTCGAGTATATACGGTAATTAATCCTTATTGGAAGCAAAACCAGCCTATTGGGTTTATTTTAAATTTACATGATTTTCTAGTAGACTTAAGGTATGAAGATCCAAATTACAGAAAGATTCATTATCAGGAAAACTCCAGGTCCCGAGCATTCTGGATAACAGGTCCCATATCTGTGTACTGTAAATTAATTCATACAATCCTAGACCTGTGGAGATGTTTCTAAATTGCCACACAAAGAAAAAAACCCCACAGACTATGTAGTGTAAGATGACAAAACTCAAGCAATCGAAAATCAAATCATTTTAAAGGGGGAACATCATTAGCTGCTAATGTTACAATGAGCTGAAAGCACCAATGCTTGAAGAGCACAGTAGCTTATTTGTATGAACTATAGTAGTGTTTCTGAAGCAAACCGGTCAGTTTTACCAGTGCAGGGCAACAGTACCATATATGTTCGTTACTTTAAAACACTTTCATTTTCTGGTGTTAGTGTTCATTTAAGACAGCTTGATTTCCTGGCACAGAAAGGAAAATAATTTATTTCTAACAATGTATGCTGTGCAATACAAACCTGCCTCTACTTCATTTTCCTCTACTGATTTACAGCAAAAATTATTTGGTCAACCATACCTGCTGCAAACCTCTTTTTAACCAGGGAAAATCGGTATCCCCCTCCAACAAGCTCAATATCACAGCCAGACAGGGTGGCTCCTTCACTGGTGAACTGTACTGCAAGAGGTGCTGGTTTATTAGGCCCCTCTGATAGCTGGAACCTTGCCAACAAAGAGCCGACACCTGAGGGAGATCACAAAGGTCTACTAAGAATACAATATAATGCATTTAATTTGACATTGAATGGCAGCCTAATTTTATTTTCTTTGTTTTATCTATTTTTGTAAAACAACTCTCGGAATAAAAAGACAAAATACTGTTTCTTTATACTGAAAAATAAACCATGATTTTAGTAAAAGTAAAAAGTACTGAAGTACTGGCAAAGATTTTCTCAAGTGCCTTTTGCCATGGGAGTTAATAGTCCCACTTGATGCCGCAAAGGTTGTCCGAATGGTATGCACAAAAGTCTATTTTACCTTTTCACCATTGCATTCACAGTTCTCTCATTATGGTGCGTCAGATTTGTTAGAATTAATATAGTTCACATTGCTTAATAGCGAAGATTATTTATATAGTGTTAGTAATTTGCAATAACTTACAATAATTAAACAAGGACTATAGAATAAAAATAGGCTTGAGGGGGCAAGATCAAAAGCGATCATAATCAAACAAGCTGCTATATGGTACTTCTAGCAAAATAAAATGAGAAAATTAAGAAGAAACTAAGATTTGGTGATTTTTGTGCTAAGGCTCTAACTATTGTTGAGTAACAATTGAATTGGAGTTAAAATAGCCTAGTGTGAATTAAATAGCATTTATAATCTACAACAGTGCTGTCCAACTTCTATGGTACCAAGGGCCGGCGTTTATTTAATAATTTGTTTCAGTTATCATGGCCACCCAGTTCGGTGGTATCCATCTCCTTCACCTTCTCCCTCTTGCCGGCAAGTTCCTTCTGTGCGGTGCAACGTGTGTAAATGTGTCAATGACGTCACTGATGTGTTGGGTGGCAGAGAGCTGGCGGCCTTGCTTGGTGTGGCTCTCGCTGCTCTCAGCCTTGCACATTTGCACTGAACTGAAGACATTCTTTATATTACTGTAAAGTGTGAAGCTTCCTGCTGGCACAGCCAGGTACAGATTTGGGGACCATTTGTTTGCTGTTGCTGCTGGGCACTGGCACAGGTACATAAATACTTGGGGGCAATATGATGTGATCAGATTTATTTTTGGCTGCTGCTGACATAGGTAAAGATTGGGGACAATATGATGGCTGCAGGAGGGCTGTATGATGAATGGCTGCTGGCAAAGGTATGGTGGTTTATTATGGATGATGGCTGCTGGGCTTGCTGGTACAGGTACAGGGGGCAGTTATATAAATGAAATAGTGTTGTACATTTTCTTGCTTTCTTTATTTAAAAACCGTCATAGTAAGGAGGGAAATGGTAATGCAGGACAGGGGGGCACTGAGTGAAGCTCTTGCCTAGGGAGCCAAACTACCTTGTGCCTGCCCTGGCAGGGATGCCACTCATATGTGAAAAAAGTTAAGTCATATTAAGACATACCCTTAAATCCATATGCCTCCTCCTCCCCTGTGTATAATACAGTACCCCAGCATATGATTAAACACCTTAGGCGCCACTAACAATAATTTTCAAATGCAAACAAACCCCCAGAACAAATACCAAAGTATGACACACACAAGGAGCTTAGGGAAGGCAGAACAGAGCAGGAGACAGGAATCAGGACCAGTCTAATATGTACTATATACAGTGACACAGTGCTGGTGCTCCATTAGCATTTTCAATAAGGTGTGAACAGGTGAACAATGTGGGCAGTTTCAGTCTGGGTCTCAGGTGTGAACAGTACAGGGCTGTGGGGGTGTAAACAAAAGAGGTGTCACAAGTGTGAACAATGCAGGGGGATCACTGGTGTGAACAATGCAAGGCATTATAGTGTGAATTTGAGGTTTAAACAATGCAGGGACCAGTCAATCTCTGTAGTGATACCTTTTAAACCTTACACATGGTAAACAGACACAGCAGGCAGACTTTGATGTGGAGGGCCAAATAAGGAGGTGCGGCCCGCGGGCCGCCAGTTGGACAGCCCTGATCTAGAAGACTATTTGGGTATGAGCATGAAATAGGCAACAGTATAAAGTGTGAGGTGTTTTCATATATCGATGGATTAGTGATGGGCAAATAAACTCGGCAGGTGCGAATTCGGCTAATTTCCTGGTTTTGCGGAAATTAGCCGAATTCGTGCCTGCCAAGTTTATTCGCCGGCGTCCAAAAAAATTTGGATGCGTGTCGGAAAAGTCGCTCGTGTCAAAACCGTCACGCGTAAACACGATTTGGACGCCCATTGACTTTAACGCCAGGGGTCAAAATTGATACGCACGTCAACATTTGAGTTTTGCAAAAAAAATTGAGAAATTTGCCCATCACTAATATGGATTTCTGCTATCGTTTACTGCAGACAGCAATAAAAGTTTTCAGATTACCTCCATTTTCAGATTTCTGGGAAATATCTGGTATTTTCCACAATATCCTCTGTTGTTCAGCACTCCTAGAGGAAAAAACCCACACCAATAAAACAAATTTTCAGGAATACAAAGTATATGCAAGAATGAAAAAATACAGCTCTATATGGCACAAGTTACAAAATAATGGTGCAATAGGACTAAGAAGCAAGCACAAAAAGTTGTACAGCTGTCATAGATGGAGTCCATGTGCAAAACTGAAGACCTTGTAATTAAGCAGTAGAAAAAAAATGTAGTGGATCATACCAGACAGCTGGAGGAAGGACAGCCTGAAGTTTTGTTACACCTCCATCAATAGGAACAACAAACTGGACATTGTTTAAAGCTACAGGTGTTGTCATTGCATCTGGATTGTACTTGTAGTCTATTCGGAGGTCTGTACTGGAAGGCTCACACCTCCAGCTTACTGCAAGGTTCAGAGGAGTAGACTGAAGTCCTTGTGCAGATACCTTATAAAAGACAGCGAAACAGAACACAGTCAGGTCATTTTCTCTTAAGCAAGCATAGTCTTTATAAGTCAGCATGAAATCAAGTGCCATTGTGCAGTGCAACATTAAGAACACCACTGTGCATTCATATAGGCCTTATGCACAAACATTTTACACAGCATAATACATTTCGACCCCAAGGCTGTCTATCTTTTTATTTCAAGACAAAAGCAACATTTCCCAAACAACACAGGCAATGACTAAAAGCTTTTATTTATTTATTTTTAAATAAAGAAATGAAAAGCAAATATACTGACATATCAGATGATGATGAAAGATCCAATATCCTGCATTCCCTAAAAGGCTGACAGGATACGTAAAACATAATAGAAAGCATCGCTTGGCATAACATAATCTGCATATTTTGCTACAGAACAATTGTGATAATGCTAGAAGCAGTTTGAAGTAGAGGTATCTTTAAAGAGAAGCTGCTTGGTACTGGAGTACTTACCTGATATTTGAGCATGTCTACATTGTAATATGTTGCCTGTGGCTTCTGTTCTGACACTTTCTTCAGATGAGTCATTAGATTTGGCATATTGACCCAGAACTCCTTCATGTTGGGGACAGACTGTGCATTATCACTGTGTGCAGGAAATCAGACATTCACATAAAGCATTGAAAAATGAAATAAAACTTTCAGGATATCATATGCACACTGCTATGTGTGTACAGTGTTCTCATCAGATGCTTTTGTCTGGGTTCTTTGCCCAGCATTTTTTTGTAAGCCACTCTGCTCTGTTCACGCAAGCAGTCACAGGGTTTCTCAGCTTCCCCTTGATACTCTGCTTATTTTTCCCCCATAATAGCTTCAGAAATCCGTGATCTCGCTTGATTACCTTTACATATATTTCTCACCCCTTACATATATTCCTCACCCCTTACTTTTTATCTGAAAGGCTATTATTTCTATAGCACTTTAGTATATTCTGGGGTCAAAAAGAATTTGTAAGCATAAAAAGTAATCGTTGTAGTAAATGATGAGGCAGAAGTAAAAGGTTTTTACCAGCAGAGAAGTTGAGGGTTTGGCAGAACATGTTCTAACCGATTATAATTTGTTATACGAAATGTAAGAGCAGCTGGTGCTGGGTTGTTTGAAAAGTGCCTGGTGATTCCAGCTGGGAAAGATAAAACCATTTCCCCGGTGATCTTTACTATGCACCTAATTAAAAAAAAAAAAAAAAAGTTATAGAAAAATATTTATGTAAAAAAAACCTTGCAAAATATACTTTCAAATGGTGCTTTAGATGTCATCAGTTATAATAAGTGCTTAGCAATCTAAGTTAACTCACATAGCATATATCACAGAACTCACAGAATCAATGAGGATACCTCAGATCAGCACTGAGCTCCTGATCTGTATAAAAATACTCATCCTGCAGTCTCATATCTTTACATATTTCTTTTGACTTACAGTATAATATTTGAAGCACTCTTCAATGGCTAAAATCACTACCTTTTGTACTTGTTGCTCCTTTAACAAAAAGAAAAAAGAAGTACATTCCTCTAGAGAACTGAGCTGCCATCTTCTTCTTGCCCTGTGCTGATTCAATGTGGATGCATGCATGAGGAGCACAGTATACACAGTATATTCTGCAGAAATTGCTGTACCACACATACACTCACCCAGGGTAACACAAAGGATAACTGGGTGACATGGTGCTCTGTAACCCTGGCCTTTGTTTTTGTTTAAAGGATAAGTAAACCTTTAAAATAAGTGAATGTAACATTTATGAGGGGGGCTATGCTAAGCACTTTTGTAATTTACACTCTTTATTTATTTCTTATTCCAAGATATTAAGGGATACTTGTACTGTTAATATGAATCTATTTTGTTACATGTATCCCGTAATATTTTAGAATAAAAAATAAATAATTAATGAATGTACATGATAAAAGTGCTAAGAATAGCCCCCTCATTCATTTCACATTCACTTATTTTAAAGGTTTAGTTATCCTTTAAAAGTGATGAGCCACACTGGGGTAAAACTTTGTAATTTAATCACTGGGTGGGGGGAAGCCTTAAGCTCCCCATAGACGCGCCGATTCTTCTTGCTGAACGACCGATTTTAGGGAAGTCCGACCAATCCTTCGAAATTATCGTGCGGTTAGTGGTATTCGAACGATTGTACTTCTTACGATTTTTCGGCCGACATCTGTCGGGAAATTGATCGGCCAGGTCAAAAAATCTGTCGGTCCCAGTGCAATCTATATATGTTTGCAGGGCCAAGCAGTCAGCTCCCCTTTGTTTTCCTGGTAAATTGGTCTTTTTAGTTGATGGTAAATTCGTACGATCGTTCTAAGAAGATCGTGGTCTCACAATCAGGATCTGATCTTTTAAAAATCTCAACATCTATGGCCAGGTTTAGGCCAGGGCCAGATGATGGAGAATCCGCATTGCTAAACGACGTCTGGCCCTAGACTTATGCTTTAGTTTATCCTGCATAAGAGGGTGGCAGAAAGCATTACTGCAATGTAGAGTAAACTTGCTGTATATACGTACAGCTTTAATGGTCAATGGTTTATTTTCAGAGTAGATTTTTGCGTTTGAAAATGTGCTTAAAGACATGACAAAATACATTGGCCTCTTCTTTTTTTTTATCAAAAGTACTACATATTACTTGTACAAATTCAATATGGTAAACTACTGTACATGGAAGATATTTTGCTCTGTTACCACCTATAGGTGCCTCAATGCCTAAGCTTTTAATCTGAGTTTAACAATCTTTTGTGTTACTTGTGGGATAAATATATGAACAAAGTTTAATAGGGAAACGCAGAAAGCATTAGATTGGACTTTTGTAGTAGTTTTACTGGAAGTAAAATGGTACTTTGCAGAAATAGGTGTCTGCAATATAGTATAACAGATCTCCTACAGTGCAATATATGTATATTTTTAATGGTCAGTGTAATGTATTTACTAATCAATATAACCAATTAGCAATTGCTCTACTACAGTTAAAATGGTGGAAGTAAATGCAATCGGTTACTATAGTTACTGGACTGGTTTAACTCAATGGTATTTGACAGGCTTAAACAGATTGATCATCCTTAAGCAACAGGTTAACCAATGAACCAAGTCATGTGACCACTTTGAGTAGGTCAGGTTAAATCTAATGTAGTTAGTAATTATGGTACTTTTGGTACATTATTAGTTTTGCATACCTATGAGTGCAGCAGTTCATCTTCCATGTGAATGTACAATTACGGATGTTATTTTTAGGTAATAAATATATATACAACTTACGTTTATCTGCACAAATTTAGATTTTGAGAAATAAAATGCAAACTAGGTAAATTTACATGAAGTAATATATACTTTTTTTATATTGAATGGCAAAATTTCTGTAAACACTAACACATTAACAGTGGAAGGTTTTTAACAGAACTTACTTATTGGGGTCTGCCCCTTTAAAGTAGGCATTTACTGTTTCTGTGAATGCAGCAGCTACGGGTAGAGTATCTTGAGCACCCATAGTTAAAGGGCTTGGACCTCTGGAAGAGCCTGTAAGGAAAGTCACAACTTCTAACTCATGTCATGGATCACACATTTTGTGACTGTGAATAAAATAAAATAAAATACAGGTAGGTACAGTTAGGTCGATACATCTTTGGACAGACACATTTTTCCAATTTTGGTTGTGTACATTACCACAATGAATTTTTAATGAAACAACTCAGATGCAGTTAAACTGCAGACTTTCAGCTTTAATTCAGTGATTGCATAAAAATGTGAGGAACTAAAGCCTTTTCACTTTTTTTAGGGGCTCAAAAGCAATTGGACAATTGACTCAAAGGCTATTTCATGGGCAGGTGTGAGCAATTCCTTTGTTATGTCATTATCAATGAAGCAGATAAAAGCCCTGGAGTTCATTTGAGGGGGGGGCGCTTGTATGTGGAATATTTGCTGTGAACAGACAACACGCGGTCAAAGGAGCTCTCCATGCAGGTGAAACAAGCCATCCTTAAGCTGCAAAAACAGAAAAAACTCATCCGAGAAATGGCTACAATATTAGTATTAGGAGTGGCAAAATCTACAGTTTGGTACATCCTGAGAAAGAAAGAAAGTACTGGTGAATTCAGCAACGCAAAAAGACCTGGACGTCCACGGAAGACAACAGTGGTGGATGATCGCAGAGAAACCCCTTTACAACAGCCAAACAAGTGAACAACACTCTCCAGGAGGTAGGTGTATTGATATCCAAGTCTACCATAAAGAGAAGACTGCATGAAAGTAAATACAGAGGGTGCACTGCAAGGTGCAAGCCACTTGTAAGCATCAAGAATGGAAAGTCTAGATTGGATTTTGCTAAAAAACATCTAAAAAAAGCCAGCACAGTTCTGGAAAAACATTCTTTGGACAAATGAAACCAAGATCAACCTCTACCAGAATGATGCCAGTGGCACTGGGACACTAGTGTTTATCCATGATGTGGCACAGGACAGAAGCAGCCGAATGAATTCTGAGGTGTTCATAGACACTGTCTGCTCAAATCCAGCGAAATGCAGTCAAATTGATTGGGAGGCGTTTCATAATGACCCAAAACATACAGCCAAAGCAACCCAGGAGTTTATTAAAGCAAAGAAGAGGAAAATTCTTGAATGGCCAAGTCAGTCACCTGATCTGAACCCTATTGAGCTGCATTTCACTTGTTGGAGACTAAACTTCAGACAGAAAGGCCCACAAACAAACAGCAACTGAAAGCTGCTGCAGTAAATATCTGGCAGAGCATTAAAAAGGAGGAAACCCAGAATCAGGTGATGTCGATAAGTTCAAAACTTCAGACTGTCATTGCCAGCAAAGGTGTTTCAACCAAGTATTAGAAATGAACATTTTATTTTCAGTTTTTTAATTTGTCCAATTGCTTTTTAGCCCCTGACATGAAGTGATTGTGTTGAAAAAAGGCTTTAGTTCCTCACATTTTTATGCAATCTTTTTGTTCAACCCACTGAATTAAACCTAAAAGTGCAGTTCAACTGCACCACAGTTGTTTCATTTAAAATTCATTGTGGTAATGTACAGAACCAAAATTAGAAAAAAGTTGTCCAAAGATTTATGGACCTAACTGTATGGGACTTGTTAGCCAGAATGCTCGGGTCTTCTGGATGGTGGATCCTTCTATAATTTCAATCTTCATACCTTAAATCTACCAGAAAATCCTTTAAACATCAAATAAACCCAATAGGCTGGTTTTACTTCCAATAAGAATTATAAGTTCAAGGTACTTATTATTACAGAGAAAAAGGAAATCATTTTAAAAAATTTGGATTATGTGGTTAAAAAGAAGTCAATGGGAGACAGCCATTTTGTAATTCAGGCTTTCTGGATAACAGGTTTCCAGATAACAGATATCATACCTGTACGATAATATTACTGTGCATACCAGACATTATCCAAACATTTCAGCACTTCTCGGCAGCCAAAGGACGATTCTATTTATAACAATAACTACTACTACCAAACAGAAGCAGCTTTTATTAAAGAAGCAATTGCATGACAGTTTTTTCATTGTTTCAAGGAGATAGATAGATATATATATATATATATATATATATATATATATATATATATATATATATAATAGATAGATAGATAGATAGATGATAGATAGATAGATGATAGATAGATAGATGGATGATAATAGATAGATAGATAGATAGATAGATATACACACACTCACACAGATTTGATCATGTTGCTATAAGAAGGATTATTTGGCTGCAGAAAGCCGTAGAAACGTTCCTACTGTCCCTTTGTTACTAATAAATGTGCTATAACATAAGCTGCACTGGGATAAATTTATGTGTATAGTGTCAACATATTATGCTAGGGTTAACAGATAATGTTTACTCATTTACATTTATTCCTGCCCCAGTGGAGCTTACAATCTAATTTCCCTGACCCCAACCACTTACCAATAGACCTAAACCTAAGCTCATTCACAAGTCATCTCTTTTGCCACTGAATGTTTTCATTGTTCTGGAGCACTGGTTATTCTGCACTATACCCAATACAGAGGAAAAAGAAACTTGTAGGGAGGCCCCGATAATGAACTACGCTTCCACAGTGCATTATTTAGTGCTGAAAGAATACACTTTTTGCATGGTCTGCACAGCAGAGTAAAACATTTTACAGTGTATTTTTTCTTGCAAAGATGCAAGCCACCTTGTAGTTATGTGACCTCTGCAAAATCACTGGCTTGAGACCAGGCATACTTATGGCAACAAAACTCCTGACTATCTTTTAGAATACTTTTAGAATACTTTGTTTATACTTTTAGAATACTTTTAAAAAACATTTTCATTACAACAAAAAACAACTATTAAAGGCACATTCCTTCTATTTTAGTAGTGTAAAATGCATGGCAAATACCTGTTCTTGACACTACATGTCCCTTGTAAAGAGTATATGATTTGGAACATGGACATAAAGCATAAAATATTTTTTAAAGTGTTTTTTCAAGTGTTCTCAAATTGCTATTATCTATATAGTAATATAATTACATTTTTTTAACATGCACCAAAATTAGCAAAATATATAACCCACAAGACCGATTTGTTGCCTGCAACAGTAGTTATTAATGCATTATCTCTATGTATACAGAAGCTGACCATCAGAACTTAGTACACACAAGCACACACAAACAGCACAACATGTTGGACTTGACTGATATTAATTTCACATGAGAATGATATTAATGTCTGGTTTATCTTTAGACCATCTGTCTTGTTGAAATGTGACATGTATCCAAGTTTTTGCTGAATATGAGTATGTTTTAAATAACAGGACTACTACTAATCCTTATACATTTTCAGCCATCAGAGGGGATGATACTTGCTTTAGCATTGCACATGCATTCTGTACATGCAGAAGTGATAAATGAACAAAACAATGGAGCATGGCTCACAATGAATAGCATTAACTTTATTATAGGTTTACAATTTATTTTTCCAAGTGTTGCAAAGTTGACCTAATGTTGCCTTTAACTGACAGAAATAATACCAACATCCTTTTCTTATCTGTATGTTTTAGCAAACAAAGTGTGTCAGGAACCCCTACAGAAATAAATATGTATGTGCTTCTGGCTTCACATGGCTGATTCAGCATGACCTTTCCCTTTGTACACTAAGTGCAGATCTGAGCTTATGTGCATTTATCCATTTAGGAATGAGAGCTTTGCACAGGGAATTTGCCTAAAAGCATGCAACATTGTTGTGCTATTGTTCATGTCCTGGAGTTAAAAAATGTACTGGATGTATAATTTCTAGAAAAAGGAAAAAAAAATATTCATGCACCCATTCATATGGAAAAGACACAATGTCAATGCATGAGAACAAATATTTGGATTTACAAACACAGGGGGAAGAGGAGGGGCAAATGCCATTTTTAGGCATAAAGTACTGCAGATAAAGTGGGGCAGAGGTAGATTAGGACGGCATAAGAACAGCTTCCGATTATACTGAGCTACTCTGGTAGTTCTGACAGTAGCAGTATTACACAGGTCTGGGGAAAGGCAGATACAGAGCGGTTTCATACTATTATTAGTAATTGACCCATACTGCACTTCTTGGAAGTATAATAAATGATTATATATCAACTCTCCTATTTCCTAAATTTATTACAAGCCAGCTGAGAAGTGTAGTTTACCGTTAGCCAAGGATTTGCATAGCTGCAGTATATCCATTAGCACAAACTAACAAAGCTTACTTCACGGTGCACTAAATGCAAGCCATTCATTAAACGTAAGTAATGGCCATATGCTAATGTGAAAGCAGACTGCATGACCTGTGTGTACAGTATTCACATATGTAAATGCAGCTGGGAATACAAAACATGGGGACAAAGGGGTGAAGGGGGACACAGTGTTGCTTTGCGCCTAAACTCATACAACAGGACTCTGGAGGAGCTATGCCAAATTCATATATTTTTTCAGTATGGAATGCAAAATGTGGCTGCTAAACTCCAAAACAAGTATAATCTGGACCAAAAAAAATTAAGGCGGTCTAGATAATGCAAAAGTACTAGGAAATATAATACCTCTATAAAATTATTTTATGATAGCAAGCACTTAAAGAAACACTGATTACTGATTTTTTATTTATTTATACTAGAAAACTGAAAAAAAAAAACATTTAATTTCCTTTCATTATGTTAAAAAAAAAAAAATGTTTGGGCAGATTTACCCTTAAATGTATGACAAGTAAATGTATGACAAGTAAGTGGATTCACTTACATCTAGCTACCTCCCAACACCAAATATATTATGTAAAATTGCTAAAGAAGCTTCAGTGCTTTGTTTAAAGGTTACACTTCAGCCATCTGTTAACCAATACTCTTTTCTAGCCAATAATTTTGTGCTGACAAATAGTGTAGTGTTTGATATACTAAGATGATGTTCACATAAGAGTCTGAAAAAAGCCCTGCTTGACAGAGACAAGTTCCTTGGAAAAATAACAACGTTTGATGAGAACTGGATGGGTCTAATCCACAGTTCTTTCCAAAGCAAACCAATAATTCATTGCTCTAGGAGCCCTTCCTTTGTCTTTTTCAGGGTCAAAGGAAGACAAAATTAGACCAAAATAACATTTGCTTGTTCTAGATGAAGTAGCCATAGCATTTAAAAGAGAATTGTATAGAATGTTATAGAATTCTAGATCTGGCAGCTGCGCAAAGAAATGCAGCAGATGATAAAATAAGCAGCCAGAAGGGTCAAAACTGCATAGTAAATTTAACCAATGCAGCTGAAGGAGTTAATAATATGACATATACAGAATGCAGGCAGGACTGCAGGGTGTGTACATGGGAAGTGGGCAGTTTGGCTTGGTATGCTATGTACTACTTACCTTCAAAAGTCAAATAAAACTTTCCTCTGTCAAACCAAATGAGGGAAGGCTGTTCATTCTCTGTGTGGACAGGAGTGGAATCGGGATGGGAAAGTTTTTAGGAAAGGGAGAGAGAAGGACAAAGTGTCAGAGCAGGACAATACTTCTACAATGGATTGGGAAATGTATAAACCACTAAGGTTAGCCACTTATCCTTTCAGAAAGGTCTGCTATCCTTCAGGCAGCAAATGGGGTTAACAGCCTAGATATGTTCTTAAACTATAAATCAAATGCACAACTTGTTGGAATGGTGGAAATGGCGAAACCCCTTGCTGACTTAATTGAAACAGTTCTGTTCGAAAAGAAGCAAGGAAGAAACAGTCATGCAATGTGTAGTCTGTTTAATCTCTAGGCTTATACGCTTTTTTTATTTTTTTTTTAAGATGTGCGTCACTGCTACACTGCAATCTGGACTTCTGTCCAGCACACACAAGATTTACACTTAAAAATATTGCCTGTTCCTTGTTCTGATGCACAAACTCAAAACAGGATATCCACCAGATGTTCTGTGTATTGCCACCTGGAAGATTGTTTTTTGGCACAATACCATTTTACATATAGTTTCTCCAATACAGTACCTGTGGGTGGCTCATGTCTGTCACACGAGGGTCGTTTGTCAACAAATGAATCCCCTTCTGATATTATGATTTTAAAAAAAAAGGGACAAATGAATAAAATGGTAAATAAAAACAATAACATGCCCAGCAAAAAAAAAAAAATTAAAAAAAATAAACATGATTTATATATTCGTGACAGTGCTAACAAGCTGGAGTTAGGATGGCTCAAAAGAAAAATAAAGGGTCTCACAGTAGCATATTAAACTAAAATAAAGAAAGTAGTGATTAAAATGAGAACATGAATTTTCTGTGCAATTCTTCTGCTTAATGCTCTTATCGGCTATTTACCTTGCCAGATAAGACCAGATGATAAACTAACAGTTATATAATTCTTAAAAATAAATTGATAACAGGGTACCCATATAGGAGATTAACTGCATACAGAGCAGCATTTTATGTTTCTGATCAGTGTATCATACCGACGCAGTCACTGAACACCAGAAGCAAATAGGAGCCCTACACCAAACTGCTGGCAAGGACCCAGGTGTATAGAAGCATAGTGATGTACTACCTGATGTTCTAATTGAGATTTAAATCCTAATAAACAAGGTTTGAGCAGGAGTTAAATACATTTTCACCATGGTGCCCAGAAAATATGTTATTCTACTGCAGAACAGGGCTGAAACTATGTATTATAGATCATTTAAACAGGTGAAGTCCCTGTACAGACAAATTGCAGGTGCAAAATCAAGTCACCATTTATAACTAAAAGGTAACTAATAATTGTAAACAATATATCTGCTATTAATATATGATGACAAAATATGAAATAAAATAAATGGCTAAGGTAGTTATTGGATGTTTAAACAAAAGGGAAGGAAATATGCAACAAAAAGAAAAACCTTAAGGAACACAAACATTCTAGTTAGCACTAACAAAAATATTTTGATCAGGTTTCAAAAAGCCATTATGCATTATTATTACTTGATTTTATCTTATTGCTTTTTAAAAATGTTTGTACTGTAGAATCTGTATTTCTATTATTCCAGAAAGAAAACTAGTTAAATTAGTGGCAATGGTGGAAGTAGTATAGGTCTGGGCCTATAATATGGAATGCCTTGCCTTACAGAATAGAAAAAAAAAAACTCACAAAAAAGCAAATCAGACCAATTATGAAAAACTGCTTAGCAGAAATGGAATTGCTGTTTTCTGGATAACGGATTTCTGCATAATAGACCCCATTCATGTTAGCTGCCACATTCCATGCAGCTACTCAAATTAATCCAGATTTTCCATAAAAACTATTGTTTTTTTCAAAAGTTTAAGATTTAAATTAAATGTGAACATGAATCATGAATGATCAAATTAACCTGTATTATCGGAAGATTTAAGCATTTGCAATATCCAACATTTGGACAACATTAAAGTAGTAGCGGATATCCACAAAACTTGTTTTTAAATAGCAAACCACAAATAATGACTTTCATCTATTAACTGTTTTCAAAAATTTAGTATTTCTAAAATATGCATTTTAAATATTAAGCTTTATATAAGGTTTAACTGCACCTAGAGCAAATTTAGCTCACTAAGGGATTGAGTTAAAAGGATTATTTGTGGTGTAAGAAAAGAATATATTATGTCAGGGCTGTCCAACTGGAGGCCCTCCAAAGGATTTTTATGGATTTTTTAAGACTGAATCCTAGCAAACAGCCTGTAAAACTGAGAGGGCACAAACTGGTTAGCAAAAACAAGCCTGTGCATGGAGTGCAAACGGACAGGTGCTGACCATTGCTTTATTATGCATAAAATAAGCAAGCAGTGCCAACAGCAACTGGTACATGCTCAATTTTAAAATGACTTACTCTGCTCTTTGCCTGATTTTACTCTAGTTATGTAAATTAATTTAGTAGACAGGCCAGTAAAGATATAATTTATAGTAGAATTTACTTTATAATTTTAAGAAGTGACGCAGGTTCAATGCCAGTGCTACATGGTTCAGAAATAAGGTCATTTTAAAATAGGGGAGTCAGCACTTTCTGTGGTGTCCTTACTGTTCAACTAGTGGTAGGGAGATGGGATTATAAATACCCCTCTGTATAATGATCTCCTCCTCACTTGCCATGAAAGCATAGGCAGCATAGAGCAGAGATGATTTGCATAATAGTCTCACATGACTTGGCCTCTAACTGGGAGAGCACTTAAATGTAAAGCAATAAGTTAGGAATAAGTTTTACAAATAATTAGTGTAAACAGTCCACATCCACTTGCAACAATAATTTTTAAATGAAATGAATGGTAACTAACATATCCTGCCATTTACTATAATTCTTTGATGTTGGAATTAAAAAGTACGCAAGGAATAGGTAATCATTCTGACACAGATATATGGTATCATGCATTCACAAATCTAGGCCACTGCATTTATACTAAGTAGCAGCCTGAACAAGTCTAACACAGAAGGAGTATAAAGAGCTTTTACCAACGGTGGGTGTGGTGGCTGCACTCAGAGAGGTTGCAGAAGAAATGGAAGAGGTGCTTTCAGCGCGGGCTAGAGGAGCTATTATAGGTGGAGGGCTGGATGAGTGGATGGGAGGGCTGAAGGGTCTTGACTGCAAGAAATAAACATAATGATGGGTTAGACAATAATTTCCAGTCGTCTTTTATTTTTAGATTTCAAGATATTCGTTATACGGTACTGCGAATATCATGAAAAGCATCCTGAATGTCCTCTGCTGCTTGGCCTGTGAGCTAGCAGGGCAGACCACAAAAAGATAATTTCCCTGGATAAGAAAGCATCAATTTACACTTACCTCATTGGGTCTAGAGTCACACTCACAGGGCTTGAAAAGTGAGCAAGATATAGTAAACGGGCAAATTGTTCTAAAATGTTTTCTTGACTAAAATGGAAATTGTCCCGTCTCCATTCATGATAAAATCTGATGGTATGCAATATTGTTTCATTTATGTATTCTTACATTTAAGTATGGTTATAATAGGATTCATTTTAATTAATATGATAGATTGTTTATGGTTATCTTTCGCTTCAAGAACAAAGCATATCTGTTTATTGGACTTGATAAGAATTAAAGGGGTGGTTCACCATTAAGTTAACTTTTACTATGTAATAGAATGGTCAATTGTTAGCAACATTTCAAATGGTCTTCATTATTTTGTGTATTTTTTTTATTTTTATTATTTGCCTACTTCTTCTGACTCTTTCCAGCTTTCAAAAGTTATCTCAGAATATCACTCTCTATATCATATTAAAGGTTAACTCAAAGGTGAACAACCATTTAACAACACTTGAATCTACACTGGGGATACACGCTAGTGACACTGGTGGTGAGAAAGATGTATAACAGCTTTTATTTTTTTCATGTATGTTTAATGATACAATTGCTAAAGGTCAGTGTATAAATCCTAATTATGTCACATGCAATTTATCCTTGATAAAGGTCCCAAGAGGGACCAGAATGTTGAATACAGCATTTTATAAAATAAATCACACTGAATGAAGAAACTGGAGTGCTGGTCCTCTTCAATACATTTATAATACCGTTAACAAGTTGTACCGACCTTGCACCCAGAAATATATATTTAATAGTAAAAGTGCTTATAGCACTTTGAGCAATATTACTTTACATTAGTCTAACCGCTTTGTCCTCAAGAAACAGATTTTAGAAAAATGGTATCATTATAAACTACCATTACCAAATTAAAATTGCTTTCAGTTTCAGTCTTAACACTTTTTAGTGAAGAAATAAAATTAACAGATATTTTGCATTTCTTAAAGCAAATATTATTTCAGCACAAGCAGTATCTATTGGACTTGTTGAACAATAGCCCCTTTTAAATTTTCTTGTATAGAACATATTCTCGGTTAAGTGCAAGTAAACAAGTTATCATACGGCAACATTTACAATTGCTCTTGGCATTTAAGATACAATAAATCTTATGAAAACAAGACAACTATTTACGAACCACATCTGTAACTGCAGGCTTTCCAGGTGGTGGCTTTGGCCGAGAGGGTGGACGAGGAGGTGGTGGGGGAGGAGTTGTACTACAGATAGCAAGGGGGGTTGCAGGGCGAGCTGGAGATGATGTACCTTAAATAGCAAACACAAGTCATTAGATATCAGTGATAAGTTCAACTTAATTGCTTCTTCAAACTTACCTTGGTGTACTAAACTCATGAAAGCCCAAACTGGAGAACAAACCACTGGAACAGACGCACTAATTTAGACAAATTGAAAAAAGTTGCAGCATCTAAATTTGCCTAGAGAGCATCGGTGATGAGCTAGAACAGCAATATCCAAATGCATGACTAAAGGGCTACAGAAAAAGAGGAATGCTCAGATTTTTAAATAGCAGCTAGGGTTCAGCTGATTTTATATAATTAACTTTATAATACAACTTTACTAAAACTGAGAATAACAGATATCAGCAGAAAAAGTCAAAAACATATTTGTCTCTTATAACATTTACACCATTCAAAATATAAATATATTGTTCGATAATTCTGATTGTTTTGTCTTTCATTTGTTTGTACCATTGTTAACTAAATTCCATTAGGCTGCAACAGAGCAATGCCTCAGGCAAAAAGACACATGAAGTAACATTTGCATATAAATGTTTTAACTAAAATTCTAACCTTGCAATTGTCTTTATAGTTGCTAGAGTTCTGTCTGATTTAGTCTGATTGCCAGATTGGAGTTGGCATAATTAAATACAAATTCAACCTTCAGTTAAATAAGGTAAATAATACTGCCTAAGTGCCTAGAACAGGAGTTCTCTACCATTCCAACAAGGATTGTCGGCACCAATTGAAAGGCTTGCAGGTGTAGGCAAAAAAAACAAACAAACTGTGAGGCCAGGTAACATCAGGATTTTGTTTAAGAAACACTAGCATAGAATGCTTTTAGATGATCCTTTTTAATGCAATATATACAGTCTGATTAAAAGACAAAAATAAGCAATACCTTGCATCAAGCCCTCTTCTACAAATGGAACTTACATACACGACTGACTATATTTAGTGTAAGTGTTTTAAATATGGATGCTATTCCAGCACTGGATGATGTTATAGCTATGCATTGAACTGGATATCTGAATCTGCTGAAAAGCACATGCCATCTAGTGAAGAGGTCAGAGGGGCAACAACAACATTTATCGTATACCCTGTATCAATGGAACAAAAAAGGTTTATATATTTTACTTGGCTCCTCAAACATAACATTTTATGAAATTATTAGAAAAACACAGAATATGTACCACTTGTACAGCCAGTGCCACTACTAGGGATGGGTCCCGGTGAAGACACAACAGCTCGGTACGTGGGTGGTGGTGGTGGAGGTGGAGTTGCTCTTTGTCCGAGGCCAAAATCTTTAGGGGATGCAACAGTTTCTGGTTCATCATCTTTAATAAATACTTGTTCCATTATTTTCTTCTCTACTTCTTCCAAATTGAGGGGGGATGGAATATTACGATACGTTTCACTGGGGGGTGCTTCACAAGGACTTTCTGTATCCATAACTGGAGATTCAGTGGTTCTTTCAGGTGAAACCACTGGAGAAATCTTCTCTGGGGAAGGATCGACAAATCTGACCCACTTATCTTCAGAGTTAACAATGACAGACTTTGGGGACAGTACAGGACCAAAAATGTTGTCCAGGTCACCGATTGATGGGAGATGATCTTCAGTAACTTCTGGTTCTGTCATTTCACACACTGCAACTTGAGTTTCTTAGAAATAAGAATAGCCAACATTATAAAACATTTCTGAAAGTGGACACAGGTTTCAAAAATATTATTTCAAATACAGGCAGCATTCAGCCCAATAGCTGCAACAACCAGGATCCCTCAACATTGTCAACTGCTGGAAACAATAACTAAGCAATATCTGACATGTCTGTAGTTTTCTAAACATGAAATATATGAAGTCTGGAATGAAGCTTTGATTTCCATCAATAGCCTTCTGTTATTTATGACCCCAGGGACACTATCACTGGCATCAATACACTTGAGCAACAGTAGTGAATTTAAAGGAAAACTATACCCCCAAAATGAATACTTAAAGGGATACTGTCATGGGAAAAAAATTTTTTTCCAAAATGAATCAGTTAATAGTGCTGCTCCAGCAGAATTCTGCACTGAAATCCATTTCTCAAAAGAGCAAACAGATTTTTTTATATTCAATTTTGAAATCTGACATGGGGCTAGACATTTTGTCAATTTCCCAGCTGCCCCATGTCATGTGACTTGTGCTCTGATAAACTTCAATCACTCTTTACTGCTGTACTGCAAGTTGGAGTGATATCACCCCCTCCCTTTTCCCCCCCAGCAGCCAAACAAAAGAACAATGGGAAGGTAACCAGATAACAGCTCACTAACACAAGATAACAGCTGCCTGGTAGATCTAAGAACAACACTCAATAGTAAAAACCCATGTCCCACTGGGACACATTCAGTTGCATTGAGAAGGAAAAACAGCAGCCTGCCAGAAAGCATTTCTCTCCTGAAGTGCAGGCACAAGTCACATGACATGGGGCAGCTGGGAAATGGACAAAATGTCTAGCCCCATGTCAGATTTCAAAATTGAATATAAAAAAATCTGTTTGCTCTTTTGAGAAATGGATTTCAATGCAGAATTCTGCTGGAGCAGCACTATTAACTGATTCATTTTGAAAAAATTTTTTTTCCCATGACAGTATCCCTTTAAGCAACAGATAGTTTATATCAAATTGAATGACATATTAAAGAATCTTACCAAACTGGAATATATATTTACATAAATATTGCCCTTTTACATCTCTTGCCTTGAACCACCATTTCGTGACTATCTGTGCTGCCTCAGAGATCACCTGACCAGAAATACTACAACACTAACTGTAACAGGGAGAAGTGAGGAAGCAAAAGGCAGAACTCTGTTAATTGGCTCATGTGACCTTACATGTGGTTTGTATGTGTGCACAGTGAATCGTACGATCTCAGGGGGCGGCCCTTATTTTTTAAAATGGCAATTTTCTATTTATGATTACCCAATGGCACATACTACTAAAAAAGTATATTATTATGATAATGGTTCATTTACATGAAGCAGGGTTTTACACATGAGATGTTTTACTCAGTATCTTTTAATAGAGACCTACATTGTTTGGGGGGTATAGTTTTCCTTTAAGTTTGTAGGGAGCTTAGGGTTCTAAGATTGCACACTTGTGTCCCTGCAATCATTCATAAAGATCCTTAAATTCTCTAAGCATGAGACATAACCAAGTCTTTTTTTGTACACACCTGATCCAGCTGGCAGTGGTGAGGCTGTTCTCGGTGGTGTTGCTGGAATATTTTTTGGTGGAATGGGTGGAGGTGCTAAGATATATAAAAAAAAAAAAAAAAGGGTCAGAGGAATGCGATTGTCAGGCATATGAGCTGGTTGAAATATAGTAACTCTCCAACTAAAAACTGCAAGTTTGTAAATGTCTTTTTAGTGAGGTAGATATAGTTCAGTAGTTACATGGCCACAGAATGCCTATATATGTGTTATATCTATAGTGTCAGCCAGACTTCTGCCTGATCTGGATGACGGTTATTGGAGCTTTATAAAACATGACCATTTGAATGATTAAATGGCATCCTTACTTCCGGATGGATATGGCCTTGACAGCTTTGGCGATTCTTCATTTGTGCTCGGTGTTTGCACTGGTCCCCAAATTTCTGATTGATCTAATGGGACTTTAAGGGAAAAAAAAACAAAAAAAAAATCCACTGTTGACAGATTGAAGTTTTTCTTGATCATACTTTAATAATTTTTTTTTAAAAAAAACCCTAATTCACACAAATATTTTTCAGACATTGAAATGATATACTGTAAATAAACTACATGCATACATGGATTTATGATCTATAAATGTTTAGTATACTAATCACAAAGCGACCTTAATTCTTTAATCCTGACAGAGTACTGAAAAAATTATTGAGTGTGTGCTATCAAGTCTTAGTCAGATGTTGGGTTTAAGAAACAGTTTTGTTTCAGGAGTCCACAAAACAATAGATCTGGTTGTTCCGTATGATTTCACTTCAGTTATAATAGTTGTTTCAGTGTTTCATACTTCAGGGCCGTGTTAGAGATATAAAAAAATATTCGATCTCTAAAGAATTAGCATAAATAGAATGTGACCTTATAAGATTACGTTTATAAAGAGGAAATTGTGGATTGATTTTACCTTCAATCTTTGGCCCTTCAAATGCAGATTCTAGAGGAGGACCAAATAATTCAGCAGGCTCCTTCTTGCTGTATTTTATGGGGGGGGGGGAAAAAAAGAATGAAAATGTATGGTTGCTTAATTTAAAGTTAATAAACAGAACACGCATTCCCTTAGTATCTAATTTATCTGCTCTTTATTTAAAATGCAGGTTTACAAATGGGGTATATTTTCAAGTGACTTTATTCAAGTTTTTCACAAAATCCCTCTCATCTACGCGTTTCGGTTCTCCTTGAACGGTCATCAGCAGGATGTCGAACCAAAACTAAAAATTTGAATTTGAATAAAGTCACTTGAAAATATACCCGTGAGTGCTCCTAAATACTATCTATCTATCTATCTATCTATCTATCTATCTATCTATCTATCTATCTAGTTTCGGTCTACCTCAAGGTTACATATATATATGAGAAGAATCACATTAATTTCCTGTTTTATTCGGTCTTCCAGATTTTCTGATGCTAGTTCACCAATTTTTTAAGCTAACTAAATGATGACTGACCTCACAAGGTCAGTTGTTGGTGTTGAGCGCCTTGGTCTTGCAATTTCTTCACCTAAAGAGAAAAAACAATAGGTAAAAACTAAAATGTTTACCGTTTGCTGGTACAAATGTGTAAGAATAAAAGTATTTAGTTTCCTTTCACTCAAAGTTATAAGAATAATAAATATTGCAGTGAATAAAAACTAAACTCGATTGTGCATGGAAGCTCCGTTTAATATATGACTACAAGAAATACACACGTTTTGGTTGTTTATACAAAAACTCATTGTAAGATACTCCCTTTCTGGTAGCATGTGGCTGTGCCAAAAATCAAATTTCAGCAGCATTTATCAGCAAATAATAAAGCATAAATAAAAATAACTTGAAGCTCTTACACAGACAGAGAGATCCTTATAGATCTATAAGTATTTTACCACCTCCAGTCCAGCATGCCTAAAGCAAATTCTAGCAAGTTAAGGATATTGAAATTAATCAGTTATATGACTGTGCATCAACTTAAAAATTACAGTAGAGGCTAATAAGACTATTACAGCATGAAGCACAATGTATTCAAAGGAAAAAGAAAATCTGAATATAAATAAATCCTGGTTGGGTAACAGTTTGAACATGTGCCACGCACATACACATTTTATATATTTATATATATATATATATATATATATATATATATATATATATATATATATATATATATATATATATATATATTTTATATATAATTTTTATTTTCCTTAAACATTTGGTAGCGGACAACCAAGTTAAAGATAGCAAGATACTTTTGTCACAGTTCTACTAGGCACAATGCTATGATCATCCGAAGAATAATTGGGCAGCTGGCCTGCTGAGAAAGCTTTGACTTATGGGCCTCATTTTCTATTAAGATGCAAAAGATGCTTGGATAAAATGCACCAAACATGGTGGCTAAGAATCTCTAGCATAATAAAAAGGAAAAAGGAAAAGCCTCATTTGTATTGGGTGGACAAGGTACACAATACAAATCATAAAACAAAAAAACTAGAATGGAAGAAGGATATAATCTTACTTACGGGATAAATGTCTCTTTAGTGTACCCTATTAAAAGAAACAGATAAGTATTATTGTAGACTAAACTGTTACAGCAGTTTCCACTATGACAAATGCATGTACAATTAAACAACATACAACTATATATTTTGAGGCCATCACACACCAAATTGTAGTGTGCACAGAGAATTCATAATGCACAAAAGACAATTTAAAGGCAATCACACATGGGACATTCTGTAATCTGTACAAGAGGTGGTTTCATAGAGGCAAACGCTATTGCCCTTAAATTATATTTTTATTGTATCTTATTATTTTGGCGGACACAATTAAAAAATGCCTGGAAGTACCTTTAGATTATAGACCGTTTGGACTGTCTAGTATGAGCCGATTCAAACACAAAGAAGCATGTTTGCATAATTATGTGATTGGAGTGACTTTGCATGTAAGGAGCATTTTTCGTTATTAAGAGATTAGATTGGTTTACAAGTGTCAATCACAGATTAACAAAATCCTAATATTAAGAACTAATGAATTCAATTCCTTTACTACAGCGTCTATGCTACTAATGTTAGGGGTGTATTTGTACTTATGATCAACAGATATTGGAAGTTTTGTTTTCACCAATTCTGAATAACGTACAGTATTTATACAGCATAGTTTTTAAATCCAAAGGACCTGCAGTACCATAAATAATTTCATTCTTAAAATTGTGTATGCTCAACCAGCACTGAATAAATGAAATTTCTCTACAACAAATGTCCTATTTTATGAGAAAATTTTTGATCCACAGTTGTGTAGAATGACGTTCAGAGCTTATTCAGGGCCCTTACACACTGGCGTTTTTATTTTTATTCCCACATGGTGGCTTTTTGTGGGTTCCACCAATGGTGCATTTAAATGTTGAAAGAAGCTAAAATTGGACATGAGTAATCTTAGCCAATTTCAGTGTTGCACGCACTTGTGTCCGGTAACTCCTGCTATCTGTACCCAAACCTCCCCCTTAGCAGACATCGGAGATGACATCACAAGGGGTAGCTTTCAACAGTTTCACCACAATCTACCAATGAGGAAGGAGTCCAGCCAGAGAGCACAAATAAAATCATGTGTGCTGTGGCTGGGGCCTACCATGCAGGTTATTTTTTCCAAACCTACTGATCCACTTGTAAGCCTGTGAATTTTTGGTCAGTCTGCACAGGTCTAGTTCTTGCACATGCAAACATTCACTGAACATGTTCATGCATAAATACCTGTGTGTACAATACAAAATGCAAAAAAGGGGGGTTTGTGGGAGTACTCCAAGGCTAAGTAAAAATATATTTAAATACAATGGAAGTGCTACTGATCTGGCCAAATTAATTACTAACAGAGAAAAAGAAGGGGTCTCTGAGTGAAACCAATGCCCAGGTCAGAAAACACTTATTCCAAGAAAAGCAACCATGCAGGGAGGTGCCAGCCTTTGAATACTATGACCGGAGGTAAATAATTAGGGATCGTCATATACCTTTACGTGGTATGATGGCTTATCAACTTTATGTTCATAACTTTGTGACTAAAACCCCCTGGTTTTGTAAATACATGCACTTGCATAGATACTGGATTACTTATGAGACAGGGGAACAGGGAATGTGCATTGATCAACCCCCTTTTTTATACCTGTGTGTACAAGCCTTTACATAAACCATGTTCAATTTTCTAATGCAAACATGCAGTTTTTATAATTTTAAAGCACAAAAATCCCTGTTGACTTTTTCATATTACTGGCCCTTTAATCCCCTGTTTAATTGACTTATTATTAAAGGAATTCTGTCATTATTTTTATGGTTTAGTTTTTATTTACATATTATACTGTTTACACTGCAATAAATCACTGTAACATATAAAATTTAATTCCTGAACCAATAAGTGTATATTTTTTTAGTTGTAATATTGGTGTGTAGACCGCCATCTCAGGTCATTTTGCCTGGCCATGCGCTTTCAAAAAGAGCCAGCACTTTAGAATGGAACTGCTTTCCGACAGGCTATTGTTTCTCTTACTCAATGTAACTGAAGGAATCACAGTGGGACATTGATTTTTACTAGAGTGCTGTTCTTAGATCTTACCAGGGAGCTATCAGATAAAGGTGGCCATAGACGCAGAGATCCGTTCATTTGGCGATGTCGCCAAACCAGCGGATCTCTCCCCGATATTCCCACATTGAAGTGATATTGGGATATCAGGCTGATCCGATCGTGGGCCCTAGGACCCAACGATCGGATCACAATGCATCAGAAATGGGCAGTCGGATCACAGGACCGCATACACGCATAGATGCAGCCGCGATCCGAAATAATTTTTTTAACCTGCACGATCGAGATCTGGCTGACTTTCGGCTAGATATCGATCGGGGAAGCCCGTCGGATGTCTGCACACGGGCTGCAGGTAGATTTTATCAGCCCGTGTATGGGGGCTTTTACTCTCTCATTGGTCTGCTGATGGACTGCTGGGGGCTTATCAGAAGTTTACTAAAGCATAAATGTTGGTGCAGGGCACACTGGTAACTCGCGTATTGATCAGACCGGAGTTTGAGGATAAAAAATTAATACTTTATTTACATAATCATCTCTCGTCTTCCCAGTGACACGAAACGCATCAGACGAGAGATGATTAAGTAAATAAACTATTCATTTTTTTATCCACAAACTCCAGTCTGTTCAATACGCGAGTTACCAGTGTGCCCTGCACCAACATTTATGCTTTAGTATACGGATTGTCCGCTCCCCAGAGCGGAGGGCCTGGGGCTGTAGCACTTGGGCCACGTCTCTATTTGGTGAGTGATTTCACAAGGCTAAATTTGCTTTATGCTCAATATGTTTTTGGTCAAGATGCTTATCAGAAGTTTATCAGAGCACAAGTCACATGACTGGGGGCACCTGACAATATGTTTAGCCCCATGTCAAATTTAAATATCAAAATTAAATATAAAAAAAAAATCTGTTTGCTCTTTGGAAAAACGGATTTCAGTGCAGAAGTCTGCTGGAGAAGCACTATTAATTGATTTGAAAAAAACATGTTTTCACGCATAAGTATCCCTTTATGTGGCAAAAGCACAAGCCACTTTGACAAGCGGACACAACTTGGTATATGGCCACATCACAGGAATTCTGTGGTCGGGGGTAAATACCGATTTGTGTCTCAAAATTTCACTGCAGTCGTCAATGGGGCTTTATTTTTTAACCTTCCTAAGTCAACAAACGTTTGAGTGTAAGATATGTAGCTTATAATACATTTTTATCTTAACCTTTAATGTATTTTTTTATTATTTGTTATGCAAATTTTCCTACAATGGAATGAAACCAATGTAGTTAAGTTATTCCATTTTGAAAAAAAAAAAATACAACAGGAAAATAAATGGTCTGTCTTACCGGGCTACGCCTCTGTGACCAGCAAAAGGGAAGAGAGAACACATACCTAATCAAAGAGTGATATATCAGTAAAAACTAACATAAATACATCATTCAAACACTGCCTCTTAGGGCAGAGACAGACGCTCCGATTCGGGGAGATTTGGTCACCCGGCAATAAATCTGCTCTTTTCCGGGTCGACTAATCTCCCCAAACTGCCTCCCGCCAGCTAGAATCTAAATTGCCGGCAGGATGGCACATAGAACGCTTCCTTTTCCGAAGTCGCACAAAGCTTCCTCGTGAGACAACTTCGGAAAACGAATCGAACCGATTGCCCTCCTGCCGGCGATTTACATTCTAGCCGACAGGAGGCAGTTCGGGGAGATTAGTCACCACGAAGAAGAGGAGATTTCTCACTGGGCGACTAATCTCCCCAAATCTGAGCATGTGTCTCTGCCCTTAAAGTACTGTAAATACAAAAAATGCAAAACTGTAAGGCTAGCGGCACACAGATCAGACATCTGTAATTTTATTTTTTGGTCTCGTACCTAAATGTAATATAGTCGGTCGTTTTGGAAAGTAGAGGAAGAACTTGCAGTCTTTCCAGAGCAGCCAATACCCTCCTGTTGCCATCCAGATTTTACTAAGCACATATACATTCTAATAAAATTCAATATACTTGACAATACAGGACTATTATATTAAATGTCACAAAAGGCAATTTGGATAAACATGATATATTATACATATTTTATACAGGGTAAGGAACACAAGTAAGCAGAGACACTGGCTTATAAATGCAACTGAGAGATTTTTTCTGTAATACTGTGTTTTCTGGTACTCATCTATGATTGTAGCCTATAGGCTTTAAAGATAATGTCTATTTACTTGGCATATAACCAACTATTAAGGCATCCTCCAGAACCTGCAAGCAATTAATTCCCTGTGGCTTTTCTGGTAGCCTCCTCACAGAACACTTGAAGCCACATCTACTGATGGGGCCAATTTATCTACACACTTGGCCCAGAGAGCTCACCATGCCACCCTATTTTATTGGATTTTTTCACAGCTTTTCCCATTTAACCTTTTGCCTGATAAAGCTCTCTGATCTTGCCACACGGTATGTTGACAGACAACACACTATGCACAGATCAAACGGCCAGCACGGTTGAATTTAAACAATAACATTTAAAAAAAAATAATAAAAAGTAGCAATAACAATACATTTGCAACTTTACAGAGCATGTGTTTTTTTTAGATGGGGTATTTGAAAGCTGGAAAGAGTCAGAAGAAGAAGGCAAATAATTTAAAAGAAAAAAAACTATAAAAAAAAAAAATTGAAAAGTCGCATAGAATTGGCCATTCTATAACATACGAAATGTTAACTTAAAGGTGAACCACCCATTTGAGAGACCTCTGTAATGGTATTTTCTTACGAAAATCAGTTGATCTCATCTAGATGCTGATGCTTTCCTACCGAAGATTTTATTTACTATACTCTCCCAAATGAAAAGCAAGAATTGCTTTACTTGTGTGGAGAAAAGGTGACAACACTGTGCTATGCTTTATCAGTCCATGATCAAACACTCCAGTAGTGACTAAATGCTCACCCTGTAGGTGGCTACAATTGTACAAACAAATTAGAGAAAGGTAACATCGAGAGCAGCAGGAAACATTATGGTCAGGAATAATATACATAAGTACTCTGAGAAACTGGCTTAAAGAAAAATGGGAGTAAATATTACATTATTATAAGATGCATTTTGCAACAATACTTTAGGGAGCAGTATGGCATTTTATCACTGTTTGGAAAAGTATATTAAATGAACAGTCAATACTAACACTGATAAGTACTAAAAATTTACTGGGCCATTCTAAATTAAATACAAAAATCAGAAAGTATAAATGCATTACCAGAGAGAGAGAGACATTTACACTAGCATGGTGATCTTCATAATGCCATTTAGAACATTTCCCTCTACTTAAATTTCTGGATTATGCCGCCTAATTCAGATTGTGAATACCAAGGTATTTACAAATGTGCATCTGATTTGGAAACCTTTTAAAAATATTGTGTGTGCATTATGACCTTACTAGCAGATGCTTGTTCTAATCTGTCACAATACAACATGCAAGCCAATTAACCTCAAAGACTATTGAACACAACCATCACAGTAAGATTCAAATACTATATTCATGCTCCTACAAATACATGCAAAACCCACAAACATTTCACTCACAATGGGTAAATTAGTAGCACATATAAAGGAAAGGCCAAATTCAAGGCTTTTAGTTTCTGTAGGTACTGGGAGTTAACAGGGTTGTTCACCTTCCAAACACTTTTTTAATTTCAATTGTTTCAGATTGCTCCCCAGAAATAGAGATTTTTTTCAATTACTTTACCTTTTTTTCCAAAATCTAAAGGTGGCCATACACGATAAAATCCGCTTGTTTGGCGAGGTCGCCAAACAAGTACATCTTTCCCTGATATGCCCACCAACGACAGGGCGATATCAGGTTAATCCAATCATTCAGCCCTAGGACCAAACGATTGGATTATAAAAAGGAAATAGACGCAGATGGCACGTAGGGCTGCATCAAAATCTGATGCAGTCCTCGATCGCAGGAAAAAATCAAACCTATCTGATCAATATCAGGCCAATTTTTGGACAGATATCTTAGAGACCTGTCTGACGCCCTCACACACGGGCAGATAAGCTGCCGAATCGGTCTATAGGATAATATCGGCAGCTTTAATCTGCCTGCATATGGCCACCTTAAATTTAGTTTAATGTCCCTGTCTCTGGTGCAGTGGACTGTAAACTGTTACAATTGTGTTGTGTTTACAGTAGTGGATACATATTTCAGCAGTATTGCAGGAATATTACCAATTATTGTATCAATGACAACAGCTGCCTTTAATGAAGCTCATTAGGGACAAAGATAAGAAATGTAGAACAGTTTACAGGGTCTGCCCCCCCCCTCTCAGAGTAGCTTTAGAAGGTGAAAAATTAAACTTTACACTACAATATTAGAAACACACACATAGAAAATAGAAAGTAATAGGAAAAAGTCTTTATTTATGGTGAGCTATCTGAAACCAACTGGAAAAAGTGCTGGAAGGTGAACAATCCGTTTAATTCAGAAAATGTAGACAGAGCAAATTTGGTATCACTAATAGAGAAAGCATAACACCAATTATAGTTATAATGTAAGATGTTTGTTACCAATAAGCTAAAAACTGTTTTCCTTTCGCTAGAGCAGGTACAAAAGGGGATAGAATTAATTTATTTCACTCGGTCATATGGTTAGAAAATGCTTGCAGTTACTACTGAAATGGCTTCCATTGCTTGCATGTCATTTTTACGTGAACTTTTCATGCTAAATTGTGTATCCAGCCATATTCGACCATTTTTGTGTACAAATCTTGTTATATAAATGTATGAATCTTTAAATAAAGAGTTTAGAAGAAAACAAGTTCCAAAGCACAGTCTTGGGAGAAGTGGTATGTTCCAATAGTTTTATATACAAGGTAATAAATATGACAAGTGCTAAATCATTTTCTACAAAGCAACCATCTGCTCAAATATACAAGTGCTTTATAAGGTTGCCAGTATTGACTGTGTGTAAATGTCAAAATTCTGTTGTACAATTACGAAACATGGGGGAAGAGGGTTTGGAATCTTACCGGACTTTTCCTCTAATAATGAAGCATAATTGAAACAAAACCGAGAGAGTTATTAGTAACTGCAAAGACATGCATCCTGATATGGAAAGTCATGACTTGTATTTATGTAACTTTATTCTTAAACAGGTTATGCAAATAAAGTGCTTCTGTTTACAGCCAGTTGTTACAGACTCTCACACACACATGCAAATATTGTATATTAAGAGTAAACGGTTTATATATTAAAGGAGAAGGAAAGTGTAAACAGGGACACCAGCTTTTAGGTATCCCTCTCCCCAATGATTCTAATCACTTTAGTGGATCCCAGGGCCAGTGCATTTGTTTGCAGAAAACTGAACTAACCTGGGGTTCTTTTTAGTGAACACCAGAGAGTGATCCTTTTCCCTGCATCTTCTTTCTTTGCACTGCTGTGCATGCGCAGTAGAATGAAAAGCCAAATTTGTTCACTCTACTGCATATGTGTCTGCTCTGGGCATTGAAGAATGAAGGATGAATAAGAGGATAGCTCTGTGGTGCTCACCAAAAAGAACCCTGGACCAGTGCAGCCTAACATCTGGCACCACCCAGTGAGTTAAACTTTCCCTTTCCTTTAAATCCACAGTATGAATATCAAAATATACACACATGGAGTATAGTGGATTTTGTCAGTATTAGATTGTGAAGGCATTATTCTAAGTGCTTACACACACACACACATTCCTGAGAAGTGAAAGCCACACCACCACCCAAAGAAACAATTTATCGCATTTCTGGGAAGCGATAGAAACACTACAGTAACTAGCCACGCTGGTTAGACATACGAGATAATATAGAATTGACAACTGAGTGCTATTTTTTTTTATTATTATAACTGCAGAAGATATCCATGTCTGAAACAACACAATGTAGTTTTTCCCTTTTATTCTCTAGGACCATCAACAGTTATTAAAATTTGAAATGCTGTCAAAGGGCTGCCATCAGGGGGAAGAGGGAATACTGCAGTTTGGGGCTTCATGGCAGAAGGGGACCAGAGATGATAAATGTGATTCACAGGTTGTGAAAGGTGATTGGTTTTTTAGGGCATAACTTGCCAGGACCGGGCTATTTACTGTTCTTTGTGTGATTTTGTTGCGTGGGCATTAAAAAGAAAGTACTGCACAAATAAAGATCTGGCTGTCAGAAATATAATGTGTTGCTATGAGTCAGACTTGCATAAAAAATGTGTGACATACAGCAAGGGCTGCTGATTTGTAGCAAAGATGAGTAACTGAGCAGGAGAGCATGAGGCAAAGAGAAGTACAACAAGCTGTAACACAGTTTAATAATCTAAAGATGAATACATTTGCATTTAATGTCTTAAACTTTTACTTTAAATAAAGTGTTAAATGTATATTGTTTTTTGTTTATAAAACTGCAAAAGTCATTACCAAAACTGTGTGCCATCTTAAAACGGTTATTCACCTTTAAGTTAACTTTTAGCATGATGTAGAGTGCAATTTATTCAGTAGCTCTCCAGTTTGCAATTTCAGACATGTGGTCTCTAGGGTCCAAATTACTATAGCAACCATGCACTGATTTGAATAAGAGACTGGACCTGAATAGAATGATGAGTAATAAAAGGTAGCAATAACAAATATGTAGCTGTACAAAGCATTTGTTTTTTTTTTAGGTCAGTGACCCATTTGAAACCTGGAAATAAAGAGAAATAGAATGCAAATAATTCAAAAACTATGAAAAAGAAAAGAAAAAGAAATCAAAGGCCAAGTTGCTTAGAATTAGTGATTTTATAACATACTAAAAATTAAATTAAAGGTGAACCACCCCTTTAAATAAGTAGATATCCGAAAGGAAATTCCTTTAGGTCCCTGTTTTTTAACCTTGGGTCTTCAGATGTTGCCAACAACTTCCAGCATTCCTCAGCATATAATCAAGTTTTAATGGGTTGTTCACCTTCCAAACACTTTTCCAGCTCAATTGTTTTCCAGATAGTACACCAAACAAAAATATTTTTTTCAAGTGATTTTTATTTTTGACTCTTCTTTTAATATTGAAGTAAAATATTTGCCCTTCTCATGCCACCCTGGTGTACTTTTGTTGGTGAACAACCCTATAAAAGTATGTTGTGAGCTGCAGTCCAACAACTTCTGAAGATGCAAGATTACATACCATATTCTATACATTTCTGATGTGCAAAAAACAAGTGCTAAGGGAGTGCACTAAAGCAGTGCTAAATAATCTATTTACTATTATTAATGGGAGAGAGGGAGAGAGGGAGAGAGGGAGAGGGAGAGAGTATCTGGCAGCAGGCTGGGGCAAATTTTAATATAGGCATCCAAGTCCTGCCCCCCTCAGGTACATATATAGAAAAAACAGCCCTGATCATAACATACTTTTACAAGGCTTTCCTGTGGAACAGCTTACATAACAACCAATGCATAAAAAATCAAAAAAAGAATCGTATGCATATTTAACTTTGTACAGCTGTACAGTCTTTATCTTGGCATTTTACATTACATCAATGTGTAATGCTACAGAATTAATGACAAGTGGTCACATTGCATTGTTGAGCAGAACAGCAGCCGTTCTCAGTAGTCTCTTCTTTTAGGCCAACCCAGGTAATTCCTTTCTAGAACACACATCCTGCCAGAAAGTAGTTCCATCCTCAAGTGCAGGCACAAGTCACATGACTGGGGTAGCTGGGAAACGGACAATATATCTAGCCCCATGTCAGATCTCAAAATTGAATATAAAAAAAAAATCTGTTTGCTCTTTTGAGAAATGGATTACAGTGCAGAATTCTGCTGGAGCAGCACTATTAACTGATGCGTTTTGGAAAAAACATGTTTTCCCGTGACAGTATCCCTTTAAGTAAGCAATTCCCCGCCCCTGACTGAAACGGATCATTTCCTCACGCCCCCCAGAGGTAGTCAAATTAATTCTCCTCTCCCTGATTTTGTTCCAAGTAAAAGTGATGCACTCTGGGAATTAAAGTTCTTTCTGAGCAGAACTGCACCCACATCCTGCCTCTTCAAAGTTCCCATCCAATCCTGCTTCACCCCCTCCATCGGAAGACACCCATTATACCTGCTGGTGGCATAATTTGGACACTTGCACTGGCTTCCCGCTCCCTTCTGTCGCAGTGCAGCGGAGAAGGGACAGAGTTGGGGAATTTTGTAGATGGAGGAAGAACTGTGAAGAGGCAGGATGGGAGGAGCAACTGTGCTCAGAAAAACAGAAAGAACTGCCATCTCAGAGTGATTTGCTTTTATTTGGAACAAGGGAAGGGAGGGGGATTTATAGTGTCTGGGTGGTGGGCAAGGAATCAGGTGTGGGTTTAAAAAAAAACCTGGGGTTTTCTGGATAAGGGATCTTTCCATAATTTGGATCATCAGACCATATGTCTGCAAAAATAAATTTAAACATTAAAAAACAAACAAAAAAACAATAGGATTGTTTGGTCTACAATAAGGTTGAACTATATTTAGTTGGGATCAAGCTACTCTTATTATTACAGTGAAAAAAAGAAATCAGTTTTAAAATTTAGAATATTTTGCTTTTAATGAACTTTATGGTAGATGGCCTTCCTGTAATTCAGAACTTTCCAGATAACATATATATTATACCTGTATATGCATGTTTTTGGCAGGTTAAACACACTAATTTTTAAACATTTTAACATCTGAATTTTCCTTCGGAAAAAAAAAAAAAAGCTCTTGCGTCCTAGTTCTTTGGCACAGGGTGCTTATTTACAGCTGGTGAAGAAGTGCCAGAAACCACCACTGCTTCCTCCTATTGACTTTATTGGGAAACACGTGACAGCATTAGTATTGATACTTTTCAGCTTGAATTTATTTACTAGAACATTTTCATGCTGAAAAGCACTAGTACCTTTGCTGTCATGCAGTGTAAAACGGGGGCACTAAGGGCCCATCAACCAGAGCTATTAAACCTGCATCTTCTTGCGGAGAAGGTATACCCATGTCTGAAGAGATTAATTTACATGTAACTGATTAATATAGCCAGGAAATGACTTTTTCCGACTAGATGACAGTTCACTAAGGTCATGGGGAAGCATTATATACACAAAGATAACAGCAACCAGTGTGGCAGCTTCCAAAAAAAACAAATACAAGAGGTCTTCTGCCCTCAACCCATTATCAATATATTAAGGACGATGAAACATTTTGTACCTAATATATTGATAATGGTTTGAGTGCAGAGGACCTCTTGTATTTGTCTATGTGGAGTTTGTGGTCACAGCCTCATTGCACTTAATGTTTTTAAAAATTAGTGGTGAGCACAACTTTCCCTTGTTTGTTATAGTTTATAGAGGAGCAGTGGCCAGCTCCATGTTGTAGCTCCCAACCTTTCCAACTATAGTCAGGTGTTCCCACTGTTGGCCAATAAAAGGGCAATCAAGTTTGGGAGTTTTACTTTGAAAGCAAATAAGTTGCGGGTAAAATTTAGTCCCTTTGTAAAATGGAAAATGAAGCAATAGAATTCTTAATGAATCAGATGCAAGTTGATGTAGGAACTAGCCACACCCACCGGTGATTACTTTGACGTAGTTGGCCAGCTTAAATATATTGCAATATATGGACACACAATCCCTGTTTTGTTTAAAGGGTAAGGAATTTTTAGTAGGCACAAAATGTTTCATTGTCCTTCATATATGATAATGGGTTGAGTGCAGAGGACCTCTTGTGTTTGTCTATGTGAATTTTGAGGTCACAACCTCATTGCACCCCCACTTAATGTTTTTAAAAATTAGTGGAGAGCACAACTTTCCCTTGTTTGTTATAGCTGCCAAAAAGATACATTAGGGCTACATTGATATTGGTGCTCTGGTGAGTTATGTTTGTTGCTTAGTCCAAGTTGTTTTAAAGCAGAGAATATCTTGATCCCAAAGCCGTTTACAGCCCAATCTAGAAGGTTGTTTGGGGGCCTATTAGCTTTAGGGCTACTCCTGCCAGCACTGTAACAGTCTCCCTGGATTCGCCTGATTATCTGTGGCAGGATAGGCCATATCACTCCTGTCTTTTCCCTGATCCCTTCACAGAGTTCCACTTTAACGCTTTTACATCTCTCCTACTGCGGAGGATAAAAGAAAACCCAAGCACAGACTAAAAAAGGCAGAAAAGAGTTAAAGGTCTGTGCTCCAGAAATGGCAAAGGGCCAATTGGGAATCCTGGCAGGCCAGTCCAACACTGGGTCATGCATATTTAGCCAACAGAGATTATGCCTACTGTGGCACTAAATAAAAGCTTGCATTGGAGTGACCATTTATTGATACTCATTTAATTTCTGCCATAACTTTCCCTTGCTTTATGGCAGGGACTCCAAGGGGCACTTTGAGTCAAGTATTTTTAACCGGCCTGAAAAATATAATGACTAATGGCTAAAAAACATACCATCTGGCTTGCATGGTAATCACCTGTATGCCCATGTGCCATGAGCCATAACATGTAAAACAACCATTGCCTGGGATTGAAGACTGCATTGTTCCACAAAACTACCAACTGACAGGAGCTGGCCACTAGTGCTTTCAGATGATGGCCATGCTAGTTACTGGGTGTAGTTTCCCCCATTGCATTTCTGGGTTATTTAAAAATGTCAAGCTCGTGGTCATTAACATTTACTACACTGCTAAATGAGATGCCTATAGCAGTGACCTTTTAACTATATATGATATCTGAGCTGCTAATGTTATCCACATGTAAAATATTAAACTGTACCTTAAAGGGGAACTATCGCGAAAATGAAAATGGTATATTAGCTTCAGCATGGTGAAATAAGAAACTTTCTAAATATAAATCAATTACAAATTAATTTCTAAAATAGTCAAGTTATCTTGAAAAAGAGCTCTTTGCTCGAAACATGTAGTAGATCAATAAAAGCACAATTTTAGCAGCAATGTATTGCGTTTGACCAAGCTCTTATCCACGGTTATTTCTATGAATTTAGGCTTCAATGGACAGAAGCGGTGGCGACTGGACCAAAGTCATTGAATCCAGTCTCTATATTGTTATTGAACAAGTTTATCTTCACTATCCCTCTCTCAGCATCTGTTTCTCCTCATTCAGGAGTTGGGTGTTAGATGAATGATCCAATATATCTTAGGGGGGGGGGGTCCTTTTGCCTAGAAAATGTATGAGGGCTTACTATATTAAAATCAACAGATATCATGTCTCTCTACATGCAGAATTTGTGCAACAGGCATTTAATTTGTTAGACTTTGTTTGTACTGGAATCAGTTATTTGAGTGAGCTCTAATTCATCTGCTAGGAAAGGAAGCCCACCCCTATAAGATATATTGGAGCATTCATCTGACACCCAACTGCTGCATGAAGACAGAATGAAGAGAAACAGATGCTGAGAGGAATGGTGAATATAAAATCGATTATTTCAGAAACAATGCAGAATTGTTAATTGATTGCATTTAGGAATTTTCTTACTTCACTATGAGTATAGTATATTTTAAAGGAAAACTATACCCCACAACAATGTAGGTCTCTATAAAATTATATTGAATAAAACAGCTCATATGTAAAACCCTGCTTCATGTAAATAAAAAAAAAAAAAATTTTTTAGTAGTATGTGCCATTGGGTAATCCAAAATAGAAAATTGCCATTTTAAAAAATAAGGGCAGCACCCTGGGATCCTAGGATCACATGAGCCAATTAACAGACAGAGTTCTGTCTTTTGCTACCACACTTCTTCCTGTTACAGTTAGAGTTGTAGTATTTCTGGCCAGGTGATCTCTGAGGCAGCACACAGCCCATCACAAAATGGTGGCTCAAGGCAAAAGATGTATATATATATATATATATATATATATATATATATATATATATATATATATATATATATATATATATATATATATATATATATATATATATATATATATATATATATATATATATATATATATATATATATATATATATACCAGTTTGGTAAGATTCTTTAATATGCCAATTAATATGATATAAAGTATCTGTTGCTTAAAGGGGATCCGTCCTATTTTATCACATTCAAGCAAAATCAACTTTAATTACACTATATATTATTTGAATCTTGTTTCCATCAGTCTGGGAATTCAAAATTATAGCAAGCCGACAGCAGCCATTTTTGTGGACACTGTTAATAAGGCAAGCCTTGTGTCATCTCAGAATCTTGTTTGTGCACCAGAATGGTGAAGAGAACAGGGGGAATGTGGGGAGAGCAGTGACATCTAGGAAGTGATAAATGTAAATAATAAGTAATATTTGATTGACAGTTTAGATTTTCAAATGAGCTTACAACAGCTATGAATGCTTTAATAAAAAACAGAAATTGGATTTCATGTATAATTTGAAAAGGACTTTTATTATACAGATGTGTGTGTCTGGGTGACAGGTCCACTTTAAGTATTCATTTTGGGAGTAAAGTTTTCCTTTAACATTATGGTTCTTTAATGGTCACTATCCATTACTAAATATTGTATAGAACAAAACAGTACCTCTGCAGTCTAATATAACTATAAAAAGACTTTGTTCTAAGCACAAGGTTTAGACCTTGGCTGTTCGCAAGGTTTCAGGTTGCTATTGGCCTTTTTTCCCCCAAGGTGCTTTTTATTCCCAAGAAAAAAAAAAGAACAGCTTGAAAAAGGCCAATGGCAGCCTGAGATGTTGCTGATGTCCAAGGTCTAAACCACGTGTTTGGAATAAAGGCCTTTTATTGTTATATTAGGTTAGCGAGGCGTTGCTCGTCTGTTCTAGTCAATATCATAATGGCAGACTTCCTAAGAACATTCAAGGACAAATCAAAGTCTCCCTTTAGCTGCACCTACACATAGCATAGGAACGTATATAGTAGCCAAGGGACAGCAATGCTTTTAACCCCCAGAACAGGGGCATTACTGAAAGTACTCTTTACCCTCTGGCCCTTTATAGAATTTATGATGCAAGCACATTTTATCCACCTTCCACGATACATGGCTTTTTCATATTATTTTACAGTCTCTAAGCCTATATACTGTAAGATTTGAGGTGATTTAGAACTATCCATTTAGATAAGTGTAAGTTACTTATAAGTAAACAAGTAGTGGACATTTTTGTGTGTGTTTGTAGAACTGAGCAGAAGCAGTACAAACATCTCAAAATATTACAACATTGAAAGGAAGACTTACCACTGGAGAAGGAGAAAGTGCAATGTTTCCTATTGAAGCCTTTAGCTCATCCACAGTTGCGGCACTTTTCAAGCTATCCTTAGCCTGTAGAGGCTTAATTTTAATATTGAACTTCTTGTGCGACTCTTGTTCTTCTTCTGATTCACTTGATGAATAGAAGTGCTTTCCTTTGTTAGGTAAATCACAGTTAAAGACCATACAGAGTTTGTGTGTATTTTTTAGACAGTAAAATACATTGTTCTGAAAATGGAACAAACAATTCTGACATTATATAGTGGATAATGTACCCCCTGCTGTAATTTATAAAGATATTATAAGTCACCAAGGAGTTATGTGACCATATAAAAGCATGAGGCCGAAGGCCGAGTGCTTTTATACAGGTCACATAACTCCGAGGTGACTACTATATCTTTATAAATTACAGCAGGGGGTACATTATGCATTATAATCTACAGTTTGTGGGTGCAGTGTCTTGATTCCTAAAGATGTCTGGCTCTGTTCTGCCCTTGCCTGCCACAGGTGATGTCATAGGGGAAAGGCCAAGGAAGTAGGAAAACATAAAGCAGGACTGGAGACTGAGGTGGGAGGGAAAGTGTAAGTTGAGAGGGAGGTTATGTAAAAATTTGGTTGAGTTGGTAATCAAGAATGGAGAGAGACCATGTGAGGGGGGGAAGACCAGAGAGGGGGCTAGACAGAGCGGACACCAAGAGACAGGGAGTCCACCTTAAGACTGTCAGTGCCAGGCCTTGGGCAAATTGTGCCCAAGGCAGTGCCAGACGCTTATCACCCTTCCTGCCCGCCCCTCCCCATCTGCAGTGAGTTTTGGAACAGCACAAGAGCAATATCGGGTGAAATGGGAAGGAGCTAATATCATCCTGTCAGCCAGCACGGACGGACACAGAAAGCAGCATTACCTGCAACACTCCACAGTCCATTCGTCACCCCTTTGATCATTACTCCTCCCCAAGGAATTTCCCCGCTCTAACAAGAAGGGGAGGGGGATCGGAGCAGACAGGGATCGGCAGGGGGAGCGCCCTGTAAAGGTAAAATCTGAGTCTGCGAGTCAGACAGGAAAGGGGAAGCGTGTAGGGAGAGCTGCAGGGAGAGATCAGCGGTGGAAGTGATGTTCTATATAAACGGCGCGTTCTGACGCAAGAACGCGCTGTTTATAAGGATATAATTTACTGTCGGGTACCATAGGGAAATGACCAGACTGTAGATTATATAGGGATAATCTAGGGCACAGTAGCACCAATGTGAACTAATCAGAAATCCTGCGTTCTTCATTTCCATAATAGGAGCATTTTAATGTCTTAAAAAATAGGGAGAAAGAATTCAACCCTCTACCTTTATTAACTATAGAAAGAAATCTGTTTGTTGAGACATTATTTTTCTTGAGACATTATTATTATTATCAATAAATGATGGTCATCTCAAATTATCAATACCACTCCCACTTACAATGTTAAATTAAATTCATCAACACATCATAGAAAAAAAATGCGCAAATAAAATCATAATTTAATTTAGGAGCATGTATTTCAAAAGGATATAGCCAGGTTCCATATCAGGTCTGATGCTGTAGCCCTCATCATCAACCTCAGGAGAGTTCTGCAATCATTTATTAAAAAAATGCTATGAGAATAAGTGACATTTGCTTATTAAAATGTATACTTTCTATGTCAGTATAATATTTGCACAGTTCTTTGAGGTATTATTTATTTTCATACTTACATATCGCTCCCAGTCAATCTCTGCGTAAAATCCATTTTGGGCGCCATTTGCTTTCTTCTGCTTTTAGTAAAGAAAAACAAATATCTTGGAATTTTTGAGAAAAACATTATAGTTGCAAATCAAAATATTTACCGATCCACTAAAGCATACTGAAATGAGTGGAATCAAAGTTTAGGACATTCAGCATGGTTTACAAAATGTATTATCTGCCATCACCTTATTGGACACAAAGGGCTCAAAAATCTCTTTAAAAGAACTTGCATTCTAGGGCTCACGGCGCATATGGTTCACTTGCATTCCGCTGCTTGTTGAGAAGCTTCTATCTTGTAGCCGGTTACTTGCATCAATGGATTTGGGCCTTATTTTCATTGATGTAAATTACACAAAACAATAGACCAATAATATCTAGGTGTCACTTAGGGGCCTATTTACTAACATTTGAATTTTTTTTTCCACAGATCAGAAAGTGTAAAAACCACATAAAACTTCAGTAAGTAAAAGCAGTTGAGGTTTTGAGACTTTTTTTGCGATATTATAAAAAGACTTGAGTTTATTGAAGTTTTCAAGGCTTTTGTGTTTTTTTGAGCATCCTTCAGTTTTTACTTTTTCTATTTGGGTCTTTTAAGAAACATGGTTTCATGGTTTTAGAGAAAAAGGAGTTTATTTGTGGTTTCAAAAAGCTCAAAACTACACAAATGAAAATTTTGATAAATGGGGCTCTTCGATACACAGGCTACATCCAGAACCCCTTCATATGTAGCAGTCAAGATAGCATTTTCACTAAAAGTTTGAAAAGGGCAGGAACACTAGCTGTTTGGGGAGTATGAATTTGATAAAAAAATAATCAATTACTATGTATAACAATATTTTACAAGGAAAAAACCTCAAGGAGTAATTCTGAATTGTTGGTAAGAACTCGGTCGTAACTACATTCTTGCAAATTTATCAGCAGAGATGGAGTAATCTTGAAAATTAAAATTAAGTGACTTTTGGGAAAATTATATTTTTCTTTACAAATGCTCGTGGTTTATTTCAAAGAAACAGGAAGAACACTAAAATTATACTTACATTGCTATCTCTGTCAGGTGATCCACTAAACCAGGAAAAAGGTAAAAGGTTAGTTTTGCATGCTCAAGTGAACAAAATAAAAAATATAAAGAAAACTCTATAGACTAATAATGTGTGGGTCAGGAAAAATTGAACCCGCACCTGACCCTAATACGAAAAACCTTAAACTGCACGTGCAAAATGTTTCCATTTTAGGACCCAAACTCAACCCGTGTCAAATGATTGACAAAATGCCCCATAATTTAGCCGATCTTCTGAGTATTATTGGTATGCCCCTCCTCACCTTAACCCAGGTTAAAACACCTAGTAATAGCTGTAAGATCCTTATGTACTTTTGATCTGAGAATACAGACAATGTCCACATTCTAAAATAGCCCAATGCACACCTTAGTAAATTTAGAATATTAATTTGCGTTAAACATAATTGACCTAACGAAAGCTATATGTTCCCTTGCACACACAATAATATAGGTGTGTCATTAATATGGAGTATGAAAAAATAACTATAATAGTATGAAAATCTAAGTGTCCTTACTTTAGATTTGGTCATACAGACAATGTCCTCCAGAGATGAAAGCCAATTTAAATGTGTGTAATATTGTGCAGAATTATAGGAACACTGGCACATAGATCAGTACAAGTTGCAGTAGTTCCTTTAAAAATGTATCTAACGGTACACAGCACTGTCAGAGACAATAGGAATGCCAGCAGAAAATCATCATTTATTTAAAGAAATAGGTGACATTTTTTAAAATATCTGCATTCCAGCATATGAGGAGGATACAGGGATGGCGTTTTTTTTTTTTACCAGGCAGGAAGTAGGCTGGGAGGAAGGCGCCAAAGGAAAACACCAGGCCCTGCCATTACAAAACACTCCGTCTGTCATTGCCCTTAAAAGGTTGTTCAATTTTTTAAAAAATGTTTTTATTCTACATATTAAAGAGGTTTCTATTTTTTTTAAAATCTTTTCAAGGTACATAAATGCATAACTTGGTCCTTACTTGCTTGACACTGCACAATATCACACCAGACAACAGTTAACAGTTTGCCACATGACCAGCCTAGCTTGGAGAGGTGGCAGGAGCATTAAGAAGGTACCTAGAAATGTAGTGGATTCACTTTTCAAAGTATTTCTTTAAAAAGTTATACAAATTTTATCCATAGGTGTCTTTTTTTATTACTAGAGAGACTATATACTGTAGAAAAAAAATTCTATACTGCTCTTAAAAGAAACTTGCTAGAATTATACACTTACGTGGAATCAGTATCCTTTTCTTTCTTCCGTATTCCAAATGCTTTCCTTGTGCGCTTTTTCAATCCTGAAAATACAAATAACACATACCATACTTGCATCTTTCTGAAAATTGCTTTGCGGACATGCCTGTAAGCATTTGCATTGGTACATCACATTCATAAATGATATAATACTAAAATGCTATGCTTTGTATACAAAGAAATAAAAGTATTTTACAACTAGTGACAAGCAAATTCCTTCAGCAAGCATGGATTTGCAGCAAAATTCCGCTTAAAATAATTTTTTGCCAAAACCATGGGAAAAAACTGTCATGAGGAAAAAAACATCCATTTACTTCAATGCATTTGGATTAAGAAAAAAATAAACATTTAAAAAAATACACACACACGCAGATTTACTAAGGGTCGAATTTCAAATTATTTTTAGCGATCGATCGAAGGATATTTATTCGACCAAAAAAGCCTAACATTGCACTTCGGTAGCTTTAATTTGGTGAAGTATGAAGTCAAAGTTTTTTTTTTTAAAGAGACAGTACTTCGATTATCGAATGGTCGAATAGTCAAACAATTTTTACTTCAAATCGTTCGAATAGAAGTTGAATGGTTGAATATAGCCTACTCGATGGTCGAAATACCTATAATTTTACTTCAAAATAGAACTTTTTGAAATTCGAACCATTCACTCGAGCTTGGTAAATCTGCCCCTTAAACCGATAACTTCAGGTGCTTCGTCAAAGTGTGATATAAAGCTAAAGTATGATACAAAAGCATCTCAAATAAAAGAACATAATTCATGAGAAATGGAGCGCTAGTCCTTCTGTAAAAGATGTGAGTGCGCGAGATCCATGATCAAGAAACCCATTATCCACAAAGCTTTAAATTACAGTAAGTCTGTCTCCACAGACTCCATTTTAAGCGTATAATTCCCATTTTTAAAGTGGATTTCCTTTTTCTTGGTAACAATAAACCAAGTGCTTCTCGCATGGTTCTCTTTTTCCCTATACACCAAAATTTACATATGCATATTAGGATTTGGATTTGGTTCAGTATTCAACCAAATCTTCCACAAATGATTCAAATAAATCCAAAAATAGGGGATTCGGTGCATCCCTAGATATTGTTAACCATCAAAACCATCCTGTTGTGTGTATTTTATGTTTAAAGAACAAGAAAAGGCTAAATACAAGCAGGCAAAGGCATACCATACTGCAGGCTAAAGGCCCCCATACACAATCGGCAGCATATTGGCCCATGTGTGGGGCCATCTGACAGGCTTCTACGATCGTCGGCCAGATCTCGATCGGGCAAATTAAAAAAAATCCCGTCGGATTGCGGCCGCATCTGTGCGTCTATGCGGTCCGTCCGTATCGGATCCATTATGATCTGATTGTTGGGCCCTAGGGCCCACAATTGAATCAGCACGATATCGCCCACGTTAATGTGGGCATATCGGGGAGAGATCCGCTTGTTAGACGACAACGCCAAGAGTGTATCTCTACGTCTATGGCCACCTTAAGAGGAGTAATTTCCCTGAAGTGTGCATCCATTTAAAAGATCCTTTGCCAATTATTTCAGAAAAGCAAGAAGTATAGAAAAAACACTTCCCAAGTCATTGCACTGGTCTTAAGACCAAGACTGCAACACATGCACAATAGTTAGTCTTTTGATTCAGCGCATGTGCATATCGTATGTTTCGTGAAAGTGCTTTCTTCTCGTGTAACCGCCTCTCTCTCAGTAACCAGTGCAGCGATGCAGGAAAAATTCACACATGCGCAGATCATCAAAAAGGACGCACATGGTGACGCGATCCGGTTAAAGGTGGCAGACATGATCTGTTAATGAAGAGAAAACTGCAAAATAATTATACTAGCAAAAGGTATCCCCCCCCCCCTCTCTGGGAGAGGGGAATGTGACTATTTAAATGATGAATTAAGTGCTTTCCTTGTCCTTTGAATGAATTTTTAGTATTCTTTAAGAATGGCGATCCGAATTACAGAAAAATGTATCTGGAAAACCTTAGGTCTGCACACACACAAACATATTATATGTACCCAAACTTATTTTAAATATATACTATACGAATATAGCTTTATTGAACTGTAGCCTTGGATATTATGCTTGGCAAAGGAGTCATTCAAACCACATATACTGGGCAGACAAACATCCCACTCCTCTGAAAATGCCATGTTATCAACATTCTAAAGAGGCGATTTCTCACGAGCAACAAAGCATGCTTTTAGGCAAGCAAATCTAGAGATTACATATAGTTGCAATTGCAATAAGCAAGATCAGCTTGCCTGGGTGCACTGCACACTTAGTTTACAAAGATAGCCGAAACATTGCAATGTACAGCTGTAGGATTTTGATCTATACAAGTGAAAAATCTACAGAAACGATCATCATCATTAATTCATATAGTGCTGGCACGTTACCAGCACTTTACATTAATTTATAATGATAGGGGTCTTACAATCATTATAAATAAACGTTACAGAATACTAATTAAAAATAAAAGTATTAGAGAGATATCTAGTATAGGTAAATCTAAAACAACTGGACTTGCTGAGTAATCATTGAAGACTTTTCACTACACGTCCGAGCAGCTTCTTCAGTTCAACTGACTGGTGTGGGAAGTCATATTAGAGAGGTCTATTTGCAAAATATACACATTTGGTACTGGCCCTTTTAGGAGAAAGATGGCCTTTCAAAGTTCAAAATCAGAACTTTTACTTTGTACAGGTATGGGATCCATTATGTGGAAACCAGTTATCCAGAAAGCTCCGAATTACATATAAGCCACCTCCCATAGACTCCAGTTTATCCAAATTTTTAAAAAGTATTTCCTTTTTCTTTGTAATAACAAAACTACCTTGTTACTTGTAATAAGATATAATGAATCCTTATTGTAAGCAAAACCAGCCTATTGGGTTTATTTAATGTTTGCACAATTTGCTAGTAGACAAAGAATGAAGATCCAAATTACATAAAGATTCATTACCCGGAAAACCCAAGGACCCGAGCATTCTGGGTAACAGGTTCCATACCTGTAGTGGCCAATTGTGCTTATGGAACTGCAGCCAGTGAAAGGGTAATCACTGTTACCATTGTCAGGAGGTAAAAGTTCCTTCTGAGCACTAACACTGCAATTGATAATTAAAGAAGAAAAGATAAGTACCTATTGTGCAAATATATGCTACTGGAACAATTGTAAATTCTAAGAAACCATGAACCCATCACTTTAAAATAGGACAGAAAGCCAACAAATTCCTGCTGCTGTATTTGGCCACGAATACAACATACATTATGTTAGCAGGTGAGTTTTTGGTCAAATTAGAACAAATGTTTGAAGTAGTATGTGGTGGCCATAAATTACATTTCAGCAGTGTATAATGCAAGCCTCCATCTGAACAGCCTAACTTTATGGCAGCAAAGGCCGTATAATATTGGGTGTGACCAGTCTTTATCTACTGTTAGGAGGAATAATGTTTATCTATTTTTAGCATGATAGTAGTGTTGGTGTTCCTTTAACTGGTTCATTTTATACTCCTAACCGTGGCAGTGAAAGTTCACATCATACTGCTAGGTATCAAAGCATGTAACAAAACCCATTCAATGTGAATGGAAGAAGGGTCTACAGAGAAAACATGATCCTTTCATTAATAATTCAACTGACCTCATTGGCAGGAATGGGCTTGAGGTTTTACAGTGTGTTAAATGGTAAAGTGAGCTTGAAGAGTCCAATGTGTGCAAACAAAAAAAAAAAAAAAAAAAAAAAAAAGGAAAAAAGAAAATGCAGAAAGACGTGTGAGTTAACACTGAAAATGAAACAAAAAGACCTCCTCTTAGTACATAATTAATTTGTGGTTGGGGAAAAAAAAGTAAATCCGACATTCAGATTAAGTTTGTAGGCGTTTAATAAATGGACATATTTTCATGTCAAATGCTAGTTTACTCCCATTACTAACCAAGAGAGAACAAAGCAGTCACCTTATATTGACCACTGAATCTAGACTGTAATGTACCATTTTCACAGAGCTCAGTAAAGATCAAGTGTCTTCTGGTCCCCTTTTCCAATCCACTGGATATAAATATAAAAGAAAAGGAGAAATGAAAATTGCTAACAGTTTGAAACCATATTATTTACATAGTAGTACACAGTATAAAGTATAACTCATCTTTTTCATAACCCATCTGTATGTATCACTTATGTATCAAGTTCTCATAAGGAAAAATACACTCCAAACCTAACACATCCTAAATAAATTGAAATGAAATTTCGCCATTTGAGAAAGTTTACTTCTATAGGACAGAGCCAAGAAGACAACTCATTAATGAAGTGTTTTAAGTGGACCTGTCACCCAGACATAAAAAGCTGTAGAATAAAAGTCCTTTTCAAATTAAACACAAAATAAAATTTTTATTTTTTATTAAAGCATTCATAGCTGTTGTAAACTCATTTAAAAATCTCAGCCGTTAATCAAATATTGCCTGCCCCTCCTCTATGCCTTAGCCAGACAATTACTTTCACTTTCCATTCAGCACTTCCTAGATGTCACTGCTCATGCACACACATTCCCCCACTCTCTTCACGGTTTAATTGTTTAACCAGTGCATGGGGATGGACATCAGGTCCCCCATTCTGGTGCACAAACAAGATTCTGAGATGATACAAGGCTTGCCTTAATAAGTGTCCACAAAATGGCTGCTTCCTGCTTGCTATAATTATGAATTCCCAGACAGAAGGAAACAAGATTCAAATAATTTATACAGTGTAATTAAAGTTAATTTTGCTTGGCTAATGTGATATAGGATTTGGAATTATTTTTTTGGGTGACGGGTACTCTTTAAAGGGGTGGTTCACCTATAAGGTAACATATGTTATAGAATGGCCAATTCTAAGCAACTTTTCAATTGGTTTTCATTATTTATTTTTTATAGTTTTATAATGATTTGCTATTTCTTCTGACTCTTTGCAGCTTTTAAATGGGTGTCGCCTTCCACAAAAACAAATGCTCTGTAAGGCTATAAATGTATTGTTACATTTTATTACTGATCCTTCTATTCAGGTCTCTCCTATTCATATTACAGTCTCTTATTCAAATCAATGTATGGTTGCTACGGTAATTTAGACCCTAGTTTGCTTAAGATGCAAACTTAAGAGCTGTTGAATAAAAAGCTAAGTAACTCAAAAACCACAAATAATAAAAAATGAAAACCAATTGTCTTAGAATATCACTCTCTACATCATACTAAAAGTTATCTCAAAGGTGAACAACCCCTTTAAGTAATGTAATATATTCTAACAGGAGTGAACGGTAGCACACTGAAGTTATCCCAAGCAAGACCGAGGCCTTTACCTAGCAATGTACAACACTGTAAGTCTAGCACACTGATCAGCAAAGCACGGGTTTCCAGAACTATATCTCCAGTGCTACTGATGAAATGCGGAGTTACAGCAACAGGTTGCAGCTTAGCAATCTTATGTGTAAGGTGCCCATTTCAGAAAATAATACACTATTAAGTTACTGACAGTTGTCAGACTTTGATACATAACATTCCTTCATTATTTTGGATCTACGCAACATCCCTCTCATTCTTGCTGAAACTATAGTGATGTCAGCAACGGGTTGTTAGGGTTACCGATGCTTGGTAACAAGAAAGGATTTATTCTGATTGGTATGTTTTCAGGCACTTTACCAATCATTTTGCAGTAGTCTGCCACTAAAATGCAATGTAAATGGGTCCAAAACAACCAGATAATACTAAAGAATTCAAAACTGGAAAGGTAAAGAATAAAAAAAAAAAAAAAAAGTTTAATAATATCAAAATACAATCCAAGGCATACTAAAAAAGGTATTAATTTAGGTGAATCTGAGATGAAGCGAGAAGAATGACAGAGGTATTCACCAGGCTGTAAATTCTCAAGTAACAGTCTTTTTTCCATCATTATTATTATTGAATTACTGCACCACAAACTGTGTACTTTTCCAAATAAACATGTAGGTATGCATCATCTCTTGATGTTCTTTTAGCAGGCCCTCCAGTCTTTTTCATGCATCATGTTTAAAAGTGGATTAAAAAAAAAAAAAAAAAGGTGGTAAGACATTTCTGAGAGATGATGGGAGATTCAAATTCATTTAAAAATGCATATATAAAGGAAGTGTTGCAGTACTGTTTATACCAGTCCCTCCAACCCCCCCCCCTTTTTTTTTTAAACATAAAGACACATTTAGGTTAGGTTGAGGGCAACAGCTGAGTCCTAGGATGTGTCTGGCAAGCCTTGGGCTAACTTCACACAGGGTGCTTAGATTGATTCTACTGTCCAGCAGAAAACAGCAGCAGTCAAAAGACCCCTGGCCAATGCCACAGCATGTTAATCAATAAAAAGCATTTTGTCCACACTGAGGTGTGTAAATGCTCAAACAAGGTCTGTCTGTCACCATCTTGTGCTCATAAACGCGATTTTCCCTGATTAACATTAAAAGAAGTGACAAGCGGACAAGGGCATTTCAATGCTGGTTTTTTGACAGCAGTTGTGCCATGGGCTTTAAGCTGGCCATACACTTAAAGGAACAGTAACAGCAAAAAATGAAAGTCTTAACGTAATGAAACCATAATGTATGGTTTTGCTGCGCAGGAAAAACTGGTTTATTTGCTTCAGACTACTGTAATTTATATAAACAAGCTGCGGTGTAGCCTTAGGGGCAGCCATTCAAAGCTGAAAAAGGAGAAAAGGCACAGGATACACAGCAGATAACAGCTTACTACAAGCTTTGTAGTATACAATGGGATTCTTCAGAACTTGTCAGTTATCTACTGTGTATCTTGTGCTTGAATGACTGCCCCCATGGCTACATAGTAGCTTGTTTATATAAACTATAGTTGTATTTCAGAAGCAAAGACACCAGTTTTACCGGTGCAGGGCAACAGTACATCATTATATTGCCATTAAAATACTTTAATTTTTTAGTGTTACTGTTCCTTTAAAGATCTGCTAGTTCGGTGAAGTTGCCACATGAGTGGAACATACCCAGATATGTCCACAATGGGCTGATCCAATTTGCCAGTCAATGCAGGCTGCCAGGAAGAGGACAAAATTAACGAGGCAATTTTGTCATCGTCCTGACTGGAAAATAAAACCTGCCCAATGGATGCCTGTCTAATTTTCAGACAGATATTAGTCTAGCTGGACCTATACAGGGGTCAATAAAGGCTCAGTTAATTTAATTCCTCTTAAAGGGGACCTGTCACCCATACATGAAAATGTGTAGAATAAAAGTCCATTTAAAATTAATCATGAAACCCAATTAATGTTTTTTATTAAAGCAACCATACTGGTTAAAAACTTGTTTAAAACTCTCAGCTGTCAATCATATATTGCCTGCCCCGCCTCTAAGCCTTAGGCATAGAGGCGGGGCAGGCAGTTACTTTCACTTTCCGTTCTGCAATTCCTAGATGTCGATGCACTCCTTACATTCCCCCCTCCGTCGCCAACATTTAATTTTGTAGCCAGTGCACAGACATGGGCATCAGGTGCCCCATTTAGCTGCATAAACAAGATTTTGATATGATTAGGTAAGATTTTAGCTTGCCTAAATAACAGTGTCCACAAAATGGCTGCTGTCTACTTGACGTGATTTACAAGACTAAAAGAAAGAAGATTGAAATCATGTGTATAGTGTAAGTGAACTTTATTTTGCTTGACATAAAACAGGAATTGGAGTAAATTTTAGATGACAGGTCCCCTTTAAGCATAACAAACAAAAAATATGAAAAAGGATTAACAAAGGAAACAATGCAAATCTGTGTTTTTATAATAATCCACTGGCCACACAGCAGTATCAGAGAAAGTACTTGCAGCTCAAGGACAGTGAGATGTAATCATATTCTGTAAATGTCAAGCCAATACAGCACATGTGAAATTCAATGCTATTTCACAATGTTTATAATGTATAGGTTCTTTTATTACATGATAGTACAAAAGCAGATTCTCTGTAAACAGCAGGATAAAGATAATGGAATAAAGCTAAAGCTTTCATAAGGTTTAGAGAGGGTTTTAGGTCACGTTAATGAATAGGGGCTCTGATGGGTTTAAATGAATGAAATACAAATTCCATTTTTCTTCTATTAAAGGGAAATGTTATCAAGCTTGGAAATGTGATTCTTGATGCCTAGTTTGATTTGAAGCCATTACAGTTGATTGCAAAAGTTTTGCACCACTTGGCAAATACATATTTGGTTAATTTTGTAAGAGAATAGTCTGTAAACAAGTACTCCAGGAATTAGTGTGTTAATTAAGTTACATTTTATAACACACACAAACTTTAAAACAGGAACAGAAAAAAAATCCTCTGTGTAAATCTATGGCATAAGCAAAACCTGGCATGCGTAACAGCTTCTAACAACTTTCATAACTTATAAATCTTGTTATAGGGATTTTTGCTGACCCTTCTTTGCAGATTACCGTATATACCTGAGTAGTATTTAGAGAAGAAATTTCACTTCTAATTCAGTGTTCATTTTGGGTTGTCATTTAAAGAGGTGGTTCACCTTTACGTTACCTTTTAGTATAGAATGAACAATTCTAAACAACTTTTCAATTAGTCTTCATTATTTATAGTTTATAAAGTGGTGACTTTTGGAGTACCGTATATACTGGAGTATAAGCAGAGTTTTTCAGCCCCCAAAATATGCTGAAAAACTCTACCTCGGCTTATACTCGGGTCAAGTGCAAAAACGGTCGCCGGCGCCTAAGAATAGTCACCGGCGTCCAAGAATAGACTCCAAGAATATTCGCCTGCATCCAAGAATGGTCACCGGCATCCAAAAAAGAGACGCCGGCACCTCCAATGGGAGCAGAAACCCTAAATTTTTTGATTGAAATTTACCAGAAGCCGCTTCATTTCTCACCCTAGGCTTATACTCGAGTCAATAAGCTTTCACAGTTTTTGGAGGTAAAATTAGGTACCTCGGATTATACTCTGGACGGCTTATACTCAAGTATATACGGTATGTGTAAGATGATTGTCTAAAAAAACAGCTGTTCCTTTTTCAGCCTCGGCTTCTTGGCTGATTATTTCATATCGGCATTCAGAATTTGATGCTATAATGGGATCCATTCTTCTCTGTACAGGCATGGGTCCTGTTATCTATAATGCTCAGGACCTGGGGTCTTCCGATAACGTATCTTTACCTTAACGCTACTAGAAAATCATGTGGATATTAAATCCAATAAGGATTAATTATACATTAGTTGGGATCAAGTACAAGGTACTGTTTTTATTACAGAGAAAAAGGAAATCATTTTTAAAAATGTGGAGTACTTGAATAAAATGAATTCTATGGGAAATGGCCTTTCCGTAATTCAAAGCTATCTAAATAAGGGATCCCATACCTGTGCACGGACAATGTTTCTTTTTCGACTAACTGCAACATAGGCCCAAATCATACTGCTGCTCCTTTTCCCACTCTCCACAAAAACCTTTGGTGCTTGTGGGCAATTCATTTATTTTTATCTCATCAGTCCACAGCACTTATTTGGTTGCTGTTGAGGCTTGTCTAGATGCTATTTTGCATTCCTTAGACTTTGAGGTTTGTGGAGAGTTTTCAGATAAGACTTCTTCTGGATGACTCTTCTTTGTGTAAGCCAGGGGTGCCCAGACTTTGTTACCCTGGGATCTACCTTATTAAAATATTGTGGGCCGTCTACTGTATGGCACAAGTATCCAAAGCCCATAAAATGGTTATAATACTACACTATACCTGCCATAAAGCAAGAAAAACAGCTGTTTTCTATGGCAGAAAAAAAAGCAAAGACAGACAGTGTGTGACACGGGTTTTACATGGAAATCAGTGCCGGTCCAAGAGGTATTTGTGCCCAAGGCAGGGAGGGGCAATAGAGAATATACAGTAATTGATCTTTACGATTGTGCTCACCTGCAGAAGCCTATTGTGCCTACCCCTATTTTCAGTTCTAATGGATATGCACAGCCGAGTGTAAAATTTTGGCATATAAAGAGGTTTTAGAGGGGAAAAAGTGAAACTAAGGTGCCACTGCCCCAAATGTGAGCAGAAAACACTTTTTATGCTTTCATGCACCGCCTGCTCCAGTGGGACCCGGCAGCAGCATGTCTCCCACCCTGCCTGGTGTAAGATTCATAGACTACAACTCAGACTGCCATGCCGGCATGGTATGCAAGGTCTGCAAGGTTCCCCAGTGAGTGACTCGGGGTAGTACCGGATCTGACAGTTCTATTGGGGAACACAATATGGGAGAGTCATTAAATTCAGTCCGTACCTGGAGCCCCCGGCTGGGGCATTGGGAGGAGGGAGCCCTCTGCTGCTCCACCTGGAGACTTTCTGACCAGCTACAGTACGGTTGGGAGAGGGCAGCTGGAGCAAGGTGGAGCCCGTGTTTGGAGTTCCTGGAACCCTACATGGGCCCTGGGTGGGAGGAAAACGCCATGCAATCACATACCTCCCAATTGTCCCATTTTCAGCGGGACAGTCCCGCTTTTGACAGCAGTCAAGGGTTTGTACTGTTTAGATAAGAAGGTCCCTTGGGAGACGTTAGACTCACAGCTTAAAGGGCAATTTACTGTCATTAGCAAAACTGTAATAACTGGAGAAAAAAAAACAAAACAAAACACAGAAATAGGTTTCATAACCTGCCAAATTTTGTAAATTGAACATGGTAATTAGGGGGGAGTGCCCAAAAATGGGCGTGGTCAAAAAAATTTGCAGCAATATGTAGCAAAATTTTTGTCCCTCTTTTTATTTCTAAAATGCTGTGAGTTATACAATAACAGTATCCACTCCTACCTTACCAAATCATACCGAGCGGGAGCAGCGGGAACCTCACCAACCTCTTCAGTGCTTCATCCTCTTCCAGTTTCCCCAGCACCCCAACCCCCTGGAAAGCAAGAGCAGGGGCCTGTCGGGGACATCTGGAGTGGATCGGACAAATCAAATAAGTCTCTCCACAGTAAGGGGCCGACAGTGCCGGGCCAGCCTGGGCAGACGCCCTAGGCAGCCCAGCAGGTTGGAGCGCCCCAGCAGCGCACATGCAGAAAACCTGGTGTGCACAGAAAAACGTGTGCACGGGCGTGCGCAAAAGAATCTGTTGTGCGCGCATGAGCGAAAACATGAGGTGGCGCGAAAGGGACAGCGCGCATGCGTAAACCAACACGCCAGCCAGAGAGGGAACCGGACTAGTGGTAGGAGAGGCAGAAGGTGCGTGCCTGGCGCCCCTCCAGCTTTGGACCCTAGGCACATGCCTACTCTGCCTACCCCTAGTTCCGGCCCTGGGGGCCGAGGGAGCCATCTATACTAAGGGACACAGCGGAACGCACGGGCCTTTACCAGCAGCGGCTGGTGTTCCACGTCCCCTCCTCTCTGGTCCAGGCAGCTAGCAGGTCTCGGTCTACCAGGAAAATTACCGGGATCTACTGGTAGACCGCAATTGACGTCCTGGGCACCCCTGGTGTAAGCAGACACCACCAAAGGACCTGCAGCTAAACCTTCTGAAAAGTCATTTGCAGCCATAGAAGGGTATAAAATGTGCCTTTCTAGCCCGCAAATTAGCAGTTCTTTTTAAAAGTTTTCTTGCTCAACCAGATCAGGTCTTGACTTCCACAGTTCCCCTTAAAGGAGAAGGAAAGGAGAAAAACCATACCTTGCTCATAATATAGTACTCCCCCAGACCTCCTGAACCGCTGTATTGGAATTGCCATTGCGCTGATGAAATCCATTATAACCGATGTTACTGTGCGCAACGGTTCAATATGCACGCAGGCGCCATATTAGTGCAGGTGCGCCCTCTTCCTGTACTTCTTAGTTATTAATGCGCATGCGCAAGAAAAAAAAACAATCGCATATGCTGATTACTATGCGCGTCATCATGGCTTGAGGAAAGGAAGCGCCCACTGTACTTGCGCAGTGGATGTTAATTGTACACAATGCACATCGAGGCTGCCTCTGGCAGCCTGAAACAAGATGCCTCTGCAAAGCGTGACGTCACCCCACTCTGCCACTGCAGTCTGCGTTTGAGAGCAACAGCTTACCGTCCATTGAATGGATTAATATTTTCAAAGGCTGTGTAAGTACTATTTGTAAAAGCCTTTGATTAGAGGCCTATTTATCCTTTGCCTTTCCTTCTCCTTTAACTGTCATTTCTTGATTACATTACAGACAGTGAAACCTGTAAGCTGGAAGCATTTTGGCAATCTTTTTATATGCTTCAAGTAGATTAATTTTCAAATCCTCCCTCACTTGCTTAGAGGAGCCCATGGTTGCCGAGTGTCAGCAGAAGTTTTGGGGTGTCAAGAGATTTTATTAAGCTCTGCAACAGTGGGGGACACCTTCTAGGGACCTTGCATCACTGGACAAGTGGATGGCTGACCAAAATATTACACATTACACAATTACTATTTTATTTGTTCCTCTGTTTTAAAGGTTGTGAAATAAAATGTAACGGTGCATTAACAATCAGTATGCTGTTTTTAGTGGGACTCATTTATAAACACTGGGGAAATTTGCACCTGGGCAGTTACTCATGGCAACCAATCAGATGTTTGCTTTCATTGTTTTCCTTGCATCGGACAGAAAAAAAAAAAATCTAATCCCTGGTTGGTTGCTATGGGTTACTGCACAGGTGCAAATTTGCCCAGTGTTTATAAATGAGCCCCAGTGCTCTGCAGTATTTGTTTACTACATTTCACTTAAAACTAATGAAATATGTAATTTGGCCAGTGGTGCCCTAACTTTTGCATTCAACATCAAATACATCCCAAATTAGATTCTTGTATACCTTGTAACAATTTAAGAAACCTTGAATGTAAAAACTCAAATCAGTTAAAGACCCAAAAACTCGAATTGATCAAGTTTTCCGCAGGAAAAAACCCAAATCACCTGAATAAATAGAGTTTTCAAGCTAAACCCACTGAAAAAAAACCCATCTTCAAATGGTTCAAGGGACCTCTGCCATTGACTCCTACATGACCACGACAGGTTTTAGATGTGTGTTTCCAAATTTGAGCTATTTCCAGGGATAGGGTATAATAAATCTCGAAAAATTCTAATTTCATTGGGGGGGAGGGGGGAATTCGCAAAAATAACTGCTATGGAAAATGTCATAAAAAAAGGTGCTAATTCACACATCATTATTTACAAAAACTGTCATTAGAAGTGGGCATGGCTAATTTTGTATGGACGACATTTTTGAGAATTAGTCTTACCCAATACATTACAACAAATCCATGATGCATGTTTTATGTATAATATATGCATAATATTTGAATTAATGTATGGTTGGTAGGATAATTTAAAGCCTTGCAAAGACTGCTGAAATTGCAAACTGGAGAGCTGATGCATAAAAAAACTAAACTCAAAAACCACAAAAAATAACAATAAAAATAAATTGCAAATGGTCTTAGGGCAAGGCCAGACGTGGCATTTTTGCAGAGTTTTTAAAAAAAGAACAGCCAGGCGTAAATACGCCACTGAAACCACATGTGACCGTCAACATGTGTTTTTCATGCGTTTTTAAGCACTTAGGATTCTTTTGCCAACATGCACTTCTCATTGTTCTCATTGAGAATTTGGATGCCATATTTAAAATACCCTGCGTATTTCCGCAAAGTGTGGTTCCAAAACTGCAGATCCCATAGAGTCTATAGATTTGGTAGTTTCTTGACGTATTGGCGTTTCTGCTAAAAAACGCCAATACTGGAGTCCTGTGGCGGATTTCAGCTTGCAAGCACCCTGTGTGAATTGCCATAGTGTGTTTCCCATTAGTTTCAGTGGTAGTGCAGTTTATGCATATTTACACCTGGTTCTTTTTTAAAAAAAAGCTGCGTCTGGCCTTGCCCTTAGACTATAACTCGCTACATCATAATAAAAGTTGACTAAAAGGTGAACAGCACCTTTAATACCACAGAATATATCTTATAATGTCTGGTCAAAGCACTGAAAGCAAAGTTGGTATATCTGATATTTGATTTTTTGGAATTGCAAAAACAAAGACACAGATGAGAAATGTAACAACCGTGGCAAATTGTAACACTTCAGAATCTGCACCTGGATTACTTATAAAAATCAAAAATAAGAAATAGAAAGCAATTGAAAAACGTTTCTGGTGCAGTGTTCTCTCTCCAGGCCCTTTTTGCTGGGCACATTTACCCAACCACTTGGCTCTCCTATGTTGCCACAGCACGTGCTAAGTTTTATTTTTCCGTTTTGAAGCCAGTAGGACTGTACGCTTTGAGGACACACACACTCCTATCCATGTTCTCTGTGCTCTATGGTAAATTATTTTCTTTTCTCCACCCACTGTGATGTACTATCTGAAACCAATTCATATAGCTTTTTACTCCAGTGGGACTCAAAGCACTTTACAGCAATCAAGGCAGCAATGATATGCACATGATAGGCATGCTATAAGAGGCAGATTTATTATGTGGTGTAAAAGCAGGCAGAATAATTCAGCACACATTACCAGGCTTCGTCATGTAAAAACCTGCGTAATTTTTTACGTGTTTTTTTCTTCCAGTGACTTCAGCTGGAAGCAATGTAAAATAACAGCAGCAAAACTAGAGTTCGCATGGCATAAAATGAAAACACACCTTGATAAATTTGCCATTGATTTTACATAGCCACAGCTTTTAACACCTTTTTTTCGGCGAATTTAGTTTTACATAGCATAATAAATATGCCCCTAACTATGGTTGGGCGCTGAATTTAATTCCTCAAAGGTTTATCTGTTAACCTCTAGTCCAATTCCTCCTCCTGTTTTGCTGACCTACTCAGAACCATTGACTTAAAAGCTTCTGGGTAATATGCTTCATGATTAGTTACTTATTTTTCAGATAAATATGCAACTTTAACTTTAAGATTCTGTTCAGTATTTAGCAGAAATTTTTTAATGAAGGATTTGGTATTTGACATGAGACCAAAATATTATTACTGTGGGGTATCCTTACAGTTTGGAGCCATATATAAATATATTAACTACAGATATTTCTTATTTACAGACAAAAATAATTTTAGTACAAGCCCTATTTAATAAGCCAATGTTGAAAGGGATTGTATGCTGCTCCTTTAAGCATGAGCTTGTTACCAAACATCTTTGCTCTGAATTCCAATAATAATTCAATTGATTGGTCTGTGGTCAGATTTTTATGTTCTGTGCAATGTGAGAATCTAATCACACAACATCCAACTTTTGTTTATCATTCAGGTGTCAGAATTGAGAGGGTGTGCCCTGGTGTGAAGGTGCTACAGAACAGCTGCCCTTTATGGCAGAAAATAGAAAATCTGAAAATGTCATTGTTTATTTGGAGGTTCACAGTAGTAGGATCTCTTTTAAAAAAGGTATTTCACTGAAACAATACAATTGCTAATACAGAATGCAACAAGGCTGCATGCATTATACATATCTTAGTGTTGTAATGTCTGCCTAATAATGGAATTTTACTGTCGCTATACACACAGGGCAGATTTATTTTCTGAAAACATGTAATCTATCCCATGTGCACAGCGACAGGCAGATGCTAATGAAGTGACTGGCAAGTGTCTGCCAGAATTGTTGTTTCTGCACCGTCAGAGAAATCATCAAGCATGACAGCATAGAATATAGTGGCACCCACAGACTCAATAAACATTCCTGATTGTGTATTGCAGTTTTATATTCATAGCTCAACATGTGAGGCCTTTTTTTAAGGAAGGATTTTCAAAGTATAGGAAGTTTTAGCGCTAAATTACAGCAATGCCATTTAAACAAGCAATATGACTTATGACTTATAACTTACAGTTACAAGGTAAATTAATAGATGTCAAGTTATTCTAAATATTCTAATATTACTAATATTCGTCTGTCCCTTTTTACTTCTCATTTGAACTCCAAGGCCGAGACACAAGACTAGTTGCCCCTCAATCTCCTCTAGTGCAGGCAACTGATCTCCTCAGAATGCTTTCCCACTGGCAATAGTGTGAATCACTGGTGGGTAAATATACGAGTCCAAAAACGCCCAAAGTTTCCTCGCGAGGCAACTTAAGGATGACATCAGAGATCGGTATGGACTTGGACATTAGGCTTGTACAATACATCATCAAAGCCACTCTTAAAGGCATGATTAGAATCTGCCATCACATCACCCAGCAGTAAAAAAACCAACCTGCGCTGCTTCAAATGAAAGTTACATTCTCTCATTCTTTGAACTTTTAGAAGGGAGAAAAGATCTCCCACTATCTGTCTATAATGTCCTCTAATGTATATTTAAAAAGTAACGATGAGTAATCATGCAAGCGCCTTTCCTCTTGAGAAAACAACCATAAGTGTTTTTCTCCATATTTTAATTATTCAGTTCCTTTTACCAGCCTAGTTGCAAGTGCAATGTCTATGCACACTCTCCCACTCCTAAATATCCTTCTTACTTACTGGAGCCCAAAACTGCACTACATACTCCAGGTGAGGCCTTACCAGGGACCTATAAAGGGGCAAAAAGTATATTTATTTTAGTAAATCATCTATATTTCACAAATCATGACTTTTACCCAGTGGCCACCAACTGACCCTGAGTGAGATTAGTTTTGGCGAGATTATGGTATGCAGTATATTCTCAAGACAAAGAATTTCATTTTGGGCTATAAAACTGAAGGCCTATGTTGAGCATATGCCCAGTGAAAAAAAAAATCTGTGTTTCTAAAGAAAACGGCCTCCCTCTATACATTAAAATTTAAAAGGGATACCAACATGCTTTCAGAAATTGTGATTTCCTTTTGGTCAAATAGCCCACAAAGGACAGTTTTCTGTTGTAATAAAATCCCTATTTGAAGCTGTATTGCTCCAAAATCTGACAGCTGCACACTTTAGTGGCTTCCTGCTTTCCCCAATAAATGCTGTCCAGTCGGACATCCACTGCTTCTAAAGGATATAGACTGTTTCCGGGTTACATTCAAGAGAATAGAGAACTGCACGTTGCCTAGCAATGTGTGGTTGCTGAGGTGGTATTACTCATGAAAGCATGCGTAAAAATCCCCTAAGGATAATCTTTAAAGGTTTTTAAGAATATGGAGGCATTAAGAAAAATGTAGGCATTTGTCTTCAGCTTTGCAGGAGACTGGTATCAAGTAGGCTGCTTCTGCTAAACACATTGGTGTAAAAGTGTTTTTGGAAGCCTTAAAGAATACTGCTCCATTCCCAAGCATTCCGATATACACAACTGAAAAACAGGCAATGTGGAAAGCAATTCTAAACAACTGAAGAAGAACCTCAAAGCAATTTTTTTTTTAAAAAATTCATACAACTGGTTTCGCTCTCAAAAAGGTTAATGTTAGTATTCATATGAGCAAGCAGCTTCTGCTTGCAACATGAATGGGTGTGACGTGTGGTATTCATCTGAAACATCAGTCATTGTACTAAGAAAGAGAAAAACAATTATTTGCCCCACATATGAGGATACTAAATTATGGGCCCTTTTTTTTTTTTTTTTTTTAAATCTTTATGACAACTTTGCAAACACAAGGATGAAAGAACAATGGGAAATAAATAGGGGGCTTGCCTAATGTTGATTTTAAAGTGAAATAAAATATTTTTTAGTTGCTTATTTTAATAATGAATTTCAACTTAATTATAGGAGGATTGCTTGATGCATTTTAAAAACAGTATGCCTTAAAGGAATTTTTCAGTATAAAAATAAAAACTAGGTAAATAGATAGTATGTGCAAAATAAAAAAATATTTCCAATATAGTTAGCCAAAAATGTAATGTTTAAAGGCTGGAGTGACTGGATGTCTAATAGCCAGAACCCTACTTCCTGCTTTTCACTTGTTTCCACTGATTGGTTAACAGGCAGTAACCAATCAGTGAATTGAGGGGGGGGGGATGACACATGGGTCATAACTGTTGCTTTTGAATCTGAGCTGCATGCTAAGGATCAATTGTAAACTCCCTGAACAGTTATGTCCAATGTGTCCCCCCCACTTAAAGTTGCTTACTTACTCAGAGATCTGCAAAGCAGGAAGTAGTGTTCTGGTTATTATGTTAGACATCCAGTCACTCCAGCCTTTATACATTACATTTTTAACTAACTATATTAGAAACATTTTTTTTTATTTTGGACAGCCTATTTATTCAGTTTTTATTTTTACACTAAACTGTTAGGGGCCGATTCACCAAGGGTCGAATATCGAGGGTTAATTAACCCTCGATATTCGACTGGGAATTAAAATCCTTCGACTTCGAATATATCGAAGTCGAAGGATTTAGTGCAAATACTGCGATCGTAGTAGAAAAAAGTACGTTCAGAAAAGGTAGAAAAAAGTACGTTCACCCCAGAAAACCATATATTTTCGGAAAGTACACATTCCCCCGAATCTAAATTGGGTATGCATGTCTTTCTACCCCAAAGCACCAAGCCGCAAATCTTTCCTAAATTTGGCAATTTTGGGGACATTTTAAAAAATCACCTCAAAACTTCCAACCTGAAGCATCTTTTATCGAACATACCATTAGTTATCAATACAAATGACCCCAAATATGAAAGACTGGGGTCTGCTGAACAGTTTGATGTCCAATATGTATAAGTGTACCTAACCATGTGGCATATAGGGGCCTCAAAAGGAAGACCCCCCATTTGGTCTATCATTTCAAGTACTGCAAAATCAACACATTTACATCATTTTGGGGTGGGCAAAGGTAGAAAAAAGTACGTTCACCCCAGAAAACCATATATTTTCAGAAAGTACACATTCCCCTGAATCTAAATTGGGTATTCATGTCTTTCAACCCCAAAGCACCAAGCTGCAAATCTTTCCCAAATTTGGCAATGTTAGTGACATTTCCAAAAATCACCTCAAAACTTCCACCCTGCAGCACCTTATATCGTACATACTATTAGGTATCAAGATAAATCACCCCAAATATGAAAACCTGGGGTCTTTTGGACAGTTTGATGCCCAATGTACATAGGATTATCTAAGTACATGGCATGTAAAGACCCCAGAATCTACCTTGTGCATACTTATGTGATGTCATACATTTATACTAATTTCCAAACATATGGGATAAAAGCTACAAAAACTTATGGTGACCCCTAAAAACCATATATTTTTGGAAAGTACACATTCTGACGAACCTAAAATGGGTAATTATGTCTTTCTACTCCAAATTACCTTACTGCAAAGCTATGCTAAAGGCAGCGGTTTTTATGACATTTCTGAAAATGGTCTAAAAATATTGCAATTGGCCGCATTTATATCACCCAATTTCTTACATCCAATTGTAAAACACCCTAAATATTGACCCCAAGGGTCTACTGAACAGTTTCATGCCCAATGTGCATAGATATACCAAAGCAGCTGGCATGTGTGGACCCCCAAAAAATTTGTGTATTTGAATTTTCTCCGATGTCTTCTCACCTTCTGTAAAGAATGACCAGTGACTTCGTATTATTTGCCAAAAGACCCTCCTAACAGCACATAGACCCCCAAAACCATATATGTTTGGAAAGTACACATTCTGACGAATCTAAAATGGGTAATTATGTCTTTCTACTACAAACTACCTTACTGCAAAGCTACACTAAATGCAGCGGTTTTTATGACATTTCTGAAAATGGTCTAAAAATATTGCAATTGGCTGCATTTATCTCACCCAATTTCTTACATACAACTGTAAATCACCCTAAATATTGACGCCAAGGGTCTACTGAACAGTTTGATGCCCAATGTGAATAAATATACCAAAGCAGCTGGCATGTGTGAACCCCCAAAAAATTAGTGTATTTGAATTTTCTCCGCTGTCTTTTCACCTTCTGTGAAGAATGACCCGTGACTGCTTATTATTTACCAAAAGACCCTCCTAACAGCACATAGACCCCCAAAACTATATGTTTGGAAAGTACACATTCTGACAAATCTAAAATGGGTAATTGTGTCTTTCTACTCCAAACTACCTTACTGCAAAGCTACGCTAAAGGCAGCGGTTTTTATGACATTTCTGAAAATTGTCTAAAAATATTGCAATTGGCCGCATTTATCTCACCCAATTTCTTACATACTATTGTAAAACACCCTAAATATTGACGCCAAGGGTCTACTGAACAGTTTGATGCCCAATATGCATAGATATACCAAAGCAGCTGGCATGTGCGGACCCCCCAAAAAAATTAGTGCATTTGAATTTTCTTCTCTGTCTTTTCACCTTCTGTGAAGAATGACCTGTGACAGTGTATTGAGGCACAATACCCTCCTAATAGCACATAGACCCCAAAACCATGTATTTTTGGAAAGTACACATTCTGACGAATACAAAATAGGTAATTATGTCTTTCTATTCCAAACTATCGTACTGCAAAGTTACGCTAACGGCAGCGGTTTTTATGACATTTCTGAAAATTGTCTAAAAATATTGCAATTGCCCACATTTATCTCACCCAATTTCTTACATACAATTGTAAAACACCCTAAATATTGATGCCAAGGGTCTACTGAACAGTTTGATGCCCAATGTGAATAGATATACCAAAGCAGCTGGCATGTGCGGACCCCTAAAAAAAATTAGTGCATTTGAATATTCACCACTGTCTTTTCCCCTTCTGTGAACATAAAGCAGTGACTGCATATTGTGCCACAAGACCCCCTAACAGCACAAGACCACCCCCCAAAAACATATTTTTGTAAAGTACACATTCTGACATATACAAAATTGCACATTCCGCCAAAGCGACCCCCCCCAGCGATCAACCGGACTTCTTTGCAAAGTTCATGGTGAGAATTGCCAAACTGATTACTTTGTGCATTGTCCCACTGTCCCACTACCATGTATAGAGGGTGCTGTGTGATATTGCCATCACTGTTAATCCTTCATATAACCAACAGAGGGCGCTGTGTGATATTGCAGTCACTGTTAATCTTTCATAAAACCAACAGATGGCGCTGTGTGATATTGCAGTCACTGTTATTCTTTCATATAACCAACAGAAGGCACACTGTTATTCTTTCATATAACCAACAGATAGCGCTGTGTGATATTGCAGTCACTGTTATTCTTTCATATAACCAACAGAGGGCACTGTGTGATATTGCAGTCTCTCCCCAAGCGAACTGTTGGTATAGGAATGATTAAAAGTGACTGCAATCTCAACTACTGCCCACTGACTCGAGTATAAGCCACGGTAGACTTTTTCAGCACATTTTGGATGCTAAAATACTCGGCTTATACTCAAGTATATACAGTATGTGTAAATGTGTGTATAACTGTAAAATAAATGCTACTTACAGATCTGATGTCCAGCAGGGTCTTGGGCAGCTAAGGGGGGGTCCTAAAGCAGAGTGCATGCAGCAGGTAGCAGCAGGCTGGCTGGAACAGGCAGAGGAGACGCAGCACAAGGAGCAGACACGTGTCTGCATAACTGTAGGCGGGTTCTGCGACGATCACGTCGCAGGACCCACGTGACCTCCCCCTCCTCTCCCTCTGCTCATTGCCTAGGGGGTGGGGAGAGTAACAGAAGCATCTGCTGAAGCGGCAATCGCAGCAGATGCAGAGAGGAGCCCTTTACAGCCAAGAACGTAGGTACTATGTGCTTGGCAGTTAGGGCTTTTCCCTGCAAGAGCATAGTACCTACGTTCTTGGCAGGTATAAGGTTAAAACATTCTCTTAAATGTAACCCGCTAATGTCTTTCCATGTGTTTGCCTCTTTCAATAATAGCGGATTAGTATCTACAATTAGAGAAAGATGAATTCCCAATAAACTGGAGCAATATCCACAGTTAATGTTGGGTTTGGGTGCTAGGCCCCAAACTTATAGTTTAGCAGAGTGGAGTTCCGTATAAATTAAAAACAATATTGTTTATACAGTTTAGTACCTACCCATACGCTGGATTACTACCCCACAGATAAGTGGAGCCTTCAAAAATACTAGTATGGACTAGTACAGGTATCGAACCGGTTATCCAGAATGCTCTGGACCTGCGGTTTTCCGGGTAACGGATCATTTGGATCTTCATACCTTAACCCTTTAAGTGCCACAGATAGTAGAATCTATGTTACACTGCACCGATCAGCTCCACCCCCCCCCCCACCAGGATCACAAGCAGGATTGAAGATCTCTTTGTGAGGCCCCTCCTGGCAATCATATTTAGGGTGCTTTTTCTTGGTATGTAATGATACATGTGCAATATGATGCTGGAAAGTTGAAGTTTTGAGGCAATTTTTAGATATTTCACCAAAACCGACAATTTTGGCAAGGGGTCTTTTTCTTGGTACCTAATACAGTGTGGGATATGCGGAGCAGCAAAATAAAACCTTTGAAGTGATTTTTCAGAATGTTCTGAATTTTTTTTATAAAAACTGCTACCTTCAGACAATCTTTGATGTTTGATATTTAGGAGTAGAGAGACATAGTTACCCATTTTGGAATCAGCAGAATGTGTACTTTTCAAAAATATATGGTTTTTTAGAGTAAACCTACTGTTTCAGTTTTTTTGGCCTTTTTCTGCCTTCGTGCTTTCAAATTTTGGTAATATACTGCCTGGAGTTTTTGCTGTAGAGAAGTCCCCTAAAACTATAAATATCTGGTATTGGCACGTTCGAGTGACATGAGGCTTTCCAAATCAGTTGGCGTAAAATTACATTTTTTTTGGTATAAATTCATATATTTTTTGGTATTTAGTACTGTACATCTTATTGCAGAGGTGGAAATACACGAAAAGTCAGGCAGATTTAGAAAGCTCAGGCTCTCCCGAAAAAAACAATGTATAGTTTTCCTAGGTAAACTAATGGAAAATGTGCCTAAAGTGAGAGAGCACAAAATGTTTCAAAAACGTCTGCCATTTTGTGCAACTGAAATGCGAAATTCTGCTGGCACTTAAAGGGTTAAGTCTACTAGAAAATCATATAAACATTAAATAAACTCAATAGGCTGGTTTTGCTTCCAATAAGAATTATATATTAATTTGGATCAAGTACAAGGTACTGTTTTATTATTACAGAGAAAAAGGAAATAATTTTTAAATATTTGGATTAAATGGATAAAATGGGAAATGGCCTTTCCATAATTCAGAACTTTCTAAATAACGGGTTTCCGGATAACTGATCACAAATTTCTCTCTCCAAATTTCATAACAAATCTTTTGAGTTAATGACTTGACTACCACCCTGCAACAGAAACACACAACAGGACTGGTGCCTTCTGCCCTGATAATCACGTCTTCTAATCAATAACTAAATAATGTCACTTTCACCTACAGAGCATGTCTAAAGGTGACTATACACTATAAGATCTTTCCCCGATATGCCCACCAACGGCAATGCGATATTGGGTTAATCCTATCACTCAGCCCTAGGGCCAAATGATTGGATTAAAACTATGGCAATGGGCGCCGACGGGTTGTAGGACAGCATCAACTAGCCAACGCGGTCACCAATAGCAGGAAAATTCAGACCTGCATAAAGATATCTGGCTGATTTTTTGCCAGATATTGATCAGGGAGACCCGTCGGAAGCTCTATACATAGGTAGATAAGCTGCCGAATTTGTCTAAAGGGCCGACATCGGCAGCTTTTATCTGCCTGTGTATGGCCACCCTTAAACATTTTATTCACGCTCTATTTACATCATAGTGACTACTGGAAAACCTAACTTTTGAACTAAAACACGAATTATACTATTTTAACAACCTGTGATCCGGTCAATATCCAGTCCTAACCTCTTTACATACTAGAGCGGCAATTAATTTCTATAAACACATTTACTTAGAGAATCAGAGGTTACTGCCAAATTCTAAGCAGAACACTCAAAGCCACATGTCTTTATTTGCCATTTCTTGGCCTTACCCAGCCACGCAGTTTGCATCTCATTAACTTCAGTATTTAGAAAAAAATATCTAATGAGTAGGGCCCTTTTTACATACATATTGGGCAGTATGTGTTTTTAATCAGTATGTTAAAGGTACACAATGGTCTACAGATTGTGTTAGAATTTTATAAATACTTGTTCAGCATTACCCAATATTTTGGCTGCCATAGTAAAGGAAGAGAGCAGAGTTACCTTGAGAAAGGGATGGGTTAGCCTATATTTGTCAGGGCTAAAGGAACTTCCTAGGTTCAAGTGCCACTTTGTAGTCCTAGATTTGGTAAGGTCCAAGTTTCTCTCCATTATAGAAGGGTAATGTCAACCCTCTGTTATAAGAAGACCAAAGGCTGTAAATATGTGCTAATGAATGAGCAACGGCAATGGGCGCTAATATCATAAAAAGATTTCAGATAGGCAGACCTATTATTTATAATTTCATGCAACATTACCCTTGCAGTTTTAAAAGCATTTATCTCTAAACATAGCTAACAACTGGAACAGTGAATTGTCATTACAGATTCTTAAAGTGCCTTTTGACAAGGAAACGTGCATACAAGTAACCGTCAGCTTCAAAAAGTTTGAAAAGCACACTATACGAACATAATTGTTACAATTACCCTTTGATAGCCATTTTAGAGTGGCTATTAACTGCCAATATAGTATCCAAAAAAAAGTATACTCTAGTCTTAAGGTGGCCATAGATGCAAAGATCTGCTCGTTTGGCAACATCGCCAAACGAGCGGATCTTTCCCCGATATGCCATTAACAAACATGGCTATATCGGGTGTAATCTGATTGTTCGGCCGCATGGCCGAACGATCCGATTACGATGTGCCCTGGGTTCCGGCGGGATCGGTCGGGTCAAAATCAAACCTGACCGATCGACCAAACGACCGATCTCCGCCGGACGAAAGAAGTCGGGACACGCCACACACGATCCAAAAATCGTACGAATCCTCGATTCGTACGATCGGATCTGTGTGTCTATGGCCACCTTTAGGTGGTAAATTCAAGAAGCAGCAAGCAGGGCCATAATGAAATTGATGGTGGGAGTAACAACCTTGTGACAAATACAAAAATCTAAAGAGTATTTAGGGTCAGTCCAGACTTCTGATGCTCAAATACTGAATTCAACCCCTATCCTTAAAAGACAGACTTGGATACATGGATTGGTTTACATTCAAAAAGTGGTAGGGGCACTCTGGCTTGGGTATTGTATTTAGATCCATTTGCACAGACCAGCTGATGCCCAGATTCCACTTACTACTCCAAATTTCCCATCATTTGATAATGTGATTATGTTCTAATAGCTCTTCATGCAGAACTGAGTTAGACTCAGTATTTAAATATTTTGAAAGAAAATTTAACCAACAGTTACATTTAAAAGGAAGAAGTATTGGAGTGAAAGTCACACCTCTGTTCATTCATTGGCTGATGTAAACCAATATGTATGAGTGGCAATGGTTTGTGTGTAATGGTGGCCATACACAGGGAGATCCGCTCATTTGGCTATGTCGCCAAACGAGTGGATCTCTCTACGATATGCCCACATTGAGGTGGGCGATATCGGGCTGATCCGATAGTGGGCCCTACGATCGGATCAGAATGGAGGCTATACGGGCGGTCGGATCGCAGGACCGTATCAACGAACAAATGTGAGGGGATTTTTTTACCCTGTCCAATCAACATCTGCCCGACTTTTTGGCCTAGATATTGATCAGGAAAGCCCGTCAGAGGGCCCTACACATGGGCTGATAAGCTGTCAACTTGGTCTGTCAGCAGCTTTCATCGGCCCGTGTATGGGGGCCTTTAGAATGGTGGGTCACGCAAACCAGGGATGCACTGTATTACCTAAAGGCAACATTTCATTTTGGGTTAATCCAATGGCACATTTTACTTTCACAAAAATAAGGCCTGCTTTATAGGATACATTTTTAAACAGACTTGTAGTCTTGTAGGTATAGTTTTCCATCCACCCACCTTGGCCTACATGGAACACTTGTAATGCCCTCAGATTATCTCAGTTGCACACTGAAACCTGCAAAGTGGTGGCATAGCAGAATAAACTAGACTTGACAGGGACAATACATGAAAATGCAATTAAATGTACAAGAATCTTCTAATATACAGTGTGCACACAGTCTATGATGCTCTGTACAGAAAATATTCCTATAAACAAATCCCTAAGGTTTCATTTCCAAGAAGGGCTCATCTACTGCACTCTACACACTGTGAAGAAAACCCTAATTAAAATGACAACCTATAGTAGCACCATGATTACCCTTCATAAAAAAAAACAGACAGTGGTTTGAATAAGTGAGTGGAGAAATATGAATAGGAGAGGGCCTGAATAGAAAGAGAAATCATTAAAAGTTATAATAATATATTTGTGGCTGCCAGGGAGTGACCTCCATTTCAAAACTGAAAATGCAGATGAAAAAAGTCCAATAAAACATAGTCAAAGTTAACCTACAGGTGAACTACCACTTTAAGGCGGGCTAGGGTGTTGGAAAGTTTAAAGTAGAATTACCAATTTAGATTTTAGCAATGTTGATCTTTATTTTCACAATCATTTCTCAAAATATCCTATTTGAAATTCTGCATGGCTATTAAGATATTGGAGGATAGCCCTCCTGTCCACCAACCTCTTCAACCCTTCAGACTTTGCTGTTCAGTGGCACCGGTTTCGTCAGCACAACATACAGCACTGCCACGCTCTCTGATTATTCAGTTAAAATGTTAATAACCGTTTCCCCTGTTGTCAGCATTAATTGTTTTACAGAATTGCTGCTAAACCAGGAAGCGAAAACTTGATGAAAGGAGCAGCTCCATGGCACCAGTAAAGTTAAATGAAAAGAGCTTTCCCTTCTTCATATGAGTGAGACAAGCAAACTAGTCATTCGTTCCTTATGTTCAGCAATTTAGTTTGACCTCATGTAGAATTATCAAAATTAGAGAAAAATTTAAATATAACATGCACAGTTGTAAACACCAAATACGGAATGGACATTTCTCACATGAGCTGATAGAAAGCAAGTGAAATTTGCAGGGCTGTATAATCATCTCTCAATAACAATCCATAAATTAGCCATAAACAAGCAGTTTACCAGGCCATGTTTGGGGTCAAAGCAAGGGTCTCGGCTCAGTCAGATGTTTAATTTCAAGGTTGGACATTCTCATTTATCAGGACTACACAAGGAAGCCCGTAGATATAGCCTGGATGCACTGGCCATGCATGGACACCTTGAGACACAAGCACTGGTCCAATGGGCCAAATAATCCAATCAGTCCAATTAGGCTGTATTTTATGTATGGCTACTTTTAGTTCTAAAGAACGGTGTCCGTGCATGTCAGGAATGTATCATTCCTAACAATCCATCTGCTTCAATATAGGCAACTTTGTTAGAAATTAAAAGCCTATCCTGTTATTAATACGTTACTCCAACCTGAATGAAGTCTTCCAAGCAGTCAACTGAAAGCAAACTTTTTGTGCATTTTTTAGTAAGCCAGAGCATAACCAATTCTAACCAACTTTTCAATTTGTGTTCATTCATTTTTTTTATGTTGTTTTTAATTATTTGCTTTTTTCTTCTGACTCTTTCCACTGACTCTTTTTTCACTGACCCCATCTAAAAAAAAAAACGAATGCACTGTAAGGCTACAAATGTATTAATTGTGTTACTTTTTATTATTCATCTTTCTATTCAGGCTCGCTCTCATATTCATATTCCAGTCTCTTATTCAAACCAATGCATGCTTACTAGGGAAATGGATATTGCTGAAATAGCAAACTGGAGAGCTGCTGAATAAAAAGCTAAAAAGCCACAAATAAAAAAAATGAAGACCATTTGCAAATTGTCAAAGAATATCACTCTCTACATCGTAATAAAAGTTAAATCAACGCTGAAAACCCCCATTAACGAAGAGCATCTGAATATAGAATGGATGTATTCTCAGCAGTTTTACCATTAAAACATTTGGATCAAGGTATATTCCCAAAATGCTTCTTTAAATCTGTTAAATCATTTTAGGAAACAATGGAATCAATGTGTCTTTTGCTGCATGATTTACATGTTTAATATATATTTTCAAGCGTCTACACTGGTTTAGCATGCAGAAAAATGTATGATCATCAAACAAGTGCCCAGTTTATAGAAGTTTATTGGTTCTTAATCTGTAAAAAAAACTGTGAATAAATTCTACCGAGAACATGCTTGGAGGGCTAGATCTGGCCCACAGACTTCCAGCTGGAGCCCAGAATCAGATAAGACAATTTATTTTGCCGAGAAACCAAACAACACCTAATGAAAGCCTGTACATCTATCAATTTACCGATAACATAATATCCAGATACAAGGTCCTTAATGGTGGCCATACACGGGCAGATAAAGCTGCCGATATCGGTCGTTTGGACCAATTTGACAGCTTATCTGCCCGTGTATGGGGGCTTCCGACGGGTCTTCCCGATCGATATCTGGCCACGATATCGATCGGGAAGGTATCATTTTTAACCGACCGACCCGTCAGAGCCCCTTGGCGTATCATAATTCGATCGTTCGGCCATATGGCTGAACGTTCGAATTACCCCCGATATAGCCATGCCGTTAGTGGCATATCAGGGAAAGATCCGCTTGTTTGGCGATGTCGCCAAACGAGCAAATCTTTGAGTTTATGGCCATCTTAAGGGTCTGGAAACACGAGCATATATGGGAAGATTAGTCGCCCCAGCGACAAATCTCCTCTTCTTCAGGGTGACAATCTTCCTGAACTGCCTTCTGTCAGCTAAAATGAAAATAGCCTGCGGCAATGCACACGCAGCGCTTCGTTTTCCGAAGTTGCCCCATGAGGAAACTTCGGGCGACTTCGGAAAACGATGCGCAGCGTGTGCATTGCTGCCGGCAATTTTCATTGTAGCTGGCGGAGGCCAGGGGGAAGGCAGTTTCGGGGAGATTGTCGCCCCGAAGAAGAGGAGATTTGACGCTGGGGCGACTAATCTCCCCGATTCTGCTCGGGTGGTCAGCCACTTAGGTATCATAGTTGTTTGCAGCTTTCTAGTTTAGTGGCCTCTGAAAAAGTAGTGTCACATGGTTATAAATACAATCAATGGTTACTATATGATTCCTATACTGAATCTAAACCCAAACCTGATCATCTCACAGGTGCGTGAATAAGTAGAACAGGTGGATCTTTCCCGATTCTATGAGTAAAAGTTTTATCAGTATAGGCAGTGCCGGACTGGCCCACCGGGATACCAGGAAAACTCCCGGTGGGCCCAGGTGTCAGTGGGCCCTCTTGCTTCTAACCATTTAGCCTATTTCATGGTCATTCCCTATTTCTTTATGAGAATAAAGAGGCTTAATAATGGAAAAATAGAGTAAGTAGATATAAATGACTAGGAGAATAAAGAGGTTGAGTGAGGAGAGGCGGAATAAGAGTTTGGAAAGTGGGCCCTCAGTCTAAGGTTATCCCAGTCCGACACCTAGTATAGGGATATTGTGCTGCTATGGGTGAAGCCTGTAAGTACTATTTAGCAGGGTAACAAGTGTCTGAGGACATCATCAGTTTTCAGCGGCTTATTAAACAAGATTAATTATGGGCCAACTTGTTGTTAGAGAAATACTGTACAAAATATTGCATGAGAACATACGGGAAGACTTCTGATATGCCTTTACAACGGATATTTGTTAAAGGTTAAATCAAGTCGCCTCTTAGTGAGGTGTATCTTTTTTAACCAATTAAGGAAAACAGCATTATGTGATTGAGCCAGTTCTTGTATGTAACTAGCTAGAGACTGAAGTGGGGGAGGTTACTAGCAAAACACACCCAGCCCCTCTAATTCCTGCCATTGAAAGTCATTCATTTCTAGAATCAATCATGAAGAGCGAGCATCTGGTCAGAGCCAAATGACTTTCCACAAAAGAATACACAAACAGAGGAAACAAGAGCAGCTAATAAATGGCAAGGGGGTATAATCAGCTACAACAGATTACACAGTGCCCTCTAGGCCTGATACATTTCACTGACCTCTTACATCGAGATGTGGAATAATGTGGTCCCTAAAAATGTACAATTTTCTGTAATCTGGGGTGATGATGGGGGACTGTAGTTTAAACGCAGGGGGGACCGCCACAAATGATGGTTGGTAGCATTGAGCTAGTGGAATTAGGGGAGCACTCTGTCACGGTGACACCCGTATTAAACAAATACAATCCACTGCATCACACAAGTTCGCAATATGGACGCTGAACGTCAGGGCATCGTGAGGAATTTCATTTCAAGGAAAGGTGCCGGCGAAAAAAAAAAAACCTGCAGAGCATAAAATGATCCTACCTTCCATCATGGTGGCGGAATATCATTCCTCAATCTCCAAAGGAGGCTGTGAACAAAATGCAGCAAACGCTAGAGTCCAGTTCCTCACACACACACCGTAGACCCACTGTTGGCAGAGCGACAAGCAGATATCTCAATGGCAGGAGAGATGGGAACTCCCCCCCTGCTGCAGCGAAAGGTACAGGCCAAGCTGCGGATCTCACCTAGCGGATCCCATAAGGATGCTGAGCTCTAGACACTACCATGCTGAGATACAGAGGGAGGAAAAAAGGAGGTGGGGAGGCTCACCCTGCCTGCCAGGAGGCCGGCCAATCCCTGCAGCCCTCGGCCCCGTCACGTGGAGCCCAGTTCTCATCTCCTGACACAATACACCCGAAGAGCCACAGTTATCTCTTGCTCTCCTGCCCCCTCACTCACACCCCAGGCAGCCAGTGACGCACTTCCCCTCCACCTAATCCTATTGCTCTAACCTGGCGTTATATGTAGTTTCAGATCTACAGTATTCCTGCCGATGCGCGCGTTCCCACGTGATACCGTTCTGACGTCAACATCGGTGTTACCCATTACACTCCTTGGTATCCCAAAATTATTCCTGTTCTGTATCAAACGCCCAGGCGCCTTTCTGCCTTAATACTCCGGTTCAATCAGCGGATATGTTTCTATCTTAACCTATAATATATTGTGCTACTTCTATATAGCACCATGTGCATATCTAATCACACACAAACTTGCAATAAATAGTATATATATATATACGAATAACGATTACATCAAAAATTAAAGGAAAAGGTCTCAGTCCTGAAGAGCCAACAAGCATACTATTTCTTTCCCTTTTTATTACCTTAAAACTGCTGTTCTGTTAAGTAAACTCCTCACCAGGTCAATTTTGTGTTCAGTATAACATTTAATAATACATATTGATGAACTGTCCTTAAAATCCATACTAGAAAAATCTAATACTCAGTCCAGGTAAACAAACATACAAAAAAATATATATAATAAGACACAAAAGTGTAAATGAACACTTTTTCTTAAATATCGGCTGACAGAAAAGCAAGTAAATAAGCATAGACACAAGGATAAAAGGAGGAAACAACAGCAGCTCTTCACTTTCTTCCCCACAGAGATGTTGGTTAGCTTCTAAAGCTGGATGAAGCAGAATAAGAGGCTAAATATTTAAAAACCATAAAAGAGGTGACACATTAAATCTGTAGGTAAATCTATAATATACTAAAGCTGATGATGAACATCCCTGCTAAAGTATCTTCTCTTAAAATGGTATCTGATATAAAGCACAATGTATTCCCTCTTGTACATTATAAGGATATTAGAAGTCACTCAGTAGTCCTATAGACATATAAAGGACAGGTGTTTTAAGACAGGTCAATGTTCTATTTCAGGGCTGTCCAACATGCGGCCTGCGACCCCCCCCCCCTCATGTGGCCCTCCACATCAAAGTCTGCCTGCTGTGTATGTTTACCATATGTAAACTTTAAAAGGTATCACTACAGAGATTAACTGGCCCCTGCATTGTCTAAACCACAAATTCAGACTAATCCCCTGTATTGTTCACACCTGTGATCCCCCTGCATTGTTCACACTTGTGACACCTCTATTGTTCACATCCTAAAGGCCTGTACTGTTCACAGCTGAGACCCAGACTGAAACTGCCCACATTGTTCACCTGTTCACACCTTATACAAAATGAAACCACCAGCACTGTGTCACTGTATGTAGTACATATTAGACTGATCCTGATTCCTGTCTCCTGCTCTGTTTTCCATATGCTCCCTGTGTGTGTCATACTTTGGTATTTGTTCTGGGGATTTGTTAGACTTTGAAAATTATTGTTAGTGGCCCCTAAGGTGTTTAATCATATGCTGGGGTACTGTATTAAACACAGGAGGCATATGGATTTATGGGTATGTCTTAATATGACTTAACTTTTTTCACATATGAGTGGCATCCTTGCCAGGGCAGGCACAAGGTAGTTTGACACCCTAGGCAAGTGCTTCAATCAGCGCCCCCTGTCCAGTATTACCATTTCCCTCCTTACCATGATGGTAAATATTTTAAATGAAGAGAGCAAGAAAGTGTACAACACTTTTTCATTTATATTACTGCCCCCTGTACCTGTACCAGCAAGCTCAGCAGCCATCCATCATACAGCCCTCCTGCAGCCATCGTATTGCCCCCAATCTTTACCTGTGTCAGCAGCAGCCAAAAATAAATCTGATCACATTATATTGTCCCCAGGTATTTATGTACCTGTGCCAGCACAGAGCCCAGCAGCAACAGCAAATATATGGGCCCCAAATCTGTACCTGGCTGTGCCAGCAGGAAGCTTCACACTTTACAGTAATATAAAGCATGTCTTGTGTTCAGTGCAACTGTGCAAGGCTGAGAGCAGCGAGAGCCACACCAAGCAGACCGCCAGCTCTCTGCTTCTGTCTGTCATCCAACACATCAGTGATGTCATTGACGCGTGTACGCACGTCGCGGTGCACGGCACAGAAGGAGACATTACTTGCCGGCAAGAGGGAGAAGGGGAAGGAGATGGATTCCACCCAACTGGGTGACCATGATTACTGAAAAAAATTATTAAATAAATGCTTGAAAAAAGTGCACCCCTCAATGATGGTGCCCTAGACAGCCGCCTACTCTGCCTACCCCTAGTTCCGGCCCTGATCCCTGCAGTGAGCACCAACCATTTGGTTTTTTGGTGTGCTATTAATGTGGGCATGGTCTTGTGGTAACATGGGTGTGGTTTAAAGTGGGTGTGGTCTAAAAACAGGGAGTGGCTAACACTGGCTTCTGTTATCGGCCCACCACCATGTAGATTGGAAAAATTCTGGCCCTCTGTACCATAGAAGTTGGACAGCACTGTTCTAATTAATCTAATTTTTTTGTTTCAAAGTGCCAAATGAAACATTATTTGAATTTACACAAGAGCATTGATTGTGGTGTGCATTTGGTGTGCATTTGGTGCTGTTAGGGTAGGAGTCCCTAACTCTTATTACCTGTGAGTCGGATTGTGACCCACATTTAAATGTAAAAAGAGTTGTGGAGCAACACAAGCATGAACAAATTCTGTGGGGATGCTAAAATAATAAAGGTTGTGATTGGCTGTTTAGTAGCCCCTATATGGACTGGCAGCCTACAGGAGGCTCTATTTGTCAGTACACTTGGCTTTTATGCAACCAAAACCTGCCTCAAGCCTGAAATTCAAAAATAAACACCTGCTTTGTGGCCACTCAGGGCAATAACCAAGGGGTTGGTGAGCAATTTATTGCTCACGAGCCACTGTTTGGGGATCACTGTGTTAGGGCACAATAAATGTGGAAAAGATGTTATAGGGTCTTGCTGTGTCCATGATGCAGGTAAAACAACTTTGTGGCTAGTGTACGTACTGTAGCTGTAAGTTTAGCAGTATGTTTAACTATCAAAATGGTAACAGGCACAAAATTTGTACCAGGTCCAGTATACCATACCAACCAATCAGATGATTGCTTTTGAATTGCTTTAGACCAGTACATTTTACTTGCTGATTGGTTAGCATGACCAATGCACACTTTGCACCTGTATAATCTTACCTCTCCCAGGCATTTTACACTTAAAACTACACTGTTTTTGAGGGCCCTTCTATGGTGTTGCCAATCATACTGGCTGCTATAAGATTTGATACACTGCAGAAAGGCCAGAGTTGGTTCCATGACTCGGTGCATAGCTGGACGGCAGTTAGTCCGTTGGGAGACCAACATCATGTATAATTAAAATAAGTCACAACACTGCTTTATAATCTTCACAAGAGACCAAGCAACACTGAAAGCGACAGCATCTCCAGTGAAAGAAAATCACCTGGTGTGTCTCACAGTGAGTAGTGGAACAATCCTGGGAGCACATCACAACATATTATATACAGTGAGCAGTACCTCACTTCCAGGACCGCACAGAGGCCCAGACACTCCACTGCGAGCCAAATAAATATTGACTGTATATGGCATCCGACAGCAGCTCCTGTGGCAATTGCCAGAATCCACAGATCGTCAGTCCTGGCCTACTCACTTCCATATCAGGAATGCAGAGTTTGAATCAAAAACATTATAGTATAAGAGATGAGACAAGTGTATTTGTAGTCCTTTAGCTGTATAACACAGCCATGGAAGGAATGTAGTCTGCCAAGGGATTTTTATGGCTCAAAGTATGCCCAGTATTTCTACGCACCTCTTTCTTTGACAATATTGTTTTACAAAAGTCTGCCCATTTTTGTGTAATACCTGATAATTGGCCCATGATGTGTAAAGTCCTTAGCAGTGTTGATGGAAAGGGGATACCTCCCATGTGTGAATATTTAGATGGGACAATCCTGATTCATGGACTTGGAGGAGGTAGGGCTCACTGATCATGGGTGGGGTTTAGCATTGTGCTTATGGCTAGGTGTTTGTTTTTCATTTGACATTTTTGGAGGAGTGGGAAAGATATTTTGTACTGTTAGGTCTGCTTTGTGATGTGCAACAGGTAGTCCTGGGGCTACAATCAACTGCGGTCACTGTGTTAGTTGCATAAAGAAAATCTGGGTATGTTTTCTTTTATACAAAGGTTTTTTGTTGTTCTATCTTCAACATGAAATCTGACATTCCTTCCTTTTTATGGATCCCAAGCTTTCTACTCCATAAAACATCTACTTGCTCCAACTGCAAAAAAACTGAGCAAGACACATTTATTTGAGTCTGGTTCAAGTACCAATCTTTCAGCAGCCATGCCACTTCTGGTGGAGGTCCTACATTCAGTAGCCAGGTCAAACAGACACCTGTAGTGTTGCATTTCTGTTCAGTGTTGTTATTCATGCATCTATCCAAATGATTATGAGAAAATAATATATGCAATGAATTATATCCTTGTAATACACAGAGCACACTATACAGTGAAATATATTCTTATAATACAAAAGATCCATGAATAGCCTGTATATTCTATTCCGATAAATAGTGGCTAGTGAAGTCATCAGTTATAATTGGTGCTCAGTAATGTAATTTATGTCACAAAAGGGATATAAGGATATAAATGAGCTGGAGAGAGATAATAATAACCTTTTTACCAAATATAATATGTAATTAGAAAACTTTTGAACTGTAATTGTTTTCACAAACCGACATCTGTATTCTAGTGTTTTTAAGTAGTATTTTTGAGTCCTAAATTCAGTTCTCTTTTGCAGAAACATGATTCCAATTGGAGAGTTTCGCCAGTTTTCTGAGGTGCAGCCAGCCTACCGTGTTCTCAAACCCTGGTGGGATGTGTTTATGGACTACCTCTCTGTGGCCATGCTGATGATTGGAGTGTTTGGTTGTACTTTGCAGGTAAATTTCTCGGAATGTCTTATGCAAAGGATTTCTGCCATTCAGTGTAGCATATATTAAAAAAATGTATTTCTGCAAAAAAAGACATTTGAAGTTCACTCATGTGACCCAAGCCTCCAGCCTGTGGCCTTCAATCTTTGATTTTTCTAGATGCCTTTCAGTAGTATTATATTGAGCCTTAGCTCACTTGGTCTGCCAGAGCTGTACTTGAGACCTGCTTGAATCAAAGAGGACCCCACCTAACCTGCAACTTTTACTCTACACACATTTAAAGGGTAGTTTACCTTGAAATAATCTTTAATTGTAATGTAGACATCATTCTGAGACAGTTTGCAATTGGTCTTCAGTTTTTTTATTTGTTTTTCAGTTATTTAGCTATTTGCTTAGCAGCTCTCCAGTTTGGTATTTCAGCAGCTAACTGGTTGCTTGGGTCTTATTTTCCTTAGCAGCTAGGCAGTGGTTTAAATAAAAGACTTAATTAGCAGCAATTTAAAAAATTTCAAGAAGAGCACCACAACTAAACAATGAAAAAAACTTTAGGTTCAATGCTTTAAAATAATAATGATGGCATCAGACAAATCAAATGCAACAAAACAGTCAAGCTGTTACTTATAATTAACAAATTTAAAAACTATGGGCCCATAAACTAACAATTGAATTGCGAATTCCACGAATCTCTAAAAATGTGTGGTTTTCCTAGTTTTTTTAAAAGCTCTAAAAATAAAGGGTAAAAAGTGTAAAAATAAAGAAAACCACTAATACAAAACTTGCCAGGTAAAAGTTGTCAAGGTCCTATAGAAGTCAATGGAAGCTGCGCTGACTGCATCATTTAGCGTTATTTTCCATTTATACTTTATTCTGATTTTTTAATAAATGTCATGACATTCGTGGTTTTAGAGAAAATGGGTATAGTGATGGTTTCAAAAACCTCTAAAACTACTAAAATTCTTCCTTCAATAAATAGGCCTCCACAAATTAAGTAGTTCTCTGATATACTTTCTTTACAAACCCCAATTATATGGCAGGGTTTGACTCTTGTTGCATTTTATTTGCCATATTTATTGCATGCAACCATGTTACCTAGAATAGTTGCACCATTTAATTCTTGTTCTGCTCTTCCTTTAAACTGAGCTCCTGTTTCCAAGTATATAGTACTATAGTCAGGGGTGTAACTATAAAGGAAGCAGACCCTGCAGCTGCAGGGGCGGGGGCATGAAGTATAGGGGCCCCATTATAGCCCTAATTCATATACAGTTTCAATAAATATTGGTAAAACAAGTCAACATTTTAACATTTTGGGGGCCTGAAAAATAATTTACTGTGGGGCCCAGTAATATCTAGTTACACCACTGACTATAGTCATATGCGTAAGTCTAAAAGTCTGAAAAATTACAAGGGAACCTAATAGCACAAGTTCTACTAACACTAGTAGCAACAGGAGCACCAACATGGGAAAAAGTTAGCAATTTAAAATACTGAAGGGTGCAGGTCTGGACTGGGAGTCAAAATAGGCCCAACCAGTCCCCCACCAGCCCAATAAATAATGACTTTCTATGGCTTTATACAGCAGCAACTGTGGCATATGCCAGAACCTACAGACTGCCAGTCCGGGCCTGGAGGGTTGTCTAATATATTTACCAATTTTATGATTATAACTTTGTAACTAAAACCCCCTATTTTTGTAAATACATGCACTTGCATAGATACTAGATTACTTATGAGACAAGGGACCAGGGAATTTACATTGATAACCCCTCCCCCTTTTTTTGTCTGCATGGGGTAGATACATGCATTAGCAATAACTTATGTATACCCTACCAATTGGAGACCTAGTATAATAAAGTATTAGCAGTTGGGTTAAAGTAAAATCAATTGATTATCTGGGTTTCATTTCTACCAAAAAAACTTCCATTTCCAATATGTTATAGAGAATATCCATAATATATATTTCACTTGTATTTTTTCTCATTAGATCATGCAAATTAAGATAATATGCCTGCCAAAAGGAATAACGAATCTTCACAGTTCTTCAGCCAGAAATGAATCAAATCCTCTGATAACTAATAAGTCAGCAACACCTGAAATTCTAGAAATGAAGGGTCTGAAAACAAACTTGGACTTTCAGCAGTACAGCTTTATAAATCAAATGTGCTATGAGGTTGCCATTCATTGGTACACTAAATATTTTCCTTACCTGGTTCTTTTACATACTTTAATTTTTCTGCTTTGTAGTAATTTTTGGTTTAAATTTCCAGGCTCATGTTCAAAAATTGAGCATTTTATATCAATACTGTGGAAATGTTTTGACTCTCTCTGGACAACCAGCGCCTTGTACAATGTGTCTGACGAGGGTGCAGAAGATAAGATTACTGCAAAGAACAATGTGGACAAATCTTATACAAACCATCCAGCAAATCAGAGTCCCTTGGAGACGTCATTATTTGAGAGTTCTATTAGAGATAAGGCTGCTGTTGGAGCTTTAGATAAAAAGGAAAGAGAGCAAGCCAAAGCTTTATTTGAGAAGGTAAAGAACTTTCGACATCACGTGGAAGGAGGCATTCTACTTTATACCATGTATACATGTCAAACAATACTTAAAGTGATCAATTTTTTATTTATCATTGGGTACAACAGTGCGCTGACTTTTGAAGTGCAGTTTACTGTGCTTTGTAACGCTGACTTACTAGGCATGACTGGCTATAAATATTTCTATTGCAATCGTCCAATGGCTTTTCTGTTTTCTAAGCTCTCATTCTGCTATCTCTGTATTGTTGGTTTGTATGGCTTTACATGCTTTTATACCATATATTGGTTATTCTATGGCAACCTAAAAGAATATTCATTTGAACATGTTCGTCAGGAAACTGGCATCAATGATATCCCTGATGTCAGAAATGATTTGGCCTTCATGTTCCACATAGTAGATCGCTATGATCCTTTGTTTTCCAAACGAGTGGCTATTTTCCTCTCTGAAACAAGTGAGAACAAACTTAAGCAGCTGAACTTAAATAAAGAATGGAATGCAGAAAAACTGAGACAGAGACTCCAAACAAATGCATGCAACCTCCTGGAGTTAAAGCTGTGCAAGATCCCTGGCCTTCCAGATGCCATATTTGAGATAACAGAGCTACAGTCTTTAAGACTGGAAAATATAAATAATGTTATGATACCAGCAACCGTTGCTCAGCTTAATAATCTGCAAGCGTTATTTTTGCTTCAGTGTACTATAAAGCTTCACACTGCTGCCTTCACTTTCCTAAAGGAACACCTCCAGTTTTTGAAAGTTATATTTGATAACATTCAACAGATCCCACTGTGGATGTATAGCCTAAGCAGCTTGGAGGAACTATACCTGATTTGTTCACAAAGTCCTGATATAGCAAAAAGCATCATGTTTGAGTCTTTCAAAAACCTAACCAACCTTAAACACCTCTTTATAAAGAGCCAGTTGTCCGGTATACCTCAAAATGTTGCTGATATTTCTCTTCACCTTCAGAGATTGTCTATCCATAATGATGGAATAAAGCTGGTTATACTCAACAACTTGAAGAAAATGGTCAACGTTAGAATTCTGGAGCTCATACACTGTAACTTAGGGCACATACCTCATTCTATTTTTAGTCTACATGCACTAAAAGAGCTGGATCTAAAAAGAAATAACCTTAGGTCCATTCAAGAAATAGCTAGTTTTGAACATCTGCACAACCTTACCATCTTAAAGCTTTGGCACAACAAAATTACAAAGATTCCAGATCATATAAACAAACTAACAAACTTGGAACAACTGAATCTTAGCCACAATAATATAAGAGAGATTCCATATAGCTTGTTCTTGTGCTTGAAACTCAGGTACCTAGACTTGTCCTGTAATGAAATTTGCATTATACCACCTCGTATTGGGAAACTTCAGTCTTTAAAATATTTCTCAATTAACTGCAACAAAGTGGAAAGGATTCCCAATGATCTGTTCCTCTGCAAGGAGCTTGAGACTTTGAATTTGGGGGAAAATAACTTACATTCTCTTTCACCGCACATTGGCAGTTTGGAATTTTTGTCACACCTGGATATTAAAGGAAATCCCATTGGCGCTCTGCCTCCAGAGCTTGGTTGCTGCAAAGCTCTAAAAATAAGTGAGCTTATTGTAGAAGATAATTTGTTTGAATTTTGCCATTCGTTGTTAGGGAATAAATAAATTTACACCAATTGACTTTTAGAACTTAAACCAATGATTACCTTAATCTAGTTACTTGCTTTTGTAAATGTTGTTGCGAGATTGGTATTAAAGATTGTAAAATGCTACACTGATTGAAGAGGGAAGTGATTGAAAGATACTGATGTTTATATCATTCTAGATTATATTACCATGGCAGCCAATGTTCTAGAGTCTTAATTTTATCAACTTTTTTGTAGGTTAGGACAAGTATAACGATAGAGAAGGCAACACTATTACTTTTTAAGACATGAAACAAAGCATAAGAATGAGCTTTTTTGCATGCAGTTATATGCTTTATGAGACTCTGTGTATAATTAACCTTTGTATCTGTATTTCCAGCAAAAGCATTTGTTACAACTTATGTAACTGAACAAATGATCGTGTTAAACTCACAGTTTGCCTCATCTAGTCCCATCCTGCTGTGTTCTTTGCTTATTTAAGGACTAAAAGAGGAATCTAGTTTTTTCACATATTTATTGAGGCTTCGCTAAAAGTACATGGGTTAAATGAATATGGAGGTTGAGTCTCTAATTAGAAATTGCCTGCATTTCAGTTGCTCTATTCCTTAGCATTTTGGTATTTGACTGACATCCGGAGTATCAAAGATTATTCACTGAACAGCAGCGCAGCAACAGCATATCTGCCTGTGTATTTACCTGTGTATGTACCTTAAACTTAGGGGCTGATTTATCAAAGTGTAGAGCTCACCCCAGAAAAACTCACCCACTTTTTATTCATGCCTTTTCCGTATATATCACATAGTGAATTCTAACTTTCACCCATTTATAAATATACTTCTAAATATATCATAGGAATGAATAAAAAGTAGACGAGTTTTTCAGTGGTGAGTTCTAACTTCACATTTTTATAAATCTGCCATTGTCTTAATTTTGTCGGAATCTGAAACTCATATATGTTTACTTTAGGCAAAATGCTGAGTATTAGTGCATGAACAGTACAATGACCTTTTACTAAGTGCTGTTGTGGAATGGAGCTGTATCCAAATGCTAGAAAGTAGTTGAAATCATTATAAGCGCACGTTTACTTTCAAGCATTTGCAGGGTTTATGTTGTACATGAAAGAACTATCTGAGACACCTATCTTTTGGGTTAAGGTAGCCATATCAATTTAGTCTTTGTTTTTCAAAACCTGCCATAGTGTTGCATTTGTATTAATACATTATTAGACTACTGAGATGAGAATATTCTTATTAGCACTTCGAGATGAGTAATATTATATCTTATTTGTGTATTTCCTTTTCAGTATAACTTAAAGAAATTGTGATTAGGAATAAATATGTGTTGAATATAACTTGCTACCTTTGTTTTTTTTTTTAAAGGGATAGACGTTACATTATTTTAGTTTAATAAAAGATAACAAACATCTAACTGCAGTTTCTTATGTAGAGTCCAGAAGTATTACTTTCTTGTAAAATATAATCACAATATTAAATGGCATACTTTATGGGGGTTATTGACTGAAACCTTTTTCTTGTCGGGCATTTTTCGTAAAAAAAGATTTATTATACCCTGATGCTACAAAAAGCATGAATCCCAAAACCCAACATGTCAAACCTGTCGAGGTCAATGGCAGATGTCCCAATCCCAATTTGAAGATATAGTGGTCTGTGCTCGGTTTAGCATGATAATCTGAAAAATTCTGGGTTTTTGGGCAATAACCCCAAAAAAATCAGGAGTAAAGCCAAAAAAAATTCATACGATACGAGTTTTCACATGATTTTATCAAGTTTTTTCTCAGCCTCACTTTTTCAAGTTATTTTAGTGATAAATAAGGTAAAATTGTGGATGGGAGTTTGGTCGAGATTTCTTTAATAAAAAATGAGATAAATTTGTAAATAACCCCCTTAGTGTGTAGTTTTAATGTAGCTGACATAGGGCTAATGCTAATCTGTTGTTTATACTCTTGAAACACTCTTAAAATAGCAGGTTTACTGTTACTAAGGGGCAGATTAATCAAAATGTGAGATTAGATATGGCCACAAAAAAAAATTCACCCACCTTCTATTCATTCTTATGGGATTTTTAGAAGCTTGTTTATCAAATGGTGAACTCTAACTTTCACCCATTGATAAAAACGATTCTAAAAATCCCCTAGGAATGTATAGAAAGTGGTGAGTTTTTCTGTGGCGTCACATTTTGATAATCATGTCCCTTATTACTGTTTTTTTTACTATATTTATTGCTTTTAATTAGTAGTAGTGGGGGGGTTTGAACGTAGTGGGTTATATAATATCAGTCACATGGTCAAAAGCAAACATATTATTGGTTGCTATGGGTTATTACAACTAAGCAAACATTATGCCTTTAATTTCATATGGTAGTAAGTTGTAAAATATCTGGTCATATTATCTACCGTATTATTTCTAAACCAGAGAAGTTAAACTTTGACTTCCTTGTGTGTTTTTATTGCTATGATTCCGTCAGGGGAAACCTCCATAATCAAAACAGCCTGAAGCCCATTATAGCCTTCAGCAAACAATCTGCTTGCAGCGCAGGGGCAAATAACGAGTAAGTATTGTAAGAGAATGTGAATGTATGTCAGTGTTTTGACACAGAGCTCTCTGGTGAACCATAGGGAGTAACAGAAAGTTATTTCAGTGCATTACCATTTCCCTAACACTACTACAATTATCGAATATAATCTATATTTACTAACACTTTTGGATTTTGTATTCCAAAAAACCTATTGTGATGAGCACTACCAACATTTCCCCAAATACAGTACCCAAAGTTCCAGGACTAAGTATTAGCTGAAGTCATATAAGCATAGCTCCTCTATTGTACTGTACATTATTTTTATACATATTGTTGCACTAGGTGCCTTTGGATTCTGGTAATGTTTTAGATGTAAAACAATGGGATGCTTGCCATCATCACACTTTCATTTTGTTTTTTATGTTACTTACAGACACAAAATGTATGCATCTGACGGTGCAAAGATTACGGAGGTATTTAGTAGTCTGTTGGAGGCATTGTCAGCCCAGGGTCAAGCCTATTGTTTTCGTATATGTCATTCAAGCCATTCTAGTGAATGTTCTGGATTCTTTAGAGAAAAACTGAATCCTGATATGTTGCTAGGTTACTGACGCCTGAGATGCTGGGAATCACAAGGGAGGGCACTGATAGCCTGATACATTATGATAATGATGATGGAGAATAAAATGATATTTATCTGTCAGGTTTTTAACTGAATTCTCTTTATGGCGATGATTAAGGTGATGGTAACAAACTGTTAGCTTTTTGAGTTGTGGAGAGAAAAACCCCGTTGTTTAATTGATTTTCCATTTGGTTCCTCTATCAAATGCAAGATTAATTCGTGTGATATGTAATTCTATTATTAAATAAAATTAATTTCCAATTCAAATTTCATAAACCAGTTTATATAATTAATTAATATTGAAATGATTTCACCTAAACACCCTTGATAAATATTCAAATTATCAAAAACAATTAATTCCCAATAATGTAGGTTATAAAAATGTATCAATAGGCAATGAATTTGTGCAAACTGTTAGCTGTCTGCATATGATATGTGCTATCATTAAAAGAACTCAGCAGGCATTGGGGCAACATACTTATGCTTATGTCAATTAAAATATGGCGTGTACATATAGGTCAAATATATGTCTTTATTAGTGATTGTTGTTGATGGACGAGGCCACTTGTTATTAAAAATGTCCAACAAAGCAAAATAAATACAAAAGAGATCTTCTATTGTCCTAGACATGAGCTCATCCTAAAACAAATGTGGTATGAGCTTCAAATAGTTAAAAAAATCAAAAAATATATATTTAACAGTTACAACTTTTAAACATCATCCTATGTTAAAATGCATTATGTCTTTTTTAGGACTTTTTGGCATACAGGATATGATGTCATGTCATATATATCTTATCAATTTGCCAGGTATAACCAGGCGAAACATACTTTGGTGAGAAGGGTAAAGTATTGGAAAGTTCACCTGAGGGAAAATTTGCCTGGTGGAACACCATTGTTACATTGTTTGGGAATATAACTTTCCTTTAAAGAAAATTTTAGTTTAAGGGTAAAATGATGGAAGTAGGACTATAAAAAGAATCTGTAGTGTTTTATGTTCATTGCAAGAAAACATGAAATTAATTTAAGTTCTGGTCAAACCTAACCTGCATTGTTCTGGTTTAACCATTCCTATGGAATCACTTGTGCCTTCCACAGCTTCCCTCTATGGCATTCAGGGGAGTTGGGGCAAAGATCAGGTTCTAAATGTTGTATATATAACAGATGGAACCCTTTTATTTAAAATTTTAGTGTAACCTCCCCACCATTTGTAGCAGGGTAGCACTGCACTGGAAAGTGCCAATTCCATAAGGATGCACTAGCTGCTGCATCTCAGCACTATTCAGATATTTTAACATGGTTGCTAAACTGATCCTGCTTCTTTAAAGACTTTGAATCAGATATTTAAAGCAATAGACATTCAATCATGTTGCATGAAAATTGCATGCAATCATATGATGCTAATAAATTATAGGAGGGTGCTTGCAAGATGAGTGAATTGTGGACCACAACATACTCTGAATCTGAATGAATGCAAACCATTTTCTGATATAAAAAGTTATAAAAAACAGCTATGCATCTTAGAATTTCATCATTTCCTAGAAGTCCCTACTGATCTCCTAGGCTTACTACTTGAAAACTTGGATTTTCAACTTTTTTTTCTTTCATATATTCTTCACAGTACTTTCAGTACTTTATTAAACACAATTGTGCCTATTGTTTATAAAATAAATAAAGAATTGCCTTAAAAAAAAAAACGCAATTGTGCCAAGCTGCACAGTACCTGGTTGCTAAGCAGTGGATCCTAATTGTAAGTTATAAGTGAGATACCCTTTAAAGCAGTGATCCCCAACTATTGACTCACTAGTAGTGATGCTTCATTGGAAAACTCATGAAACTGCGAAAAAATTGAGAAACGCATTAAAGTCGATGGGCGTCAAAATAATTTTTACGTGCGTCAATTTTGACACAAGCGACAATTTTTATGCGTGCAACAATTTGGTCCAAATGCAGTAAAGTCAATGGGCGTCTGAATAATTTTGATGCGTAACAATTGTTATGCGCGCAGCAGCGGATTTTGTGTCGAAATGCGGAAATAACTGCAAATTTGTGTCTGGCAAATTTATTCACCCATCACTACTCATTAGCAATTTGCTGCACACAACACCTTGAAAGTGGCTTCAAAGCACATGCTTATTCCTTCTTTGGAGGCAAGTTTTAGTTGCATAAAAACCAGGTGTACTGCCAAACAGGGGCTTGTGTTGCTCCCCAATTCTTTTTACATCTGAATGGTGACTCAAGGGTAAAAAAAATTGGGGACTCCTGCTCTGAAGCAAGATTAAATTAAAGATCTCAAATATGGATCTATTTTATGTGGCAGGGAGATACAATGAGTTCACTATGAGCAAAATTGCTGATACTAATGTATTTTCCACTTATGATGTTGCTGCATGAAATGTACTGACTTAATTCCACCTTGCAGTAAGCAAATCATGCAGTTTGTTCAGATTGTTAGTAACCCAATAACCAAACTGCTTAGTTTCCATTCCTGGAAGGAATTCTGGATTAACAGTAAGTGGTTGGATAAAACTACTGGTCTCAACAGTAAGTAAATTTTTTTTTTTTACAGGTTATTATTAAACAGTCCTGTTTTGTATCACTAGATGGCGTCATTACCACTCATAAATGTAAATGGAATGAAATGAAATGCTGCTTTGTTTAAAAACAGCGTGAACCACAATTTTTTTGCACTTTGCCTTCTTTACTCCTTGAATAGCGCTGGACTCTATTTCAGAGCAGAGACCTGTGAACATTATTATATAAACTGAAGCACACTGCATTCTCAACACACTCCTTATATAGGCTGGCCCCAGACTTAGGTTCATTGATGTCAAATCAGTGAAATATTTTCTGCAAAAATGGGTGTCAAAAGTTGAGGTGCGTGGAGTGAACTGATATAAACATGTAGTCAAATGCACCACACCCTTGCACATTATTGAGGTATGCAGTCAGTTAAAACCCTACTTTTTTATTTTTTATTATATTCTGCCCCTTAACACCACATTGTGTCTAGGCTTTAAAGAGTAGGTATAAGGGATACACTTATCTAGCTTTTTGCTGTTTTGATTTTTGTCTGATTGAACAAAAGTACTAAACTTAGTACTTCATGCACATATATTGAGAAATATATGTTTATATATATATATATATATATATAGAGAGAAAGAGAGAGAGAGAGAGAGAGAGAGAGAGAGAGAGAGAGAGAAAGATGTGCAATATATGTATGCCACTCACTGTTGATGAACTTAAACAGTGACCTCTAAAAGCACACATGGTATAAATTCCTAGATTTACGCAAGCATTGTGTCATACTTAAGCTACAAAGGTCAACTGTTTGAAAAACAATATAGGATGTTGCAAAACCTTTACATAGTTACATTTCTATACATATAGCATTATACAGGGGTGGACATCCTGTGTAGCCAGTTTGGATTAAAAGGGGCTCCCTCACTCATTTCTCACCCAATATTTTTTGTTTATTTTAAAAAATACAGTTAGCTCCCTGTTAATTTCAGTGCAGAATGATATAGCAGAACCCTGCTGATGAATAAGGGTCCCTTATATTTGTATTTGCATAGGGCCCTATGATGTGTCTGTCCTTGTTATAAGGGATGGTTCTCAATCTGTCCACAAGATGTTGCTATAAATGAGGAAAATCTATTTTTCTGACTTTCGAAGGCTCATGTAAGAGCTGAGCTGTAAATTCAAAACTTTGAAAATACACTTTGAAATGCATACAAAAAGTGTGCATTGCCACTCTTCATAAACGTTACTTACACTCCATACATGCTCCTTCTACTTGCACCCAGTCAGACCCAATACTGAAAGGGACTAGGCTAGGAAAGCCTGAAGGTGGTGATAATGGCAAATTGTGTATATTTGCTATGTAAATTCTGGGAAAAAATCGGCAGTATTGGAAAAACATCACAATTTGCATCCAATAAGTGCACTATGGACTGCACAGGTGCAACATTTTCTTGCAAACCACCATGTTTTAACCCACACTGCAGCATTGTTTCCCATTACTATGCTAGTAACATTGCAGGTGCCCTTTGAAGTAGAGCGCTCTGCAGCTTGTGTGTGATTTAGCAATATGGCTTCTAATTTTCAAGTGCAAGTTATACTCTTAACAAAGAACAAAGGAGCACAAAACTGCAGACTCTGTTGCAGACAACTTTTCACGAAATGTTTCCGATCCCATGGACAGAGGTCCCCAACCTTTTTTACCTGTGAACAACATTCAGATGTAAAAAGAGATGGGGAGCAACGCAAGCAATACAATTTTTCCTGGGGTGCCAAATAAGGGCTGTTATTGGCTATTTGGTAGCCCCCTATGTGTTCTATCAGCCTACAAGAGGCTCAAGTTTGGCAGTACATCTGTTTTTTATGCAACAAAACTTGCCTCCAAGCCCATAATGTAGACATAAGCACCTGCTTTGAGGCCACTGGAAGCAACATCCAAGGGGTTGGTGAGCAACATATTGCTCACATGCCACTGGTTGGGGATCACAGTGGACACTTTTTCAAGTATGAATCGCATGGACTTGAAAAGGTTTGCCAGTGTGACCTTTATGGAAGGACAGCACAGTAACAGGAGAAAAGTGCGGAACAACATTGGTTATACAAGTCTTGTTTTGATTGCATCAGTGTGGGTGCGAATTGCTTTGTGTGGCATTTACATGGATTCTTTGAATGTAAATCAGTGCCAGATTCAGATTCAGATGAATCCTCAGTGATCAGCCAAACTGAACCCTACATTCTTTTTAGTTCAGGGGACTTTAAAGCTCTGGATAATTAAAACTGATATTTTTGTTTATAGATAACGTTTTTTTTGTAAAAAAGAATTTTGATACAATACAGTATTTGGATAACTCTTTTGTAAGTGACTTGGTAGCATCCAAAAACAATTGATTTAGCTCATACTTTGTAGTTTGCACAGTATTCACCAAAGCAGACACAATGCAGAAATACAGGTACTGGGCACTGTACTGATCTGAGAATAGGCAAAAGACAAGATGCAAGTACATTGGAGGATGGTGTCATCAGAAGGGAACAGGGGGTTCTAAGGGACCTGGTCAACTTTGACCTAATGGGGGGGGACAAGCCATCACATTTAAAAAAAAATAAATGGAAAAATCGAAAGTCTTTAAAACACCTTGTGCCAGACACTGTCTTGCTGATATCATGATGAAGTTAAGAGCAGTGGTCAATGGGGAGATGTTGTTTCGCCTGCTATTATTTATGCGTGACTGTGGGCGACTAATCTCCCAAAAATGTTTCAATTGGAAATAATTGAAATCGCTGGTGGTAAAACCAACACATTGTGATGTCGCCCGAAATTGCCAGAGGCGACGTCGGAAGAACAAAGCGATGCTTTGGTTTACTACAGGAAATTTTAGTTACTTCCAATGGAGATGCATTTTTGGGATCTTTTCAACCACAGTCGTGCACAGTTGACAAATCTCTCCATTGGCCACTGCCCTTAAGGTGGCCATACACACAGAGATCCGCTCGTTTGGCGATTTTGCCAAATGAGCGGATCTCTTCCTGATATGCCCACTTTGAGGTGGACGATATCTGGCTGATCCGATCGTGAGCCCTAGGGATAAATATGTAATTATCAATAGCTGCTTTTGGAGAATGGGCACTCAGCTTGTGCTATTTTATAAATAGACTCATCCATGAAGAACTGGTTTCAGTCTTGGCCCCAAATAACTGTATTCATCTATAATGGGACAGGCATATGCATTAATGATTGCCATTGCAAAGCTATTTTGAATCCATGGGATGAAAATATCAACCGTGTGCAGGAGACTGTTAGCACTGCACTTTACAAATAAAAGGAGGGACATGTGACATTGGATACATGCTGAATACAGGCAGAAATGCACATCCTTTCCATGTCATATTACTTGGGGGGTTCTTGCAGTAAGTATAAATGTGTTTTCTGTAGTTATCTATTTAGAATTCCAGTGGTATAACTAGATGTTATTGGGGCCCACAGTATATTAATTTTGTCCTCTCCCCAAAATTTCCAGAAGTTTTACCAATATGTACTAAAAGCACTCTTAGGCCCCTGCAGCCATAAGGTCTGTGTCCTCTATACTGACATCTCTGGAAAATACATCAGCTTGAACACACGTAGAAATACAACAAATAAATGAAACAATAAGATATGCTTTTGCAATTTCTCGATTTATTGGAAAGAAAACCATAGACCCTCTTTATTCATTTTGTTCATAGCTCAAAAAAAATTTATTTTTCCAGTCAGTAATCATTTTGATGCGCTCATCTGCAGTCATCTGATTTATATGGGTACAGGGAGTTTTAAGGGGAGTTGATATATTATTTGCTAGCTAGACTTTGCTCTTCTATTGCTGCACGGGTGCCAGGATGATGTAACCATGAGTCATCTCACTGACTATCCAACACCTCAGAAGGAATTACTACTGAGTAGTTTATTGCTGCGTTGAGGTAATACAGCATTGGTCTCCCTCTACTTCCCCCCCCCCGGGATACTTTTGAGTTCCAAGCAGATACCTCTATATATTGCTTTATATGACACCTAACAATACATTTTCATTAAACAGCTGATTATTGTACATAATTATACAGTACATCTGTTTTTTTACTGTTCTTTATAGGGTATCAAGAAAAAGAGAGCAAAATGCCTCTCATACAAGGTTACATGGACCTGGCTAGTAGCAGGAATACTTTCATGGGAAAACAGGTCTTCACAGGATACCCTCCAGTGACTATCCAAGATGACTGAAGGCTTAAAGGGACAGTTCAGTGTAAAAATAAAAACTGGGTAAATAGATAGTCTGTGCAAAATAAAAAATGTTTCTAGTATAGTTAGTTAGCCAAAAATGTCATCTATAAAGGCTGGAGTGACTGGATGTCTAACATAACATAACAGCGACTTGAAGGGGGGCCACATGGGACATATTTGTTCAGTGAGTTTGCAATTGATCCTCAGCATGCAGCTCAGATTCCCCCTCAAGTCACTGATTGGTTACTGTCTGGTAACCAGTCAGTGTAAACCAAGAGAGCTGCAAAGCAGGAAGTAGTGTTCTGTTATATTAGACATCCAGTCATTCCAGACTTTATACATTAAATTTTTGGCTAACTAATTATATTAGAAACGTTTTTTATCTATTTACCCAGTTTTTATTTTTACACTGAACAATTCCTTTAAAGGAGACATATAGCCAGGGGCGCTCCACCAATGAGGCGAGCTGAGCTGCTCGCCTCAGGCGGGAGCGCCAGAGAGGATTCCAGGGACAGCAAAAAGCCGCTCCTGCACCTTTAAGAGCCAAATTCGGCTGTACTATTGCGAGAGAGAGCAATTGCGCTCTCCGCAATAGTGTACCTGCCTCCCCTCCCGACAGGTAAGCTGGCGAGGGAGGCGGCATTGCAGGAGCCGCCTCAGACGGCTCCTTCTTCAGAAAAAGCGCTGCATATAGCATAGCTAAAAAACATCCTACAATATTGTTGGCAAAATTGAATAATATATGGTACTGGTTTTATATTAGTCTAAAAGTTATTATCGTGTCTTAATGGTCCCTGCCAAAAGCACAGTAGGAGGGGGACAGCCAGTCACAGCACTGCAGTCACACAAGTATAGACAGATTTCAGGTCAGGTCAGGTCAGCCTAGCTGCTGATTGGTTCATGTCCTGCAGTGCAATGTGCTGAGTGCCTCTGGCTCCACAGCACGGCCTGGGAAAGGAGGCAGCAGGAAGTGGAAAATATGGGCGGGATTAGAAACACCACTTATTTAAACATATTCCTATTTTTAAAAGCATATTAAGCATTCTAGTTTTTTACATAATATGTCTCCTTTAACGATACTAATAAGCATTAAAAACTTTAAACATTTAAACTTTAAAATAGGATATCATTTATCAGTACAAGGTTTTTAGTAGCACAAGCACAAGCAAAATGCTAAAATGGACATGCAAATTGAGAGCACATTGACTGTTCACAAAGGTACATGTGTCCAAATATGCTTATTTGTTACTAGTGGTGAGCTCCAAACTGGACCATAAGCCTGCACTAATGACTTTCGCACACAGCACATATTGACGCCGGAGGGCCCTGCAATTACAATCAGCCTCTACCTGGTAGGAATTCCAGGATTCCCCTACCTAGTTGTATAAATAGCTTTAACTGACTAATGCCAAGTGAATTGGATGTTTATTTAATTAATAACGCTGGGTGCTGGAAGTCATGCTTTTTGAACACAAATGCAAGGGGAAAAACACTAGCGAATTACTTAAAGGATTTGCATCGATTTGCATCCATATTGGTGCACCGGGTGCAAGCTGTGGTGGATGCAACTTAGAGGGTGCACACAATTATACTTAGATTCTGGGGGAACAAAAAAAACTCTGCATTATGAGTACACATGGCAAATTTGGAGCTTTCTAAAATAATAAATGCCATACCTGTGCCAGCAAAGGAACGGTAATCTTTTCTGTAAACAGACTTGGGGGCATATTTATTATTGCTCTGATTATTGATTTCTGATGATGGTGTACCTCTTTGGAAAAAAATATGAAAAAACACTGGGTTAAAAGTTAACAATACTCATTCTTTTTCTGGAATTGGTGGGAATTGGTGGGCATTATAGATCAGTGCTGCTGCACTAACACTTCACATAAAACAAATGAATTCAGTTTAACTGAACAAATTCATCGATTGTAGTTAGCAACAAAATATTTAGGAGCAGATGTACAGAAGCCTGAGATTCCACGATTACACTGGAATTATGGGTGAAAAATATGGTGACTTGCACCTGTTATTGCACTTTATACAGTGCCCTACTGAGTTGTACTGGAAGCAGTCCCTGAGAATTCACCATGCAAGCTTCAATTCTTACCTAAATACTACAATGATAATTCATAAGGGGTTTTTAGCTGCGATGAATTTTAGTTACGTTACTTTATTATGACCAAATTGCTGGTATGAAACATGCATCTCTTTCATGTATTTTAGGGGCATAATTATCAAAAGTTGAAGACAAAGTTAATTCTAATTTTACCCTTTGATAAATTTAGATAAAAGTGACTAGAAAGCTGTGAAATTTGACCTCTGGCAAACTGTGGCAAATTATATTTTTGCCCTCTCTATATACCGTAATATAATGATGATTATATTGTAGAAGAAAATCTAGGTAAATATTGTTAGTGAGTAGTATTGCAACACCCAGTATCACTTCTTGCATAACTGTTTCTAAGCTATAGAAAAGGGTGACATTCTACCTGGCAAGGGATAAGGAAATTGAGTAATGTGTTTCAACAAAATTAAGGAAAACTCTGAATAATAACTTCTTCACCACTTAATAAAAGGAAGCTTTATAAATATTTGCAAAATCTTGTGGTACTCATTGAATCTGTGGAAATTTGCTTGTACCCATTTAATGAATTTGCACTTGCCAAAATACTATAGGCAGCTGCCAGCACAGGAAGAACGTTTCATGTTACTGCAAACGTTAAGGACCAAGAGTAGCTATAAAAGAGAAAATGTGGAAAAGAGAAATTTGGTGAACCTCCTATATTCTAGTTTTGGTGCCCTGGTGTCAGCTGGAAGGACCTACTGGTGAATAAAGCATTTGGAGAAGTTATTGTACGATCCCTTATATATTTATACATAGTTATAATATAACCTCTTAAGCACCTCTTCTCCAGTGTGAACATCCCCAACTTTGCCACTTCTTCTGTAGATCTTAAACTTTCAATAACCTTAAGCTTAGTTACCCATTTTACAGGCTTATTATTGCCATGCTGAAATCATAATCTCTGTTTATTTACATCAGCTTTCCTCCAATACATAGGTATCGTACCAGATGAAAGTGAGTCTAAAAAAGGTCAGAAAAAATGTCCTGAATAAAACTAAATTAAAGGAACGGTAACACCAAAAAATTAAAGTGTTTTAAAGTAATGTATATATATTGTACTGTTGCCCTGCATTGGTAAATTTGATCTGTTTACTTCAGAAACATTACTATAGTTCATAAAAACATACTACATTGTAGTAAATGGTGGAAATTGAAAAAAGGCTATATGGCACAGGTTAAATAGTGGATAACAGATAACACCATTATGTTCTACAGAGCTTATCTGCTATCTGCTGTGTAACCTGAGCCTTTTCTCCTTTGAATGGCTGCCCCCATTGCTACATAGCAGCTTATTTATATAAACAATAGTAGTGTTTCTGAAGCAAACACAGCAGTTTTACCAGTGCAGGGCAACACTGCATTATATTTGTATTAAAAACACTTTAATTTTTTGATGTTACTGTTCCTTTAAATTCGCTTAGGCCTTGGTGACTTGTCCATATTTACTTTGAGTACCTTCATGTACCATATCCAGTGTCAGAGAGCCACACCCTCAAGCAGAATCTTTTTTTAATTATTAAAATAGTTAAAACATATATAGGTGTATATGCCCTACAAAATCATTTACAGGTATAGGATCCGTCATCCAGCAATCCATTATCCAGAAACCCGCTATCCAGAAAGCTCCGAATTATAGAAAGGCTGTCTCCAATAAACTCCATTTTATCCAAATAATCCACATTTTTTTTAATAGGCTTTCCTTTTTCTCTTTAATAATAAAACAGGACCTTGCACGTGATCCAAACTAAAATATTAGTAATTCTGATTGGAACCAAAAGCAGCCTATATTGGGTTTATTTAATCTTTACATGATTTTCTAGTAGACTTTAGGTATGAAGATCCAAATTACAGAAAGATCTGTTATCTGGAAAACCCCAGGTCCTGAGCATTCTGGATAACAGGTCCCATTACCTGTACATGTGAATAGTGAGCTGTGGAGATATCTGGTAAACTGTGTGATCTCTATTTTTGCAGATTCATAAATGTGCCCCAAAGGGGGTCATATATTTTAGGGCCATATTTATCAAAGGTTACAAACAGAGATCACTCTATGTTCACCCTTTCATAAATGTGCTCCGTGCTGTAGGTAAATTGTACAGTGATGTGCTAAAAAGAAAGCTTCCTTCTGTCCCGTCCTGGGCTTCATGCAATCGAGCTTCCTCAACAAATGAGATGGTAAAAAAACTTTTCCATAGATGCAAAAATTCAGAACAAGTTTCTCTTTTTCCTTCATATCACCTAAAAGCCACACAGCAGTCTGACAGACATTTTTTCTCAGGGTGTCATCAGTGGGTTCTTGGCAAAATGACATGGTGTTAGTTGCAAGATGGAAACACCTGGTACTTGCCCTTGTGGACTCTTGTGTTGGCTTCTATTCATTTAGCAATTACTCTGCAAATAGTGGCAATTCACCAGAACTTTGGACCTGGTTGGAGTTGAGTTCCTCAAGACAATTATCAGTAGGGGCCAAAACAATGAACCAAAGAACACATTGGAAAGGGCAGAGTGGGTGAAGTGCAGGACAGCTGGATAGGATGGACCATCTGAAATATAAGACAGATTCAACAGTAACAAGTACAACAAATAGGCAATGTGTAGTCAGGTCAGGCCAATTTCAGGGCTGTGGCAAACAAGGTGTTGGCTGAGAATTAGCTTTCCCTAATCATTTTGCATCTTTATGGAAGATGACTGTTGCTGTGTGCATTGGCTTCCATGATAGAAACCTCGTGTCTGTAGATCAGGACAAGCTATAGGACAGCATTGAATAGTATCCAATCAGCAGCTAGCAATTGCTGATTACCATTTAAAGGTAAACATCCTCTTGGTCGCTATGAGTTACTGCACCTGGTCAAGCTTTTCACTTTTTTTTTTCACATGGGAGCTACAGCCAATATTTTACTGTCCCTAGAAATTACCTATAAGTCCTTATACTCAGCATATACAAACATGAGGGATCAAATGAGGTTGGCAGGGCCCCTATGTGTTGTATAATATGGTTTTATCTGGAATCTATACGGTACATGTGAGTAAACTGTCCCAAAGGAAACACCACTTACATTGTCCAATGATATATATGTTTAAAAGTACTAAATTGTACCACATTTTCAGTTTTTTTCCCAGATAGTATTTTTCTTTATAAGTAGCAGATTGTGTCTGTTGGATTATGCCAGTGTTTTGCAAAATAGATCGAAGCTGTATAATTTGGGCGGGGATCCTATTGTTTAACATATTTACAGCATTTTACAGGAATTCATGGTTTACCTTTCCCTGGCCCCAGTGTAGCAGACCTTATGATAACCCTAGCTATCTACTGGTCAGAGACAGAAATGAATTAGAAATGCCATTTGCATTTGTAATCCTGCAGCTGTATAAATCCCACATTAATTTTTATTGGCAGGTATTTTCACCCTGGAATACACCCAAGCAATAAGGGTAAAATACACTGCTCTGAGTGCACATATCAAGAATAGGATATATGGCATGATGTCATTCCAGACATGTTTCCTTTGATTCATTTTAGTGAAACACAATATATGCTGTTGGTGATTGTTATAGATTACAAAGAGACAACAGGCTACTGGGATATTTCTTTTTTCCTCTCTCTCTGTGCTGGTGTGAAACTCCGTTATTGTCTTTCTTGTAACCTAGAAATGGTGGCACACATGAGCAATAGCAATGACGTCAGTACATTTATATAGAACGTGGTGTTCCATATTACCCACAGCACAGTTTTTTTCTGCGGCTCCATGAAGACGAAGAACTGGAATGAACTGTGATGATTTAGAGATAGAGAAACATAATTTCTGTACTTTTTCTGTTGACTATAGGACTAAAATGCAGAGATGCAGAAATCAGTAGGACCAAGAAACATTATTACACTACTGTATTGCTATTTCAAGTTTGTTAGTGGAGTACCGCAGGGCTCTGTACTAGGTCCCTTGCTTTTCAACTTGTTTATTAATGACCTGGAGGTGGGCATTGAAAGTACTGTTTCTATTTTTGCAGATGATACTAAATTGTGCAGAACTATAGGTTCCATGCAGGATGCTGCCACTTTGCAGAGTGATTTGTCTAAGTTGGGAAACTGGGCAGCAAACTGGAAAATGAGGTTCAATGTTGATTAATGCAAGGTTATGCACTTTGGCAAAAATAATATAGATGCAAGTTATACACTAAATGGCAGTGTGTTGGGAGTTTACTTAAATGAGAAGGATCTAGGGGTCTTTGTAGATAACACGTTGTCTAATTATGGGCAGTGTCATTCTGTGGCTACTAAAGAAGTTCTGTCTTGCATAAAAAAGGGCATTAACTCAAGGGATGAAAATATAATTATGCCTCTTTATAGGTCCCTGGTGAGGCCTCATCTGGAGTATGCAGTGCAGTTTTGGACTCCAGTCCTTAAGAGGGATATAAATGAGCTGGAGAGAGTGCAGAGATGTGCAACTAAACTGGTTAGAGGGACGGAAGACTTAAATTATGAGGGTAGACTGTCAAGGTTGGGGTTGTTTTCTCTGGAAAAAAGGCGCTTGCGAGGGGACATGATTACTCTTTACAAGTACATTAGAGGACATTATAGACAAAGAGCAGGGGACCTTTTTACCCATAAAGTGGATCACCGTACCAGAGGCCACCCCTTTAGACTAGAAGAAAAGAACTTTCATTTGAAGCAACGTAGGGGGTTCTTCACAGTCAGGACAGTGAGGTTGTGGAATGCATGTGAAGTGACTAACGCTCGTGAAAATTCGCCAGCGTCATGTTATTTCGTAACTACGCCGATTCCCTAACGGGCGCAGTTATCACTTCGCTAGCAAAGGAGATGGACGCTTATGTTGTTTCGCACTCTAACGCCAGGCGAATTTTCACTCTGGTGAACAGACGTAACTCCGCAAATTGAGTAAGATGCGGATTTTACTGAACGTTACCTCCTGCACCAGACTTGCCTTCTCCACCTCAGACTATACACTGGGCTCCTGTGTAGGGCAATAAAACAACTCTATCTTATTTTATTAACGTTCATTGGCCTTGTAATCATAATGTAATGTATTTGCTGCAACATGTCCATTCAACTTTCACTTCCCGCCATATGCAAATTAGCCAACGCTAGCGCAACTTCTATTTGCTTGATGAAGTAACGCTAGCACAACTTCACCAGCGTTCGGCACCCTGGCCGCAACTTCACATGTTTATTAGGGTTGGCCTGTCAGATTTACGACTGGTGAAGTGTTGCAAAGTAGGCAAAGCAGTGCGAATTTGCGCCGCTTAGGGAATTTGCTCCATGCCAATTGGCTCATCATCATGCCATTCATTTTAAAGCCCCTGTTATAAATTAAAAGGATATTTAAAATAACCTTGGAGTTCCATGACCTGTATAAAAGCATGAAGGAACTCCTCTGTATTTTACTATACATTATTCTTTATATGATATTGAAAAGCCATGAATAATAATACAAATAAGAGGTGCTAAAAGGCATTGCTTGTGTATAAACAGTGGTGTACCCTCTATATAAGCCAGAAGCTAAGAGGGTGTTTCAAGTGCTGTGCTTTTATAATCATTTCTACTATCCCTAATATTTAAATATTTAAATGATATATTTTACATATAAAACGGAAGGTACAATATTGTCCGTATAGGTCTAGTACATGTTTGGCATATAGGGGTGAGAATCAGGTTCGATGAATTGAGATGGAGGGATGGTAAGAATGAATATCCAACCTTTTGGCCAAACTTGGGGTCTGTGTATGCTAACCTATAGGGTACTATCTGACAATATCTGAGTTATTGAAGCTCTCCAGGTTTTTCTTCTTGAAAAATTGCATACGAATACAGAGGAACACTCTTCTAAGAACAGCTGAAACTATTATGAATCGAATGGAGCCCAACTCTTTTTGAATGTTGTTTCAGGTCTGAGTGAGGACTCCTCTGTATTTATACATACAGTACATATATAGCAATTCATAGACACATCACAAAAAGAAAATCAATGCTAGTCCAGTCATTAAATTCTCATGCTTGGCTTGTTTATTTATAAAAAGAATGCATATTAGCACAATATACAATACCAGAACATTGTGGGAAACTTCTCCAAATAAAAGAAACACCTGAAACACTGCAGTGTCTGACAAGACATACAAACCCATTGGTCATGCACAAAAGTGCTACCTTAACAAATGGTTTAGTCACGTACTGGACCAAAGCTTTGGAATTTTCTACAAGCTGAGACTAAAAACTTTCAGGAAGAGCACAAATGTTTTATCATTAGAAAAAAGGTGCACGCTAAAAAAAATAACATCACATCTTGTTATTAAATAGGAAAATTGCACCCGATTTGAGGCTAGCTGGAAGTCTAAGGAATGAAAGACTCTCCAAGGGGCTAATTTTCATTTTCTTTTAGGAATGTCTATCCTGTGGTCCCCAAACTCCTGTTAAACTACAACTTCCACCATAGTTCAACAACAGTTGGAGGATCACAGCTGTAAAACCCTATTTAGCACTATTACTTAAATATAACCCAAATGCTGGAAGTTTTCCATTTGTTCTCCGTGGGTTGATTATATCATTTTTCGGAGCCACCGTTCAGGCAATTCTGTTTGTCCAATAAAAAAAGTTACAAGAAATTTTCAACTCTTACCTAGAGTTTTCTACACAATTAACACCACCAAAGACAGGCAATGTCTGTTTATATAAATTAATAACTTACAAAACATTACATTATTTACATCAGATAATAAATACACTGTTATAAACAGTAAAGCACGTGTAAGGGCTCAAGGCAGTGCAAGAAAACTGGTGGTGATCGAAGGGTAAAGTGTATGAGAACAGAAAAACGGAGGAAGAAAAATCTGGAACATGCGGTTGGTACACACATCACATCACATACTGCCTTCCTAATTTCAAATGTAGTGTATATTCAGTATTGTTTTACATTGTGCAGAAAAGAAACATATTGTGGGCAAACCAAACAAATGGCAACACGTTATCTTTTATATGGCGTGACCTGAAACGAATGAACCACGACAATATTATAAATAGGAGGAGACACAAATACACAGTCTCCTTTTTTGATTCTGTTTCTGAATTACTCAATAAAAGTTACATATATTGCCCAAGTAAAAGGAAGACTGTTCTTTTCAGAAAGAATCAAATTATACACAGTAATAATTCTTTGTTCTGTTTGCACGAAATATTGTGTAATTAATAGGCATTTTTAAAAGACATGGAATTATACAAAAAAGGCACACACGTCCTCAAACAGGTGGACAGGATTTCAACATAGACCTACCAAGTTCTAGTTTCTAGATTCTAGCTTTTGTTTAGTTTCAAAATTCTTGCTGTATAAAATCTCTCAGTTTTGTGTCACTATTTCAAACAAACTGTTCACTGACAATTCAAGCAGTTGTGTTGCAGTTTTTTTTTCTCCTGGAAACAAAGTTGGATAGTCACAACATCTCTCGGCTTCCTGAGCAATCATTCACTTCAACATCTCAAACCACGACTCCGGCGTCAATTAGCAGGAAAGATCTGTTGGCCAATACCACACAGAGGCCTAAGATCCAGATTACAGGCTTGTCATAACAGACAGCTTGAATGAGTAATTCCTTGTCATAAGACCTCTTTCAGCCATGCTCTAGGTATCTAATGGTGATGTATCATCTGTTAGTAACTCTGTGTCCGCATCTGGTGAATCCTCCATCCCCTGATCAACTATATGAAGTGTCTTTGTACTGCTATAAAAACTGAGACAATCTCCATCTTTGTCATGCCCGTCTGAATCTTCTTCCTCAAGGGTGAGCTCAAAATGGAACTTTTCTGAAAGTCCTTGGCAGTCTTTATCATGTTCATCCAAAAGAGGCGAAGGACTCTGAGGTATCATGCTTTGGTACCAGTTCCTGTTGTCCTCCAATGTATCCAGAATATCTTGAGCATCTGGTTGAACTAAATCTGCCCATGTTTCCCATAGTGGATGAACAATGTAGTCAATGAATCCAACCTAAAAAGAATAATATAACAAAAACAGTTAATCTTCATGTAAATATATGTTAGCGTCAGTAATATTGTGTCATTGCAAAGAGTGAGGAGGGCGATTTGCTTCTCTCATTAAAATAACAAAAAAGTTCCTGCTATAGACACTATATTATTGGCTATATGACTTTAAGGGAAAGTATGTGAACGGGTCTGTAACTTTAGAAATACTAAATAAAACATTGAAAAAAAGCACCTTAAGAAAAATAAAAATATTTGTTGGAACATACCTGTGACTTTTCCACTGAAGCAGTATGCTTGTCACACATTGGGCTTATTTCCATCCCTCTTTCTCTCTCTTTATCTCCTTGTTGAAAGAACTCCTCCATAATTCGGTCTGTCCATTGTCTGTACAATTCCAGTGACTTTGTTGGATTGCTTAGGTCCGCGCAGTGTACCATATTCCTGAGAACCTGGAAATAAAATGACATATTGAAGCAGACTGAAGACAGAGGTGCTGAATTGCAGACACTATCACCACCAACACCATCAACAACTAGTTTTGCTATGCCTTCTAAAATTTAAAACATGTTAAAAAAAGAAAAGATCGTATTTGTTGCTATGGTTAATATAGTATTATAACACCAGCCCCAATTTGTAATGAAAATAAGGAACTAAAGACAAAGCATACCTAATGTTTATCCCATTTACTCAAGGCAGCAACATTTTCAAACACACTAATAAAGTTTTATTGAATTATGTGCTGAAAATACATATTTTACAGCAGATATCTCCAAAATCATAGAGATCCACTTTCCATCAAACTGGCTGCTGCCTATTTATATCAGCTTGGTAAATTTATTAATACCTGTATTCTGTCAGTGTAATTATCCAGAAGGAGAACACCAGAGCTTGTCACTTTCTTGGTTTCCACCATTGTCTTTAGGTCAGCCAACAGACTCATGTGTTTAGACATATCAGTAGCAAGTACCTATAGATTTTGAATAACATTATTAGTTAGTTATAGAATTGTTAATTAACAGACATTTAATGTAAACCTTAAGTGGAATTATTAAAATGAATCCTACCATGTCAATCACCATTTTCCTGAGCGACTGCCTTTGCTTCTTGGTAAGATTTTGAAAGATATCACAATGCTCTTCTTGTAATAATTTAAACCCCACAGCAAGATGATGGTTTTCTAATACAGACTCATCGTTGTACATCAGAGCAAGCTCAGAATCTACAAAAAAAAAATAGTATGATAATGAGTAAACAGGAAATTATCATGTACAGTATTCAGATACATTTCCAGATAAAAGAACACCTTATATGGCATTTATTGTAACCAGTTCAGTACATACAGTATATTACCATGGTACCTGTAAAAGCTATTTGCTAGTCACTCACAGATCATGTATTATCAAGAAGTAACCTTTACCACTTTGGTTGGTTAAATATATAGGCAGGACTTGCCCCTAGTCTGCTTTGATATTGCTTCCCCTATGCTTAATTATCATTACCTTATTGGATAATGCTGGGTTAATAAAAACATAAGGTATAAAAATGTAAAATGTGCCATAAATATCAAGAAAACTTTATTCTATGTCTTTTATCAAACCCAGAGCAGTATAATGTCAGTATAAACCCCACAAACCAAGCTGATAAAAAAACTTATTTATGATCAATATTATTGAAACCATCAACTGTATAAGATATGCGAAACATTGACTGAGGATTATGAGAGTTCTAAAACATTTAGTACTCTTACACGTGTTTTTTTAATCTGTTTGAAGTGTGTTTGAGATGCAGGTTTGAGGGCATTTAAGCACATAAGATATTTGATTCCATTATATCCTGCCTGGTTGTACTCATCAGTATTGAGTTTGTGTTTCATTGTGTTTTTATACACACAACCTGCTTCATTTTTTTGCACCAAAAGAATAGATGGTTGCTTTGGAACTCACAAAAACGCACTTATGTGTGTTTTAAAAAAATGCATAGAAAGTGTTATATGCGTTTTTACTCATTTAGCATGCTTTTCTAAACACATAAATAAGTGCCCTTATGTAAGAGCCCTAAGAAAGCTAACATTGCATATGACTGATAAACACGGCGAGTACTGGAATGCGCACAGAGCAACAGCCTGCAATGCTTCATGACTTAATAGAACAGCAAACGTACTTGTGTTGATAAGGAACTGGTTGGAGACACCTGGATGGTCCACGTCATGAATTGCAGCTGCAAATATTGCAGCAAGGATTTCCAAATCCGTAAAGACAGCCTGAAAGTAGATCAAATACAATTAGCTGTGAGAAATTAAATCACCTCCCATGGCAACACAGATTGAAGCTCATCTGGTTCACAGTATATACATTTTCTGGCTTTTTGTTCTTTACCCCTGGGCTGCTTTGATGTGAGACTATGCATTTCATTGTGTAACAGTCAAACTGTAACCAGCTATTGCAATAATAGCCAATAGCAAGCCAATCTCTGATTAAGATTACAAACAAACTATAATATTATTAATAAGGAGGGAATAAATGCCTAGTCAGTTGGCTATGATTATATGATTCTACAGTCATTAGTCGGACATTAATATCCACTCAGCCTAGGCTTTTGCAATTATGATGAATACAGACTATGGTTATTACATAGTGCTAATTTATATAGAGTGCTATAAGCAGAATCATTTTAAGCACAATTAGTTACTGCTCCGCGGAGCTAGAAATTTATATTTGGGGACTCCCTGAATAAAATTCAAGTGACCTAAAAACTGAATTAGCCTTTCTTCATGTAAAGCTCTTGCCATTCCTATTTGTTATCAATACTTACATCCAGTGCTGGTGTGGAGAGAAGAACATGAGTCGACTGGGTGACATCAGCAGCATGCAGACTGTTGTGATATGCCACATCTGAATGATAATGGTCTTCCAAGGTCATTGTGTAGGTTATCAGGGTATCAGTCGATATTTTAAATGTCTTCAATAAGTCTCTTTCCTGTGTAAAAAAAAGATAAGAATAATATTAGGAACAGCTAGAACAGCACATGCTTTGTGGTCATACAATAAAGGATTTCTATATGGAGCATTTCCTCCTTTCAAAGAGATGATCTGGAGACCAGTTAAAGGGCTGGCTATTATAAGCAGTTGTTATATTTACATCTTCTAATCTTTTTTCAATAAACCATATAAGTGTAAATTATTTGAAGCATTTCAACATGTGATCTTCACCCTGTTGTTCTCCTGTCAATGCTGAACTGCAGCTCCAAGTGGCATCATGTATGGCTGTCTGCTAAAGAACTACTGGAAACTATAGTTCAGCAATAGCTGGAGATCAACAGAAAGATGGTAATATCCATTTAGAAGCATCAAAGCAAAGGCATCTACAGAGTGTCTGAAAATATCAGTAAGGAGTACCAACCTGAAATATGGCATACATGATGCAAGTTAAGGGCCTGTTGCATGAGAATGATGCAACCTTGAAGATATTCAGTCCCCATTTATTAAGGTCTTCTAGTTCCTGGAATGAAAGTATACAGAGGCTTTGTAAGAAAAACATTGGTTATACATTTCCTAACTGAATGTACTGAGACGTTAAACCTAGGGGGAGAAGACCGAGCACATACCTTGGAGAGCATATCTTCATAATCAGTCTTTACCCCGAACCGTGACATGCTAGTATTGTTCAGACTGGAACTATGCATTAACTTTTTCACTCCACTAATCTGCGTCATGAGCTGCTGTTTTTTCTTCTTTTCTCTGTCTTTCTGTGTTGGGGATGGGATCTCCACATCGTTTTGTTTGTCTGTAAACATAAAAATGAGATGCTTGAATCACAGTTTTGTATAAACCTAAAATGAGACGCTGTTCATAACATTTATGGAAGTGATGGGAAACACGAACATCCTCTTTCCCAAACAAGGCAAGCTTCTTGCAATGAATACAATTAGAATAAATTATACACGGTTGGGAACACTGGACTACATTAAGGGTATGCAAAGTGAAAGCAAAAGAAAACAGATCTTAGTCATGTTGCCCCATAAACTGATTACCTTATAAATAGTGTTGAACTTATTCTTCCCTTGATAAAGAATAAGATTTGAGAGGTGAAGGAACCATACTTGGGGGCAGTTCTTGTACACCATAACTGGTAATGTAGGTTATCATACACACTTAATCCTGTATCTGTCCAATTTTATTGGGTTTCAGAGATGAAGGTGATTTTTCTCTGCTTAATTAAAGGCCATTGCAACACATAGCAATTGAGCCAAACTGCCACTGTGCCTGGTGTTGGCGGTAAAAAAAGAAACCATTATTGACAAACGCCATCAGTTTGACACTAATAGGTGTTTCCCTGTGGGCTGCAGCTATCTCAGAAACAATTGATGTGCTCCCCCTACATGGAATCTCCTTGACTCTGCATGAAATTTCCAGTCATCTGGCTGCGCAGAAGGCAATCCCTGTGAAAGGCAATGTTCCATGTGCATCCGATTCCCTAAGGTCATTCATTGTCAACTGCATCAAAAATGCATTTTAGAGGAAGGGTTTTTATTCAGCTGGCTGCCTGTCCTTCTGTCTTAAATAATTGCAAATGCAGATACAGTACATGCAAATCTGTATATGTGATAGAATGGTGTAGCTATGTGCCTTCTCAGCTAGAATGTAGACCAGGAGATAATCTAAACATGATCATGTATACATTTTTTTTTTTGCTTTTCCAAAATCATATTTCTAAGGCAGTGTAACTACAGCATTGGTGTCTTCAGACAGAAATATCAAACACGCATTGGTGATGACCCTTTGGGCCTCTGCAAAGGAGACCTATGTAAAGGTAAAGTAAAGAAAATGTACTGCCCCCATGTAGCAAGATAATGTCAGTAACAGTAAGGGGGTTATTTACTAAAATCTGAATTTAGTGTAGCACACCCTTGAGTGTACTTTCGCTGTGTATTAAGGCAATGTGTGACCAGGCTAAAACTGCTTGTAGTGTGCCCAGACCCCCCAGTGTACCCGTGCAACTCCCGGTACCTGGTGTAGATGAATACAGCAGGATATTCAGCCAGACAGTTTCTTTGCAGTAAACTATAACTGGTTTATTTACAGAGAACAGTAACAAGGTAGTAGTTCACAGGCACTTTGATGTTCACAGTTATCATAGAAAAGCTTCACACAGCAATAATCCCTCTAGAGAGTACAGGGTGCAGCAAACGGGCTAGTATTCAGTATTACAGCAACAATAGACGTGGGGAATAGTTACCACTCTCACTAGGCACTATCCCTCTGGTGAAACACTAAGGCAAGGGTTTCTCAGCCTGGGGTCTTGTATCTTGGCACCGAACTTGATCCTCACCTCACCCACTGTATTCAGCCTGGGATCTTGGGTCTTGGTATCCTATCTGGTCCTCAACTCACCCACTGTAGTCCCTGCACTAGTGGTTCAAATACCACGGGGTCCTAACCCCACTACACCTCCTCGTTGGAGCCACATCTGCTCACTAGCTACCCTGAGCTGACTTTCACTCCTAGAGCGACTATTACAGTACTACTAACACTATCTTACACTTCACTAACTTTCTCGGCAGACCTGGACCTGTAGTACCTCTCAGTGAGGCAAAGTCCCAGGACAGACCCAGACCTCATGGTGCTAAACCCTTTTATATTATCAAACAGTGCCATCTAGTGGACAATCCCCAGGTACTGGTGTGGACCCCACTAGGGACATAGCTGCCTAACTTAACTAAAGAACCCTTAGGTGTCCAAATACTAAAGAGGAATGCCTGAGATAAATACACCCAAATCTCAGGGTCTCTACATTCTCCCCCCACTTAGAAACGTCAACGTCCCCGTTGACAAACTAAACAGTTACTCTCAAGTGCACAATAACTCACATTTTAAATAACATTTTCTATTTGTACATCACGCTTCAACAGCCTCTCCAGAGGACTGCCCATGGTACAATGGATCGATCCTGTAAACAAAATATTGCAAACATGCATTTTTCCTGAGCACTGTATCAATACTTAACTTAAATCCTGTATTCACATTTCTTTTATTTATGCACTTAGGAGGGAAAAAGGGAATTGGGATTTTGGGACAAATGTCCCTTAACTATTTACAGTCACTGGTGATTGTTCACCAAAGTTCTCTTCAGTCCAAACAAACAACAAAAACTTTCAGGAAATATAAGTTACAGACCATGGCCTGAAGGAAAAAAAACTCTCTCCTGATGGGTGGCTCGCTCCACACCTTGAAGTCCCACTATGGAAAAACTTGAAAAACTTGAAAAACAAAAAAAAACAACAGCCCTTCTCTGCTTTGCTTTCACATGGGGAGTGGTTACCTCACCCTCCCCCTTCATCTAGAACTTTCACCCTCCTGGGTGTGGTCAGGCCCCATGCCTCCAGAGGAGAAAAAAAACAAAGTTACTGCAGCCCATTAGATCATGTAGGTAAACCGTATCTTGGTGTCCTCATATCCAATATAGTACTTTGGGTGTGGTTTCTCAACCATGTCCCCACTTGGCAGGCACACATCCACACTAAAATAGCGTGGAGCTGGGCTCTTCTTTCCGCAGCTGTGGACTGCGTGCCGCAAAATGGTGCGTCCCCACCACCATTCGTTCTCAATGGACCTCACAAAGCTCCATGCAGCACTGCGCTTGGCTTGATCCGGGTGGGATAGGGCGTTCCCTATCTTCTCCTTGGCCACTATTTCTTCCACGACCCATTCGTCCAGCACCTTCTCCACCTGCTCAAAAACCCACAGCGGGGCGTAGGGCATGTAGTACCCCCACTTGCGGAATACACGAAAGTTTATAACTCTCTGCACGCGGGACACCCTGCAGAATATTTCCGGGTCAGCCCGCCCCGGCATCACCCAAAAGTTCTTCTCCTCAGCCCGGGTGATTTTTTTCGGGGCCCAGAAGCTATGGGGTATTTTAAACAGGGGTCGGTCACTGGCCCCATCTGCCTCCGCTTCATCCGGTGGGTCCTCCCTACCGCTGGATGCCCCCTGAGTGGCTTCCCGGTGTGCCGTGGCTGCTCCCTGCTCACCCGTACCCTCCGCATAAGGGCGTAGGCCTTCCCTCTCACGTGGCATATGGGGGTCTCCCTGAGGGAAATTTGCACTTACCCCCTCGGGTCGGCCTGTACGGCGTGAGGGCGGCCGTGGTTCCTCCCAATGGCCCTTCACCGAGTCTTGGGCACCTCCCGAGTGACTCTCTGCGGGCTCCACATCTCCGGTAGGCTCTCCCGCGGCCGCGGTCAGAGCGATGTCAGCGCCTGAGGATTCGGAGGCCTCTTCCTCCTCACCGGCAGGTTGGGCGTCACCCGCCACGTGGGTCCTTTCCTCCTTGCTGTCCGCTAACTCCATGAGGGCTTGCTTTGCGGTCAGCTCCTTAGTGGGATCGACCCCCTCAGGATCAGTTGATTCGGTGTAATACCGCTCCTCGCCCATTGCCAGAGCACACAGTCCTAGGGCGGTTTGGGGCGACTTTTGGACCTCTTCGTCCACATATGGGCCGCTCCAACACACGTGCTGGCAATGAGGGCATTGTCCCCGCACCTCATAAAAGGCCGGGTACGCATCCTGTCTGCATCTCCCGCAGACAGGGACCAGCACAGAAATGCCACTGTCATTGGTCTTTTGGGCAAACACTCCGCCCCAGGTGTATCGGCGGCCAGTGTCCTTCAGCCCCATGGGCATTCTGGCTGCCATAGCACGGGCACTCCCAGGCTCACTGTCGGACATACCCGTTTCCTCTACCGACACACGTTGCAGTTTTAATTGTAGAGCTCTTTGGACACGTCTCCTCCTTTGTCCAGCCACTCTCGCACTCAGTCGCAAAATGGCCGCCATGACGTCAGTATAACAGGGGCTCCTCCCTGCTCCCTTTTGGCGCCGAATCCTGCACTTCTGATTGGCTATTACCCCACCTCCTGGTGTCAGAGGAGGTTGGGCTAAACAGGGTGGTACTGCAGACAATTAGGCCCACGTCACTCACACTTGTTTCGCGCCTTCCTCTGGCGCCAATACACACGATCCTGATTGGTTCTCCCCAACAATCTGGAAAGGTGGGCACAAACTTTCCAGTCAGCCCTCTCCTTCAGGCAACAGTAAATTTAGGGCGGTCGGAATTCAGGTTGCAAGCTGCGCTAGGCCAAGATGCCTTTTTCCTCTCTGGTCCGGCACTGCAGCGCCTGTCACACTTTTCTCTCACAGCAATGTGTTCAATAAAGAAATCCCGGACGAGCCCCCAAATGTAGCACACCCTTGAGTGTACTTTCGCTGTGTATTAAGGCAATGTGTGACCAGGCTAAAACTGCTTGTAGTGTGCCCAGACCCCCCAGTGTACCCGTGCAACTCCCGGTACCTGGTGTAGATGAATACAGCAGGATATTCAGCCAGACAGTTTCTTTGCAGTAAACTATAACTGGTTTATTTACAGAGAACAGTAACAAGGTAGTAGTTCACAGGCACTTTGATGTTCACAGTTATCATAGAAAAGCTTCACACAGCAATAATCCCTCTAGAGAGTACAGGGTGCAGCAAACGGGCTAGTATTCAGTATTACAGCAACAATAGACGTGGGGAATAGTTACCACTCTCACTAGGCACTATCCCTCTGGTGAAACACTAAGGCAAGGGTTTCTCAGCCTGGGGTCTTGTATCTTGGCACCGAACTTGATCCTCACCTCACCCACTGTATTCAGCCTGGGATCTTGGGTCTTGGTATCCTATCTGGTCCTCAACTCACCCACTGTAGTCCCTGCACTAGTGGTTCAAATACCACGGGGTCCTAACCCCACTACACCTCCTCGTTGGAGCCACATCTGCTCACTAGCTACCCTGAGCTGACTTTCACTCCTAGAGCGACTATTACAGTACTACTAACACTATCTTACACTTCACTAACTTTCTCGGCAGACCTGGACCTGTAGTACCTCTCAGTGAGGCAAAGTCCCAGGACAGACCCAGACCTCATGGTGCTAAACCCTTTTATATTATCAAACAGTGCCATCTAGTGGACAATCCCCAGGTACTGGTGTGGACCCCACTAGGGACATAGCTGCCTAACTTAACTAAAGAACCCTTAGGTGTCCAAATACTAAAGAGGAATGCCTGAGATAAATACACCCAAATCTCAGGGTCTCTACATTAGTAATAATCATAAAATTGATTAAAAAAGCTTGACCAAACTCCCATGCAGGGTTTTAGCTTATTTATTAAATCAATTTAATCGGATCATCAAAAAACTCGATACAATCGACGAAAACTGGAATCGTACAAATGTTTTCTAACTTTTTCCCAAATCGCTCAGTTTTTTTGAAGTTTTGCCGGCAAACCCAGAAAAAGTTGTATTTTTGGCCTAAACCCAGCGCAGACTACGATAACTTCCATTTGGGATAGGTGCCTCTCCCATTGACATGTACCGGACCTCGACAGATCTGAGATGGCGGATTTTCGGTTTCAGGCTTTTTTCCGCATCCCGGTATACTTAATCTTAAAGAAAACCTAGTTCTTTCCCTTTAAAAATTCGAGTTTTCTAGTGAAAAAAACTTGAATTTTTCGAGATTTCACAATTTAACCCTTAATAAATAACTCCCTAAATGTCAAATATGTCCAAACGGCAGTCTTTAGTTGTTATTGGCTACTTATGGCTGAGCCTCACTCTGTATGCAGAGCTGACTGTGTTCAATATCACTGTATACAGAAGAAGCAATAGGTGGATAGCATGTAGGTTTCCCTTAAAATGCCCCCTAGCTTGTGTGTCATTCAGACGTGCATGTTAGGGAGCACTGAGGCACAACATGCTTGGTAGGTAGTTTGATGTCTAAAATTTTTTTTGTAGACTTGGTATGGTGATCTATCCTATGGAAAGATCCCTTCTGCAGGTAAACCCAGGCCCCATGCCTTCCATATAATAGATGTTATACCAGTATCTGGTTATAATAACTTATACAACGTATATGTAAATAACAGGGTTTCATTATTCCCTCTGCAGATCACATCTAGTAGGGTACACAGGCATTTTCTGGCATAGAGAGTTCATGCCCCATGGAGCTTACAGTCTACCACGTAATATCTCTGTGCCTGAGGTATAGAGATATTACGTGGGTCAAAGGGCAAAATCAGTTGGCAGTATTACAGATAGGACACATCCTACAATATTAAATCATAAAATGTACAGTATATCCCTATGAAAATATATGCATGCCATGATGCTCATATTTCAAAGGATGTACTTTATCCCTGTTTATATCTCAAAACTGACAACGTTTCCCACTTAACTTTTGATTAGTCTGTTGAATACTAACCATATTTTCCAAACCTTGATGATAAGTGGCAGACAATGTCCAGTGACCTTAAAAGCAGATATCTGATTTTATACTGAAACGTTTTCCTTGAATTGGCTGTGCTATATCTCTAACACTGTCGAGTGCTTTTGCTCTTTGACCCAACTAATATCTTTATGATTGACCCAGCTGAACTAAAACATAACATTACTTCTTCTGCCTGCATCTAGATCCCAACCACATGACAAATATTGATTCTTGAATAATAAAATCTGAAGTTCATCTGTAGAATATTGTAGACAACCTGAGCGAATACCCACTAAAATCTACTGGAAAGTTCTCTTTATCTGCTGGCAAACACTTAACAGGCCATTTAGTAACCACTAAGTGAACTCAGCAAAGGATGCTGGGTAAGGGAAGAGAGAAAAAAAACAGTTTTCTTACCTAGGAATGTGCTTGAGATGTACTCAGACACTTGGTTCCCTGACCGGCTCATTTCTGAAAGGTGGGTCAGCTCCCGGTTCAACATCCTCTTGAACTGTACAAAAAAGAAACATTATGAGGATATTTGCATAAAATATGTCTTTGGCAATGAATGCCATGCAATATTTGTCGTATAACTATTTGCATAGCTGAACATAAATGAGTCAAAGAAAATATCTTGTAAATGCAGCATCCTATGATTTATCATCTTTAGAAATACATAACTATAAATACAGTGCTACCAATTATTCACTGATTTTTTTCAGGAATTGCAAACCCTATAAACCTAATAAGACTGGCTAATAACAAATATAAAGTGACTTGCTCAAGTATCTGAAACAGGAATCATTACTGAAATGGAACCCAGGCCTTCCTGAGCCACAGGTCAGTTATACAGCCACTGGGCCTAGTCTTCTCTGTGTTTTAAGCTTGTATGCCTAAATTATTTCATATAAATTTTCAATCTAGGATCTCTTTTTTATTAGGCTCCCCTTTTACTATACGTTGACCCTTGGTCCTGGGGGTTTGTGTGGGGGAATCACATATAGTACAGGTTTAACTGGACAGCTTGGAGAAAGATACTTTTATTGAATTCAACAAATAAACAACTTTCCTAAGATAGCTAGTCTAGCCAAACTAAAAAGTATGAGAGGAAGCAAACATATCAGCTAAACTCCCTAATGGGATTGTGTGGGACAAGTACTGTATGATGGGCTGCATGTCCTTCAGGTACTGCAATGGTTAAAGCACTGTTCGTGCAGGGACAGTTTTGCGAGTGCTGTACTGCTGTGCTATTCATATTCCTACAATAGAACTGTCTGCCTGAATGTCAGTTCACAGATGGCATATATAGAATGAGACAAGAATCACACACAGTTGTTGTTTAACTGGACAGCTTGGAGAAAGATGACTTTTAATTACATAATGTATACTCGAGATCCGCAATAATGGAAAATGATTACAAATGCTAAACAATGCATTCATAAGAAGGTTATCAGGAGATAGAATGTGGCATATGTATCTCAATGCATTTGCATTTATAAATATTTGATTCTCTCTCGCTCTCTCTCTCTCTATATATTAAAATTGCATAACTGAATCACTTCATACACACACACATTTATATACATACACACATACACACGTATATATATATATATATATATATATAGATATATATATATATATATATATATATATATATATATATATAGATAGATATATATATATATACAAATTTGTATACACACATACACATGTATCAATCTATCTATCAGTCTATCATCTATCTATCTATCTATCTATCTATCTATCTATCTATCTATCTATCTATCTATCTATCTATCTATCATCTATCTATCTCTATCTATCTATCTATCTATCTATCTATCTATCTATCTATCTATCTATCTATCTATCTATCTATCTATCTATCTATCTATCTATCAATCAATCTATCTAATCTATCCATCTCTACCTGTCCAGCCATTATTTCTCCATCTTTCTGTCTTTCACTAAATGTACCATCTAGCTCTCTATCAAAACAGAGAGGTGCACACATGCCCCATTATATTAAGGAAGAATTCTGAATATTAAAACGTACCTTGATGTAGCCCCAGGACACAGAAAGCAAATAATTTGCTTCAGGCATCTTGGAACACTCCACAAAATGACCAACAAAATCACTTGCTAAGAATTCATACAGAGTCCATACAGTGGAATTCCAAACCAAAAAGATAATCCCAAGATTGCAGCCATCCAAATATTAGCAGCAGTTACAAATCCCGCAAAGATTATAATGCAGCCATCCAAAGCCTAGAGAAATCCTGAATTCCATGCTAGCACTCGGTGTACATGCACCCTCTCTTTATTGCTGGCAGAACAAAAAATGAGATGAGGGCTAGCACAAAAGAGCCACAGCCAAGCCAAGCCAAGTGTATGGAGCTAGCCGAGTGAAAGAATGCATTGCCTATGAGCAGTTCTGTCTTCTGAGTTGCCTTGAGGGGGGATCCCACTTCACATTAATCGCGCTTAGATGAGCTCTGCAGCAAATTAATGATTATTTGGTGTGGAGGGGGAAGTCATGCTTAGCAGTGCAACCATCTCTCAGAAAAGGAAGATTAAGATGGTGGAAGCCCTTGCATAATTGAATAGAGCAAAGCTACCCTGTAGGTGGCACTTCTCATCCTGGGTATTTTAACCCTTAGGATTTTCCTAGCATCCAGAATATAATGGCAACGACATAGGGAAACCCTGCATATTACTAACTCATTTGTGTCACTGTATTGTTGTTTTGGTTTGTTTTTTTTTTATCCAAGAGAGTAATTCAATTTTTTATAAATATGTATATATTTTAGAGAGCATTTAATAAATACCCTTCAACAAATCACACAGCAATGCCCATATATTTGGTTAAAACAAAGCCTAGTTAGAGATTTAAATCACTGACAATGTTAACCTATGGCGAATGGATGGCAGTTTATGTGTATTGTTAAGATTTTCAGTACATTTTGGGCAGATTTTTAGGAAATGAACACACCCTCCTCACAGAATGGTTTCGTCCATTGTATTTTTTTAGGTTAGTGTTAAATAATTCATCTCAGATGGCTGGAGGTGACATCACCTCTTTCCAATCTAGTCTACAACAAAAAAAAAAGAGGCGTTTAGTGGGAACCTAGATCTGCAGTGTAAAATCCCTCAAATCCTACAGGAGGGAGTTCAAACAGAGCCAATTTCAGGACTGTTCTGTTGCCATAGCAACTGCATCATGTTTCTACTGTAAGACTTCTGTTAGATGAAATCATTCATTAAAATGGTGTTCCTCAAATAATTTCTGACTCTGGAATTTCAAGGCATTCCTTTACTCATTAACCCTTGTGATATTTGTTTATGCACAATAAAATGAATGCGCAGTGTGAGGGACAGAACATAGAGAGAAAATTGCTAGAATGACATAATTGCATTGCTTCCTGTAAGAGATCCTGAATAGCATATACATTGCAGGGAAATGAAGGAAACCCTGTAGACTGGTTTCTTCATTATTTATGTTCATGAGTTGGAAAATAATACTGACTTATGCTGCCTAGAGTGCGTCTTGCTGCCCTAATTTCAGCATACAGTTAACGGAGGATCTCATGCTGGCTTCAGTTCAGGCATGCACCATTGTTCAGTTGAAAGCTATCCTGTAGCAGAAATCTCTGTTCAAACTTGATTAGTATTTGTACTAGAGAAACCACATTTTACCAGCTCTTTGAAGAAGAAGCCAGGTCATTCAGCAAGTATATAGAAACAATATCATTATGTTACAGCTCTTAACTAGCGCTGATCCTTATAAAATATTCTGATCAGTAAAAGAGGCCCAAATTGGGGATGAGAATATATATATATATATATATATATATATATATATATATATATATTATTTATTTTATTTATGTGTATATTTATATATATACGTATATGTATCACGTTGCCCTACTTTATCTGCAATTCCATAGCAGGTTTTCCTCATTCTTAATTCCAGTAACTTCTGCTCTGTACTGTCCCACTAGGCATGGCCTTTTGCTTGGATGTCTTTAAAGGTTTTTTATTAACCCAGGATATCGTTATTAATGATGTGAGATTTGTCATGCTTAGGCAAGTTTGTGGCCTCCTCTATATAGACACTAGCTGAGTTACAGAACCCAGAATTCCTATGTACACAAATCCAATTTATTTTATAGTCAGTAAAACACAAAGCCTACAGACGTGTCAAATGAAATGCCTCTCTTGTTATTGTACTATACTGTATATTGATATCTTTGTTATGAAAGGCTGAGTATCCTGGTAGAACCTATGATACAACAATCAATGGATCTTCTGAAACACTTTACCGGACCAAGTACACACATTCAGCCACAGGAAGCAAAGACATAAACATAATAAATAAAGATATAATATAACATACACCACATACAGTATGTGCTCAAAAATATGCATACCCACAAACAACCTTACACATGTGCCTGAGCTTGTGTGTATTGATGCCGAGATAAAAAAAAATGGTAAAGATTCCCCTTAATGTTATAAGTCCTGCTGCCTTTTGCTGGAAATACCTTCAGGGGAAATTCACATTGTGCTGTTTGCACAGATCAGTGAGCAATGTTGTGTGAATATCCATTTAATGAATTCTTGCCTAACTTACTCTGACAGTAAAAGCAGAAAAAATCCCTGAACAAACACACATGCACAGAAAAGATGCTCAGATCCAGGCCAGCTGCCTCAATCTTCTCCTCTTCAAAGTGAGTCTTTGATAGATTTCTGCATCTCTGCCAAAATACTGAAAATGTGCATTGCATTTTTGCATTAGGGGTATAAGGGCTGTCTTGGCAAAACACAATTTAGGGGGGCCCATTAGTGATAAACAGGACCTTCTGAACTTACTGAACTACCACTGCCAGTATTGTTGGACACAGTTGAAAGGTCTCCTTTGGGCCCTTCAGCACCTACAGATGTCAGTGGTAGCTGGGAGTTCTACTTCTTATTAACTTAAGTGCTGAGTGTTTGGGCAACACAGATCTAAGCCATTCTCTCTTTCTGTCTTCACCTTATCCTACAATACCTACTATGTCTCAGGCATTATGCACATCATCTTGACTGTTTACATATAAAATCAGATGCAAGTGCGTTATAGTTGTACAGAGCATTTTTACTATTTAAATGCATCTCTATAGATGTATGTGTTCTTTGCCACTAACATCTGATTTTATTTATGACAGGTGTCACATTTACAATAATTCTGTACACAAGGAGGACTAACTTTTCTTTAAATATATATAAAATTATTGCCCTGGGGTGCACCCAGGGCAATAAAAGCTTCAATGTGTCATACCTAAGTTTTGTTTTTCTTTCATTCATTTCCACTGTAAGAGACATTAATGGATGATGAATTCTCTCCAGACTTCCTTTTTCCTTAAACTGTGTGTTAGAACACAGCACGGTTGCTCTGAATGCTACAGATAAGCATTTAGCCATAACCAGAAGAAATCCCCTAATTGTAAACTGTCTGTCCCCTTTCCATCTATACTGATGAACAATATCCAAAAGAATATTTACGATACAGAGCAAAAAGTTAAAAAAAATGTAACAGGAAACGTATTGTACATTTTAAGGTATAACATGCAAATAACACAGTTCTACAAATCTTGGAACCTCAATGGGATATATGTATCAAGTCTGAACTTCAGATGTGCGAACGGATCTTAGAATATAACGTTATGACAATGTGACAGGTACTGGGATTATTTCCCATTAGATTTAAGTCTAATATACACTGGGACTGTTTATAATTACGGTATCAATAATTTCAAAGGTGTAAAATGTACTGCTGTGAATCATGGATGCGTGTACAAATAAAACTATTAAAAAAAAATGTACATGTACAAGATTTAGTGCCTTTCATTTTTTTCAAATTGCATTTGTGTTTCATTCACTAAATACCAAAACTACCAATGCGACTCTGTAAGCATATTACATAGCATGGCTCCAATAAAATTTATAACATCTTCCTCCACAAGTACCATAAAAACCCAGTATATGTCATTGCTGTTTTATAAAGACTTGGGTAGAAAATTAGGGCTTTAAATCCACACATCCAAACCACACAACTAAAAGCATGTGTCATAGGAAGTGGTTCTGAGAACCCATTTTTTATCATTATTGTGGCTAGGTAGTGACGTCAATAGTTTCTCAGATGTGATACACGGGAAACGACAGCCCTGCAAGCTCTGAAAAATATAGCACAGCGAATGTAATCCATGATACCTGAAAGTTTACCGGTAGCTATAATACAACCGATCCTATTCACATTGTCTGTTCTAGTACAAAGCTAGATTTATTTATTTATTTAGTTTAGTTAGTAGCTAAAGTGTGATCCTATATATATATATATATATATATATATATATATATATATATATATATATATATATATATATAAACAAACCACCAGAAGGCCAGCACTCTCGATTAAAGTGTTCGATTGGTAAATCATCTCCATCCTTTCCAAAAAGGATCAGCACTCACAGGACTTAAAATTCTGAAGTAGGTTTATTAGAAAAACAGCTTTAGGACTAACGTTTCAGCCCCCTTTTTTTAATATCTATTTCTCTCTATCCATGTGTGTGTGTGTATACTTTGATTTGTTCTTAGAAAGGACATACAATAACTTGAAAGAGTAAGGAAAAAAAAAAAACTTGAAAAGTGCTAAATTAATTAAAAAGATATGATTCTGGGAAGTTCTATTATCCTAAAGATCAGCATTTGAAGGAAGTGACACTAAAGGAAAGACTAAACAATTTGGCAGCAGTTAAAGAAAACATCACGTACAAGTGGGCACAATATCTAAACTGGCAGTCAAACAAAACAAATTATGCTGGTGAACAGTGCAGGGAGGCACATAGGCATTTGGCCATTTGCCCAACAAAGCGTCAAGAGTCACTGGTAGAGGACAGTCTGGGGGAGCTTAAAGACCCTTACATGAATTATGACCTTGTTAATAAGCACAGTACGTAGTTTTGCCCATCTTGTTGACAGAAATGCCCTTTCCTATTGTTGAGGACATAACTTCCGCGAGTCTGTGTGGATTGTAGATTCTGCACGTAGTCAGGGCATCTCACAAATCTTAGTTTACTTGTAGGTATACAACTATGAGTAGGCCTATCAGTAGATTCCTCAACTAACATCTTCATAAAGAATAATCTAGACTAGGAAAGAAAGAAATAATTGTATATTTGAATGCAAGTTGTTCAAGGAGTTGTTCACCTTCAAACAACTAGTTGTTTTCAGATAGTTCACCAGAAATAACAACTTTTTCAAATTACTTTCTATTTTAAATGTGTTACCGTTTTTCTAATATTGAAGTGTAAAGTGTAATTTTTCACCTTCTAAAGCAGCTCTGGGAGGGGGGTCGCCGACCCTCTAAACTGTTATGAATTGATACATTTAGTTGATCCATTTCTTATCTTTGCCCCTGCTGAGCAGAATCCCTGAGTTACATTTAAGGCTGTTTGAATTGATACAATAGTCGCTAATATTCCAGAGAGTTGCTGAAAAATGTATCAACTAAGGGGCACATTTACTTAGCTCGAGTGAATGAATAGAAGAAAAAATACTTCGAATTTTTTTTGGCTACTTCGACCATCGAATTGGCTACTTTGACCTTCGACTACGACTTCGAATCGAACGATTCGAACTATTTGACCATTCGATAGTCAAAGTACTGTCTCTTTAAAAAAAAAACTAAAACCTACCGAACATCAATGTTAGGCTATGGGAAGGTCCCCATAGACTTTCTAACAAATTTCTGATCGAAGGAAAATCGTTCGATCGATGGATTAAAATCGTTCAATTGGAAGGATTTAATAGTTTCCTTCGATTGAACGAATTGCGGTAAATCCTTCGACTTCAATATTCGAAGTCGAAGGATTTAACTTCGACAGTCAAATATCGAAGGTTAATTAACCCTCGATATTCGACCCTAAGTAAATGTGCCCCTACATGTTGCGAAATTGTAACAGTTTAGAGTCTGCGCCTGAATTACTGAGCTGCCAGTCTGAAACACTAGAGACAGCAAAAAAGAAATAATGGAAAGTAATTGAAAAAAGTCTATTTCTGGGGAACAATCTGAAAACAACTGATCTAAAAAAGTGTTTCGAAGGTGATCAACCCCTTTAATGTTCCCTCGGTAACCTGATACACTTATATCTCTTGCATTAAGTTTTCATCTGACCCTGTATTGAAGATTATTCTGAGAATAAACTGCAATGGGTTGTTCTTCCACATTATAGATTTATTTGTAATTTAGTAAAGGTATGGGTCTGTTATCTGGAAACCCGTTATCCAGAAAGCTCTGAATTTCGAAAATGCCATCACTCATAGACTCCATTTTATCCAAATAATCCAAATTTTTAAAAAGGATTTCCTTTTTCTCTGTAATAATAAAACAGTGTATTGTCCTTGATCTCAGCTACGATATAATTAATCTTTATTGGAAGCAAAACCAGCCTATTGGGTTAATGTAATCTTTCCATGATTTTCCAGTAGACTAAAGGTATGTAGATCCAAATTACAGCAACATCTGTTATCTGGAAAACCCTAGTTACCGAGCATTCTGGATAACAGAATTTATATAATGTATACTGTATAATGTATAATGTAATGATATTCCAAATTGCACCTGTGTTGCAAATGGTATTCAGTCTGTGTTCATGATAAAAGAACAAACCTCTAACTTAAAAAAAAAATACAGTTGAACACATCTAGCTTAATTAGCGCAGAAATCAAATAAGGGACAATTAATGCTGGGTCTGATGTAAATGACAAAAAAAAATCCCCAAACTGTCCTCCATGTAGCCACACTGCAAGAATTCTGTTGTTACAAAAAAAACTCTCCAACCAACCCAATTGACTGGCCCCTTTAACTGAGTTCATCTGCATGAATACAGCATTAAAATCTCTAGATTTACTATAAAACAAACAGAGATCTGACAAACAGCAGAAATACATGACCTACAATATTGTCATTTGAAAGTATTCCCACGCACCGCACTTTTGTAAAAGACCACAAACTCACTTTTAAAGATCAGATTGTTCTGATGTTCCCACAGTACGGAAAAAAAGGTAAAAGGCCTGTGCATAAATGGCTTTTATATGTAGTAAGAATGGAATATCAAGAAAGCTGTGTATTTCTGCTTCCAGGTGGCAGCATAGACTTTAACCTTTAAACCGATTTCACAGAAAAAAATCAGATGCTTCTTTCTTTTTTGAGTTTGGCACAGTTTTTAAAATGATAAAAGTATTTGTTAATGGTGCTTATTGGTATGCTTTTTTGTTAATGATCTGTTTATTTAACAAGAGTTCTGCCACGTTCTCAGGACTAAAAAGCCTGTCTATCAGGATCCAGGGCAGTGCACCTATGAAGTCATCTGAATGTTTTTGTTGGAAAAAGACTGCAGAGGAAGTTGCAATTACCTATTGTCTTGTTGGCCTCAGCACACATTCTTGGTAGTTCTTCTAGACAATGACATCTTATATTATGTTGCTTAGGGAAAAGTTTCTTAGGGTTAAGGTTACTTAACTAAAGTACAATCATAATATACAGGTATGGGACCTGGGGTTTTCCGGATAAGGGATCTTTCTGTAATTTGCATCTCCAACCTAACGCCTGCTAAGAAACATTTAAACATTAATTAAACCCAATAGGATTGTTTTTCCACCAGCAAGGATATCTTAGTTGGGATCAAGTACAAGGTACTGTTTTGTTTTACAGGGAAAAATGAAACATGTTATAAAATTTTAAATAATTACATTAAAATGGAGTCTATTGGAAACAACCTTGGCATAATTCAGAGCTTTCTGGATAATGGGTTTCCAGATAATGGATCCTACACCAAAAAAAACAACAAAAAAAAACAAATATATATATCTATATATATATAGATATATATATATATATATATTTTTGGACAAGAAACTCTGGCATCTATGTTTGAGTAGTTTATATATTTTTTAAAATGCTGCATTACACAGTATTTGTATTTATATTATATGTACTTGAGGACAGGTTTTTCACTTACACATTTTTTTGGGGATTTCCTGGTATCCATATGTTTTGTTAGCATTGCATACTCTCTGTGGCTACATTATAACTATATTAAACACAGGGACCAGAGCTCTAAGTTTTATTCATGCTACTGGCTTTAATCCATCTGTATGTGTCCAATTTTTCAGACTAATTATTGAATTGATGTCATGTAGTTATAAGTGATTTCAACAGCTCAGTCAAACCCAGTGAACTAAAATAGAATAGTTGAACCAACTGCTTGAGTCTGGCTAAAGCCACATCTCGTTGCAAGTGACCCTTGGTGGGTTATTTACTAAAACTTGCTTTTTTCTCATATTTTACCAGAAACAAATTCAACCTAACTCCCATCCACAAATTTGGCTAATTTACTAATAAAAAAACTCAAGAAATTCGGATTGAAAAAAATGAAAAAACGAATTAACAATCTTATTAATACATCAATTTTTCAAATTTATAGGCTTAAAAATCTTGATTATTTTTGAGTTTATATACTTAAAAACCTCAAATTTATCAAGTTTCTGAGCAAAACCAGTGACAAACACCCCAAAAAAACAAAAACCATGAAGTCAAAAAAATCTTCAAATGGTTAAAGGGACCTCTGCCATTTACTTTTAAATGAATTTGACAGGTTTTAGTATTTTCAGATTTGGATTTTTTGCTGCTTTGGGCCATAATAAATCTCTAAAACCACAAGACTTTTTTTTCCTCTAAAAATTCTAGTTTTTAAAATTTTTAGAGAAAACAAAACTCGACCTTTAATAAGTAAACCCCTAAAATGTTAATTACTTTAAAAGCTAAGGATTTCGTGAACTCACTGGCACCAACAGAATTTTAGCTTGGTCTACATTAAAAACCCACAGGCTGAAAAATTATCAAAGTAAAATTTTTACATATATTTTTTATATTTTGTTTCCATAGATCAAGAAAAAATACTTTCTCTGAAATGTAGTTGACATAAACATACGAATAAGCTGTTTCATGTGCCCCCTCTATTATGTTATTGCAGCAGGCTAGAACAAGTTTCATCTGAAAATCTGGCGGTAAGCTCTACGTAGTATGTTAACCTAAACACACATACATATATACATGCACACATATGCACAAGCATCCAAACACATACAAAACACACATGTACAAAAACATACTTCAACATACAAGAGCACACAAATAAACACTCTAATGCAGATATCTATATAATATATGACTGCTTGCAAAAAAGAATGAGCATCAAAGATATATGGAGCTGCATAGCGTATACAAACACCCATTCAATTAAACAATTTACTTCTACTGGTATGATTCCTCCCACACATGCGTGAATGAACTTGTGTAACATCTTGAATCAATTTTACAAATCTCTCTTGGCCTGGATAGAGTCTGGCTCCTTTGTTGGTGCAATTCTGTAGTTTTTGGCCAAGTCAGGAAGGAGCCAGGAAATTGGAGTCACACTTCTAACAGCTGTACCATGCCCACTAACACACTGACATGACGTAGGTTGGCTGGGGTAATGCAGGGCCAGGAACTAAGAGAGCACAAGGTCAGGAAGATGGGTCACGTTTTACAGTGTGATTGAAGCATGGATCCTGCTGCTTTTGCCTGCTTCTTCCTCTCTAAGCTTTTTCTCTCTCCCTTCCTCTTATTCCAAAACATCCTGTTTTCAAAACAAATGTGGTTTTATTTGAATAAGAAGAGTGCTTCTATCACACCTTATCAGAGTTAAGGCATTCCTGTCTCTTTATCGCCTGTGCAAAGCATGGCACACAGCCTAGGAGCTTATCAGTAGCTACTGCATAACATTGTTGGACACTTAGGGGGTTATTTATCAGAGTCTGAATTTATATTAATATCTTCTGAAAAAAACTCAGACCAAATCCGCACAGGTTTTTTTGGCTTATTTATTAATACACTTTCCCGAAAATTTTGTTTGTGGTAAAAAATTCGAATAAAATGTGAATTTTACAAATTTTTAGGATTTCCACCCGAAAACTCCGTTTTTTTTCGGATTTTTGCCCAAAAAGTTCAGATTATTGCATGAAATCCAGTGCAGATCATGACTTCTCCCGATGCCTAATATGCAATGTTAACCAGCTTTTAACAGACAGAATTTTGTTCACTAAAAACTTTTTTGTTTTTTTTGTTGTTTCCATCCTCTGGGTTTAATACATTCCGAAAAATTAACAATTTTTTAAAAATCAGATTTTATAAAAAAAAAACACAATTTTTTTGTGATTTTGCATTCAGAGTTTAGTAAATAACCCCCTACATATGATGTAGAGCGTGATATTATGAGACAATTGTCAATTGGTTTTCATTTTTATCATTTGTGGTTTTCGAGTTATTTAGCATTCTATTCAGCAGCTCTCCAGTTTGCAGTTTCAGCAATCAGGTTGCTAGGGTCTAAATTACCTTAGCAACCATGCATTGATTTGAATAAGAGACTGGAATATGAATAGGAGAAGGCATGAATAAAAGATTAGTAATAAAAAAGTAGCAATAACAATACATTTGTAGCCTTATGGAGCATTTGTTTTTGGATGGGGTCAGTGACCCACATTTGAAAGCTAGAAAGAGTCAGTAGAAGAAGGCAAATAACTTAAAAACTTAAAAAAAAAAATAATGATGACCAATTGAAATGTTGTTTAGAATTGGCCATTCTATAACACACAAAGGACTAGGGCAGAGACACTTGGTCAGATTCGGGGAGATTAGTCGCCCAGAGACAAATCTCCTCTTCATCAGGGCAACTGATCTCCCCGAACTGCCTTTCCCCCTGCTAGAATGCAAATCACCGATGGGATCGCACTTGGAGCGCTTTGTTTCCCAAAGTCGCCCCGAAGTTGCCTCATGTGGAAACTTCGGGTGACTTCGGAAAACAAAGCGCTCTGGAAGTCAGGGGACGGTAGTTCAGGAAGATTTGTCACCAGGCGACTAATCTCCCCAAATCTGACTGTGTGCCTCTGCCCTAAAAGTTAACTTAAAGATGAAACATCCCTGTCATATCTGTTTTTCTACCGCAAGCATACAAGGCCCTTTCACCCGAAACCCATTTACACATCAGTAAGAGTTTTGGACTTTTAAACAAATGAGAGCTGCCATACAGCATATCTCAGTCATAGTGTTTTTCAAAGAAACTATTACAGTCACGCCAGCCGGACAATAAAAGGCATGGTTATGATAAACTTAAGAATGTCTAAGCCAAATCAGTATAGTAAAGTTCACTCATTGTGCACCTAAAACGTGTTCTCTGCATGCTAGTATTTAGATATATACAGTAAAAACATACAAACAGTACTGCATGCTTCAACTACACTTTCCAATTAAAAACATGTACATAATCCTCTCCCTTTCATGCCTCCAAAAAAAATCGGTGAAAACGATTTCTGTTAGTGGTATCATTGTGTTCAATTGTTTAAAAAAAATTCTGCAACATTGTTCCCACTACAAGAAATGTTCTGCTCTGATTTCTAATGAAAGCCCTGAAGCTGCAGTACTTTTTATCAAATTTAAATACAAACACAGGCACACAGTTATATATACTTTCATGTATATTTTTCCTATAACTTGTATAGATGGACATACTTGATTTCATTAAATTAAATAACGTTTTCACATGATGCTGGAAGCCAAGCTGTTTGTCTAATCTAAATTCATATATTTGAACAAAGAAAATTCCGCAAGAAAAGTAACCAAACCCAAGAGGTTTCTGATTATACCGTCATTTTCACCTAGCCGTCTAGCCTTGGGAAGAGATGTGTTTCTCAGTTCTGTTGAAATATAGAGTAAGACTGTGTATGTTGCTGGAGCAATAAGATAATATTTGCACAAAGCCACACCACAATAACCAGGCTGTGGCTTGCATTCTGTTTGTCTGAAGAAAGTATCTTCTGCTATTACAAGATATTAAAAAAAAGAAATGGAATGCTTTCTAGAAACATTGCTGGAAGTGAGTAATCCAATATAAAGCCTTTTGAAGTAACCTCTGTCTTAACACATTTAGGGCTTTCTTGGAACAAATAAGGTATAGTACATGCATGTGGTAGGTGCCTGGATGGTACATTCTGTATTGAAGTTAATAACATCAGAGTCACTTCACACTGAAAGGGTAACCAACTGGACATTATACACTGAAAATCCAGTACACAGTTATCAATCTGTTTGTTTCAACTTTGAGGAATGGATACAGCAAGTTGACTTTTTGTGGATTAGCAGCAATTACAGAACCTGTTGATTATAGTTCTGAGGAAATCTAATGCACAATGAAGTTATTCAGCCACTCACTCGCATGCATAGATTATTTAATGAAAGTACAGGTATGGGACTTGTTATCCAGAATGCTTGGGATCTGGGGTTTTCCGAATAATGGATCTTTCTAAATTGGATCCACATACCTTAAGTCTACTAGAAAATCATGTAAACATTACATAAACCCAATAGGCTGTTTTTTCTTCCAATAAGGATTAATTATCTTAGTTTGGATCAAGTGCAAGACACTGTTTTATTATTATAGAGAAAATATTGGAAAAATGTGGGTTATTTGGATAAAATGGAGTCTATGGGAGACGGCCTTTCCAAAATCCAGAGCTTTCTTGATAATGGGTTTCTGGATAACAGATCCTATACCTGTATATGCAGGTGGAATATATATTTATGTGTTGATTAATAAATCAAATGATGTTCTCATATTCTATTCACTATATAACACCTTGGCAAACATTGGGGCAATGTAATAAAAGTCACAATAGTTGCACACATGTAGTTACTCACAGCAACAAATTTGCAGTCACTTGTGTGAGCAAACTCATTGCTAAGGGTGCAGAATTTAATTACATTAACCGGCAAGGATGTCTTACTGGGTAGTGTTTACAATTTTAAGGAAGGAAATAATGAAGAAGAAAAACAGCAGTCTGCTAGAACATTACTTACAAAGAGTGTAAAACTCTCTGTGTATTAAACATATGTTACAAAAAAACTCTCTGTGTATGTACATTACTGAAACATAAAACATCCCAAATTAATTAGTTGCAGAATTACATCCTAGAATATTCCCTATCTAGAACTCTTAAACAGAAAACTGGGAAACCAAGTGTTGTTACGTCTTTTAGAGCATTGAAGCTACTACCTGTTCTTCTATAAATGGCAAATACTGCCAAACAGAAGCAGGAAACTATTGCCACTAATTAATAAATAGTACATACTTCAAGTATTGATTCAGTTCCTAGCGGCTAAAACCAGGACAATCCAGGGAAATGTGAGAAAAAGTTACGCTTTTCTAAACTTTTTTGTAATCAAAGTAATAATCCCGACCTGACATGGCAGTCTGAAATCTGTAAACAATCTTTCATCGAATGCCAAAACCCTATACGCACACTGAGATTGCATAAAACTGATGGCTTGGTGTCAAACTTTCAAAAAGGAAACTTAAACACATGTTTCTGTATTCATATTAGTGTATTAAGTGTATCAAACTTTTTTTATTTGATACTCAAATATATATATATATATATATATATATACACATACACAGTTAGCTGGTAAGCTGGTACCTTACCTTGTTAGATGCCATCTCACTGACCGATCTGTAGGTCTGGATAGTCTCAAGCTGATCCAAGCACCAGTCAAGTTCTTCTAAAGTGTCCATTGCAATTTTTTGATAGGAATCCTCTGCAAACAAGCACATTGACATGTAATCAGGCTCCAGCTTCTCTAAGGTCTGCATGGTGGATTCAGTGCCAGCACAGCTGAGGCACACGGTATTGTAAGCTGTACAGTGCTCCTTCATCATGGGCTTTCTGTCCTTGCCTTCCCCCTTCTCACTCTGTCTAAACACATCAGCACACTTCTCTACTTTGTACAGTCATAGCCTGTTTTCTGTCAGCCCCAGTGTGATGTCAGTGTAGGAACTTCCTCCTGCCTCTGGCCTGTGGGAGGATCACTGTCTGACAGGCTAATCTACATACACCAGCCCCGAGCTAACCCATGCTATTTCCTTGACTCTCCTTTATTTCTCATAAGTCTTAATCACCGCTGCTTTTGCACAGAATCGAGGGTTGAGCAACAAGAAGCTTTCTTAAGTTTCAGTTTATCTGTTAGAATAAGCAACTTTTAGATCAATGCCATCACGAAACACCCTTGGGCTGATTGTAAAGTTTGCCACATAAAAAGAGGGAGAGAAACTGTAAGACAAATAAAACAAAGGGATACTGCAGAGGGTAATTCCAGTGCTTAATCCTGTTAAAAAGCCATCATGACTAAACTAGTGTGAACATCGTTAAGATAAGTATACAGGTATGGACCCGTTATCCAGAATGTTTGAGACATGGGGCTTTCCGAATAGGGGGCTTTCCATAATCCGGATCTCCATAGCTTATATCAACTAAAAAATCATTCAGACATTAATTAAACCCAATAGAATGGTTTTGTCTCCAATAAGGATTAATTCTACTTTAGCTGGGATTAATGATAAGGTACTGTCTTCTTATTACAGGGAAAAAGGAAATATTTTCTAAAAACTGGATTGTTTCGTTAAAACGGAGTCCATGGAAGATGGCCTTCCCACAATTCTGCATTTTCTGGAGAACTAGTTTCTGGATAACAGATCCCATCCTTGTACATTTAACTTTTCATTTCTGTGTTCTAATTATGTTTATGTGCACTCGACAAACCTCCTATGTAGTTTTCCAAAACCTGCCTATACTTGCAGTGCCTACCCTTTATACTGCCATATACAGGTATAGGAGCTGTTATCCAGAGTGCTTGAGACCTAGGGTAATCTGGATCTCCATACCTTAAGTCTGCTAAAAAAAATCAAAGTAATTATATCTTAGTTAGAATCAAGTGCAAAATATTGTTTTATTGTTTGTTTAAAATGGAGTCTATGGGAGATAGCTTTCCCATATTTTGGAGCTTTCTGTATAACGGGTTTCTGGATAACAGGTTTGTGGAGAACAGGTTTCTGGATAATGGATCCCATACCTGTAATGCCGATTGTACAAACCTGTGGCCCAAATTACATCAAATTGACTTACATAAAAAAATTAACAAACAGAATAAGCCAAATAAAACAAACCACAAAAGACTACAAACATATCCAGTGAACTTGCACCATGTAATGACTATATGGCAATGGAAGAGTAATGAGGAGTAGGTTAATTGTTGTGTTAAATGCTAGAAGCAATTTGATTGGAGTTTTATAAAGGCTGTTTATGCACAAATCAATTTATAAGAATGAGGAAGGAAACACTAAGCACTTCTGGGATCATTCTGCATGTTTTTTTTTCTGCATTACTACTTTCAAAATACTACACCATAGATTCTCTCTCTCTTTTTCACATCTTTTTTATTCTTCACCTGGTGATGGTTCATCTGTGAATCTGTAAAAGTTGCATTCAGGTTGGACACCTATTCAGAGCTGGTAAAAAGTCTTACATTGTTCTTACAGTATAATAGTTTGGGTTTTCCGTACACTTGTATGGGGCTACATTTTTTTCCACCCATGTATAAACAAACCAGCCTACTCTTTAAGGAGTAAAAATGAGAACCAATATTACACACTCCAGTCCTCCCCCAATTATTTATGCAAAATGAAAGCTTTGAGCGTCTTTTAGACATCCATAGAACATTTTGTTAACGCAGAAGTAAACAGTGTTACGTAAAACGGTAATGAATGTCAGCCTCCAGCAGTGGTACCCAGAGACCAGGACCACTGTGCATTGCTTCATATGTACCTTCTAGTATTGCATACCATGGCCACTGTGAAATGTTGCAACAACCTTTTAAAGTTACAGCATTTTACAGGTTCTGTTATACATAACCTGTATTGTGGCCTGCTGTGTTTATTTTCCTTAAGGCTACACATTTACACCCAATAGAATTGTTTTGCCACCAACAAGACTTATAATAATCAAGAATTACTTTCTTTAATAGGCCTCTGTGAACGGCATTCCAGTATTTCAGGGCAACTGGGCTGTTACATTATGACAAAAATGCTGTAATAGGAATGTCCAGCATCGTACAAGGACCAACGGGGCTTCTGCGCCACAGGGTCCCCCCCAGCCGCAGGCCCCCCAATTGCACCTGTCCTCTGTTTGGGCTGCAAGAAATCAGGGGGCATTGTGGGCCATGAGGGAAGTAGATGGGTGCGGATCTGGGTTGGCAGGTTTTTACGTAGTGTCCCGCTGGCTCAGTTAGTTTCCGGGAATATCATTTATCAGTGCAGTGCAATGTGCAAAATTTAGACACAAATCAACATGCTTTTTTTAGCCAACAATATACAGTAGAACCCCACTTTTACGTTTTCCCAGAAACCACTAAAAACAAATGTAGATTTTGGAAAAATGTAAAGTGCAGGGAGAAATTAATGCAGTGTACATCCAACGCACTGTGAATAATAACTTTGTTAATAACATCACTGCACTTTACAAATAGCACAATCATGGAATGTTATTGCTTTGTGTTTGCCAGAAATTTGAAAAAGTCAGAAAAGCATTTTAAAACTATATATATATATATTTTTTTTTTGTGGGAGACTTCCTTCTGATATGAACAAACACAGTTCTTTAGTCTTTTTTGGCCTTTGTGTAGTGACCTCATTGCATTTGTGATATCATCGTCATCATGGGCAATATGCTGAGAGTTTGTACTTGTTTTACATCAATCACTTGTTTAGAAAAGGCAACTGAAGTGACGCGTGTGTGCTCAGCAGCCGAGCATGACAATGCTGAATGAGGAGAAAGGCTTCTGTCAACAATAGCCATACCCAAGCAAGGATGTATAACATTGTTATGGTTATTCTCTTCAGTGTAATAAGCATTGTAGGATGAAATGATTGTTAAATAATTACTACATGTCAAACTCACCAAGAGTAATGACATGGTGCTGGAAAATTATTAAAAATGCATATATGAAGAAACCCAATGTACAGGATAATGCTTAAAACAAGAAGCTATCTGTGTGTCCATGTATCTAGCTTTGCAGAGCTCTCTGTACTGTGTCAAAACATTTTTACTTGTATTTCACGCATTGATAAAACATGTGCTGTAGACCCATGCCCCATCCAGAAAGTGAATACTCTTGGAGTCTGTGAATATAAGCATTTAACTGCTTTTATGGTCTAACTGGGGCTGTGTTGGGTTAGTTGAAGATGAACTGATAGGTTGAATGCATTTGAACTAAATCACTGGAGTAGAATAATGGATAGCTTCTATGTGCACCATCTCCTCACAGCCTGTTCTCACCTTCTCCAGAGTGTGAATTCTGGTTGGTTGAATAGATCCTAGACTTTTCTTTATGTTTGATATCAGGTTTTAATACTACACTCCTATGTGATCTGCAAAAGTGACTGTTATGGAAGGGATACTCTGAAGAACATTGTCCCTCCTTTAGTTAGGCAGCAGAGAACAGATGGCTGATTTGTTTCGTGAAATTTGCTTTACCCATTCCAATATCCTGCCAATATAAATCATGGCAGGGGTGCACTGATGACTTGCATGTTTAATATATTACTTCACCTGCCATCACTGCCTGATTTGAAGGGAATGGGCAGCATTGCAATTTCTAAAAACGAATACTTCTATGGTATTATATTCACTCATCCTGTGATGTATGTACATGATGCATCCCATTCACATCAGGCCTGAATGGTGCCATCTGTGGAAGTAGTTGTGGCGGAAAAATATATACAGTAGCAGGAGTGAGAAAAATGTAAGTGTGATAGATATAATAATAATAATGATAATAATTATTATAATAATTATTATAATAATAATAAAGTGTACAGTTAATGAGCTTAGATATTTGTACAAATTAATAGGAAAGTGTGTATATATATTCTTGCCTGCAGCTATGCAATACTGGCAATGGATATTCTGTGAGTGTGAGCTGAATAAAGGTGGCTATCCATAGGCCGATAAAAGTCAGCAGTTTATTGGCCAGTGTAAGGGGCCCTCCGACGTGCTTCCCCAATCAATATCTGTCTGAAATTGCCAGATGTCGATCAAACAGGCTTAAAATTCCTGCCAGATCCACCTGCATTCCTGATCAGTGCAAGATCTACCCATTTATGGCCATCTGAAGACAGCAGTGTCTTCTGATTCAGTGGTGGGTCATTAAAACACTATTACAAGAATAGAAGGAAAGGGATGTCAACCCTCTCAAGGTCTGTTCAGTTACTTCCCTAAAGAATGCTCTTGCAAGTTTTAGTGTTATCCCATTAATATTACTGATTTCCCACCCCCATATCATTAAAGTGACAAATGCTGCATGTGGTGTTGCCTACCCAGATGTTGCTTGCTGGTAAACTGTGCATTTTCTAGAACTTTTAAAACTTGCTTGTTTGAGATTACAGTAAGGCTGATGCCAGATGAGATTGCTCATCGGGTTGCTGAAATATGCAGGCCAAGAATCAGCCCCTACACTGGCATTAGCATCCTGCCTTGCCGGCGCCCAAAACAATTGTATTGGCCAGGGTGCAGGCAAATACACATCTGATTTTCATGAGTAAGCCAACTCTTCTGTTTTTTCGCCAGAATCAGACAAATGCGTCTGCACCCAGGCCAACACAATGGTTCCGGGTGCAAGAAGGAAAAGATGCTAATGCCAGGGGCAGATTCTCGGCCTGCATATTTCAACAACCCGATTTTCAGTCCCATCTGGCATTAGCCTTAGCTTAGATTCTATCTGGTTATTTTGTTTTTTATTATTCCAAGCATCTTAATCAAATCTTTTCCAAGGGTTTGTGTGTTTTATATGTAATTTAGCCTCTCCAATTGAGATATGGGGAAGGTCTGTTTAAGACCACAGCCCTGGGTTTCCTGACTTTTCCAGCTAGGTGGTATCCCTAGGGACTAGTTAGTAATAAGGTGAGATAGTAATTTTTTTCTGGGATATTGTCACTTTAATTATATTGGTTCTTGAAATTGAAATAAATAAATCTTTTTGAGCCCCACTGGGGCAAAGACTAATGGGAATGATTTACATTCTCTGTAACGTGTGTTGGTACTGTAAATAATAATAAACAATTATGCCAGTTAATTCCTTAGCTTCCTAATGGGCAGGAATGTAAAGCAAACAGGAGCTCATTCCACCCTATCCCATCTGCTCAGGTGATCCATCAGACTACTTTGCCAAAACTTTACTAATTCTTAGACATCAGCTATACACTGTTCAGTAATGCCTTTTAGTGTAACTTGAATCTCATCCAGTGGCCTGTGCCAATCCCTCCCACGGAATGGGACCTTCAACTTGTGGCTTCCCAGCTGTTGCTTGTCATGGGAGCTACAGTGCTGCAACAGCTGGGGAGCACAGGTTGAAGATCCCTGCCCTAGGGCATAGTAAAATCGTAACTGACCTAATTGCTACAGGAAGTGTATCATAAGGACACATGGGTAGCAGATGTTAACACTCTTCAGGGGCACTTTAAGACTGCAGTGGAGAATGAAACAATTCCCCTAGACAGGCAGTGGGAATATGAACCTTTTATTATATATATGTAGCTTAAGAATGAAGTCAACATAGGAGATCATAATACATTCAGCCTTTAAAATCCTTGGAAAACTGAGCATTCTCAGCACTCATTTCCTATTCTATTGCAAGCAAAGATTTTAAAGGATAACTTTTGCTGATAAATATGAAGTTGAATATGAAACTCAGTAGTGAAGAAGAAATACATTCACACAGTATTTGTGCTTCATTTAGTAATACAGAGCAAAATTGTAGGAAAGTATAACAGCCAGTGAAAGATTTTCTAACTCTACTAGACTAAACAAAGCTAATTGCTGATTGGACACAAGGCCACAAAGAGAAACAGCTGTAATCTAGGGTTAACAGCAGAGGTAAATAATGATTTGCAGCTCCCATTAAGATATACTTGTAAATATGCAGAGAATAGGTGTAATGTGCAATAAAATATGGCACAGCCTGATTATAAAAAGATCATATATAAGACAAGGTGATTTTTATAATGGCATTTTTATCTTACAGTTTGCATTTCATTTTACATTCTTCTGCAAACCATGTAGAAAAACGTGTTCTTGTATGTGCAGATGCAAGCTTTACCTGTGATTGAACTGAGATGGTATTTTATTAATTATGTGCTAAGGTTAAACAAAGCCCTACAGCATGGATTGGTCTACTGCAGCCCCTTCACATTCCAAAGCCTTTCTGCACTCTCAGCATATATACAGAGTCTCTGTAACAACATGCTTCCCTTCACTATTGCATTTTTACTGCTGCATTGTTCTCTTAGATGAGGTTTGTGCCAATACTAGATCTGGTTACAGCTTTCACTATATTCCTTGATTTGTGTAAAGGATACAGCTAAATTTGTTACCATGTATACTGTAAATAACAACAGACATAGATATCAATAATATTAAACATCCAGAATGATACTTCTTGAACTTGAAATTAATCATAATTATAAAAATAAGCTGTTGCTGGCTGCACAAGACTACATACTATATCTTAACTATATTTTTCCAAAACCTAAGATTAGGCCTCGACCAACTAACCTTTCCAAAACGCCCACATACTGGGGGTCATTTATCAACACTGGGCAAATTTGCCCATGGGGTGACAGGGGGGACAAGTGTCCCGGGCATGAAGGGGGGCCCGGCAGTGCTGCAGTTTTGAAAAGTGTCGGGCCCCCCTTGAGAGCGCCGAAGCCGTGTGTGCTGCCATCCCGAACAGCCGAAATGCGGAAGTCCCGAGAACAGCTGAAGGACCCGAAGCCATGAAAACAGCCGAAGTCCCGAAGCGGCGAAAAGACCCGAAGTCACAAAAATACCCGAAGTCCCGAAGTGGCGAAAAGACCCAAAGTCACGAAAACAGCCGAAATAGAAGTCCCGAAGCGGCGAAAAGATCCGAAGTCACGGAAACAGCCGAAATTGAAGTCCTGAAGCTGCAAAAAGACCCAAAGTCCCGAAAGGAGGCTAAGTTGAAGTGCTGAAGCCATGAGTTCAATTCTACACCAATGTGGGGTTTTTTTTTAATCCCCCTGGCCACCAATATATTATTTTAATATTCTATTGGCCCCTGCCATCAATGTTTTTTAACAACATTTTTTTGGGGCCCCAATTTTTTTTAACTTTTAAAGGGGGCCCTGGCACCAATGTTTTTTTAAAAAATATTTTTTTGGGCCCCAATTTTTTTTAACTTGTAAGGGAGACCCTGGCATCAATGTTTTTTTTTCTTTTAACTTATAAGAGGGCCCTGACCATCAATAGCTTTTTATAACTTGTGTGTGGGGGGTTACTTTTTTATTGCTGATGTCTGTGTGGTCTTTGGGCAGGATGGAGTGGGGCTTGGGTGGAGTGGGCGGGATCTGGAGTGGGGCTTGGGCGCTAGTGTGGGTGGGGCCCAGGGGGCCCCGAAAAATGTTGTTGAACGGGCCCCATGATTTCTAATGGTGGCCCTAGCAGTAACCCATTGCAAACAATCAGATTGCTGCATTCATTTTGCTACTTGCCCAGTGTTGATAAATGAGCCCCAACTGTGATTTTTAAGACAAACCCAGTCCTAGGCCTAATCTTTCACACTTGACCTATGACTTCACTAGTCTCCCCGGCGATTTTTAGCTACCTCCAGCCCAACCAAGCCCCACAGCTGACACAAGACATGTTAACCCTAATACCTGTTAAATGAGAAATAAACCCTAAAATGATCTCATTATTGGTCACCTGTTTTAAAGCAAAATCTGATTTCTATGGGTTAGCCGTGTGCAGATGCAAGTGATTTTTAAATGAACGTCCTACGTAGTTTTGTTGCCCTTGTGTCTGGTGTCTCAGTAAAAGACCCTCAGTGACTATTAGAATGGTACCAATGTTGTGTGCAGGATAAATTACAAACGTCAAATAGCATTGACTAGGAAGTACTGTCCTCGGAATCTCTGAAATACCATGTGTATCAATACGTATCCCTTTTCAGTCTTAGCACAAAAGTCCAGTGTCGGACTGGGATGCCAGGGGCCCACCAGAAAACCCTAGACCGGGGCCCACCAGAAAACTTTAGACCATGTGCCCACTTTCCAAACTATTATTCCTCTCGTCATTTAACCTCTTTATTCTCCTAGTTTTTTATATCTCCTTACTATACTCTAGTCTTTCAACATTAAGCCTATTTTTTCCCATGAAGAAATAGAGAATGACCATGAAATTGACTAAATGGTTAAAGGCAAGAGGGCCCACTGACACCTGGGCCCACTGGGAGTTTTCCTGGTGGGCTAGTCCGACACTGCACAAGTCCAAGTGATTTATGAGAATATCACAAGTTTTCTTATACTGTAAATATATTGAGAAGGTTCTTATTCTTAGCATGAAACAGGAGCTCTCCAGAGATGACTCATTAAACTCCGGGATCCGGGGAACCGCATGTTCCTGAGAGCTTTGCTAAATACATCTGTGTGATTAACATGAAAGCATTACACCAAGGATATATGGAGAAATGACTATAAGGGGAATTTTGTACATGCCAGATATTACCTTCTAAGTAATGCAACTCTCAGGCATGACTCTTGGCAAATGTGCAGACTAAAATTATAAGGTTGATGATCTAAGTACATACAGAATAATATATTTCATAAGTTGAGGCATTACCCCCATAGCTTTGTTTATATCGACTTTTCAAATTAACCAAATATTATCAAAATGTTATGCAGTTGATTAACGGAGTAATTTGACTTTAAATTATCCTTTATTATGTTTTAGAAAGTCCTATGCCTAGCAATTTTGAAATTGCTCAATATTATTTCTTTTTTATAGTTGTTGTACTATTTGCCTTCTTCTTATGTCTCTTTACAGCTTTCAAATACTGACCCAAGCAGTCAAAAAACTATTGCTTGGTGAGGCTACAATTTTTTTTGTTATTCTTAATTTTTATTACTCCCCCTCCTATTCATATTCCCGTCTCTAAACCACTGCCTGGTTGCAAGGATAAACAAGACCATAGCAGCCAGATAGCTGCTGAAATACCAAACAGGAGAGCTGCTGAATAGAAAGCAAAATATCACAAAAAAAAAATGCAGACCAATTGCAGATTGTCTCAGACTATCAATGTCACATTATACTAAACGTCTACATTACACTAAAAGTTAATTTAAAAGTGAACAACCCCTTTAAAGGAACAGTAACACCTAAAAATGTAAGTGTTTTAAAGCAATGAAAATATCATGTACTGTTGCCCTGCACTGGTAAAACTGACCTGTTTGCTTCAGAAACACTACTATAGTTCATATAAACAAGCTGCTGTGGAGCAATGGCGGAAATTGAAAAACGGCTATATGGCACAGGTTAACTAATGGATAACAGATAACAATATTAGACAGACAGAGCTTATCTGCTATCTGCTGTGTAACCTGAGCCTTTTCTCTTTTGAATGGCTGCCCCCATTGCTACACAGCAGCTTATTTATATAAACAATAGTAGTGTTTCTGAAACTAACACAGCAGTTTTACCAGTGCAGGGCAACACTGCATTATATTTTCATTACTTTAAAACACTTTTATTTTTTTAAGTTACTGTTCCTTTAAGAGCTGCTCTATTTTCTGAGCCACTGGTTTCACTAATAGAACAGATTTGTTTCCTGTCAGTCTCAGGAATGAAGGGTGTTGTTATCGGGCCCATGATCCTTATTAAGCATCAATACCTGCCAAACTATCTGGGACTTGCAAGACTGATCAGTTGATTTCAAGGAAGAGAATTTAGAGTCCTATCACTAGTTATGATCACTGCAACACCATGATACACCATACAGGGCCATGATACAGTTGTCAGTGTTTTTGCTGACGAGTGCAATAGCTTGCATAAAAATAAGCTGATATCTCAGCATATATTTAATTGTTGATGTTATGTGCACTCTCTATGGCATTCCCTGATGCAGCTGTCTCAGAACAAGATACAAAACCTGCATTGTGTTCAATGCATTGTGTCCATGTGGGGTGGGGTGGGGTGGGCTGCATGTAGCTGTCCCTATCCTGCCTCCTAACGTCCGGCTTGCACAGTCCTTTAACAGTCAGGCTTGCACAATCCTTTAACAATTAACACATTTATTAATGACACCAGTTTCTATGCATGTTTACCACACTTATGCAGTTTTATACATGTGGCTTCACAGCCATAAATAAAACAGCTGTGTTAATAGCAGAAAATTCTATTTATGTCCATTTTGTATAGTTACACAGATCTTTAAACATTTAAACAAATGAAAAAAACAAAACATTATTTCAATGTGGCACAAGTGCGCTGCCCCTCCACTCGTATATCTTCTACACTGTCCTGAAAATAATTTTGCACACTGTGAAAACAACATATTGCGCATCATTTGCATGGGGCAGACTGATACAGCTGCAACCTCATTTGTTTAGTGACTTGAAAAGGCAACCAGCCAACTGTAGCAGTATTACACTGCCTCCCTGCTATTGAACATGAGATTTTCAGTGAAGCACCTTTTCACTTTGTAATAACAGAACAAATGAAATACTTTAATGTGGTTGTAACTCCAGAAAACTAGCAATTTAGTGAATATAAAGCCTTTATTCCAATGGCCGGGCAGACGAGTCCATTTAGGCTAGTGGCTTTTGGATAGAAGTGAGCTTCCTCCCACAGGGAATCACTTTGTGGTACACAGACACTGCACAACTTACACTGCTGGTAGACTTGACACGAGGAGGCAGGGTTTTAGTTAAACCAACCATGCACTTGCTGCTTGTGGGTCTCTGTTAATTATGAGATCAGTGCGATGGTCAAAAGAAAATATATAGTTAGTGCTGCTACCTGTTGCAGCAAAATAGTAGCGAGTTGTAGGAGTGAAAGAGAATAATACACCAATATGCACCACATCAGGACACTGTTCTGTTTCTGTTGTATCCTGGTTAAACCTTCTATGGAATAACACATTATTAGGCTTTAGGGCAGGGGTCCCTAACCTTTTTTACCTGTGAGCCACAGATTTAAAAATAGTTGGGGAGCAATACAAGAATGAAAAATGTGCCTGGGTGGTGCAAAATAAGTGTTGTGATTGGCCATTTGGTAGCCCCTATGTAGACTGGCAGTCTATAGGAGGCTCTGTTAGGCAGTACACCTGGTTTTTATGCAAACAAAACTTGCCTCCTAAACTGGAATTCAAAAAGCACCTGCTTTGAGATCAACTTGTGTATACTGTCCCTTTATGGTGTTCCTCATTCCCATTATCAATAAAGCTTACTTGGGATGATGATAGCTATAATTATTTGATAGGTATGTCTTGTATTAGTTTGGCACATACTTTAATGGCTCAATTTAAGTGCATGTCCTACCAAAAAACGAAGTCTAAGCACAAGTTTGCTGGCGTCCCCAGACCCCAAATACCTATTAGTGATGCAGCTTCATGCTAAAGTCATACATCAGCTGGAAGTCTCGACTTGCAGTACTCCTACAGTATTAATATTGTCTGCCATCACATTCAAGTACAACTGGGTTGAGCCGTTTGATGTATTCATTTTAAATTACACTTCATATACTGTATCTGAACATAACTAAACAGAAAGAGTAAGAAGCAATAGCTCTAAAAAAGTTTATAACTCTGAGGATGCTGATGGTACTGAAGAAGAGGCCAGTAGCACTGACTATTTTCTTCTATTTCTAACACATGTTACATGCTTGACAGGAAATTTCCACAATCCTCCCTTACTTTCTGAGCCAACAGCTTAGACTAAGTAATCATGCTGTCGCATCAGTAAGCTATGAAAACATTTAGTAACCCATACTGCATCAAGAAGACTGAAAACATACCCTAATTATAAGATTTGCTTTTATATTATGTTTATATTAAAGTTCAGCAAATGATATACTGTAGGTCTATGTTGTTACATTTTGATGAGAGAATTTTATATACCATGCATTTGGAATTATTCTTAATAATACAGTGTCCTGTGCTACAATAAAACTGTACCAAAAGTACATGTTAGCTAGGCTTTACCATGGAATATATTGAGTAAAAAAAGTCTTGCATGATTAACAAGTGCAATGTTAGATTAGTGATGTTGCTGGGTGCCTATGCTATTGCTGGGCTCTTAATTAGGTCCAATTTTAAACACAAAACCTTTTTTAATAAATGACAACTGAAACCTGAAAACAGGGCTGTCCTGTGTAGTGGAAGCATACTGCACTAAGGATATTTTTCCTAAAGCTGAAACCCTGTTGACCTAGTGGCATGATGAAGAACAGTTATAGGGAGACAGGGAGTTTCATTTAGCTTTTGAACCTCCAGACATGTACATCTGACTATAATAGAGGCATGTTTTTATCCATGACTTTAGTTGCCCACTAATTCATTATGTGATTTTTCCCAATGATCCAGTAACTAGTGATGGGCGAATTTGTGCCATTTCGCTTCGCTGAAAAATTTGCAAATTTCGCGCGAAATTCGCAAATTGGCGAAAAATTCACGAAACGACGCCCGTTTTTGACACCGGCATCCGTTTTTTGCGGAAAATTTTTTTGGACACCGGCGAATTTTTGTCGTGAATTTTCGCGCGCGTTTCACGAATTTATTCGCTGGCGGAGAATCACGCAAATTCGCCGCGAATTCGCGCCTGGTGAATAAATTCGCCCATCACTACCAGTAACTTCAGTATCATTTATGCTCTGCTCATATAATTCAAAGCATATCTATTCAGTATGTAAAACACCTTGTTCATGCCAGCCACTGCCAGGTGCCATAAAGAAACATTATGTAAAAAAAATATATACGGTACCTAAATTATATTGTTGAAAACATCTTCAGTAATAGTTAAAATATTGTCAGTGAGATTAACAGTGAGAGCAGTGACCGGTTAGGCATTTGGCTCGAGGCAGGATATTGTATTGGATTGTCATAACATGACTGTAATATTAGTATAACATATGAGGCGTCAGTCTGACACAAAGGTATTCTGTCTATAAACACACTGTTAGCCTGGCCAGTATCTGCCATTTTTCAGCAAAAGGTTCATGAAATCAACTGTGTTTCTCTGCCTTTGTTCTTTATGTGAGAACACTCTTACAAACCAGTTCACCTAAAGCACGGAAAAATCACTACTATATACAGGAGATGCTGCGCTGGAGCTCTCAAGTTCAAAATGACTTGATTTGGTCAATCTGAAGGTGAAAAGGCAAGTGTATAAAGCAACATGTATTCTCAAAGACAAATTGTTCTTGTACTCAAATGTTCCACAGGTTGACATACATATGATATTGGCTAGAAGCTGATAAATTCATTTATGCTCTGGGACCTTTTCTTATAAACGGTGCAAAAATACTGCCCGAAAATTCTCAAATGTTCTCAAATGAAAATTCTCAAATGTCCATTTTTTCCATGTATGGCAACCATACATTTCCCACAATGCCCCTGGTTTGCATCCAATACAATAAATATGGCAGCCCACACAGATGGGCCTCCTAGAATTTCCAGTCAGTGTGCAGGTTATGTCAGTATACTGCAGTTTCAGTGGTGGCGCTGGGGTTCATAAAATGTCCCCTTTGCTAATTAGTCATATAATATGAAGAAGTTATTTATGTTTTGTACTGATCAGGAACAAAAGCTCCTAAACACACTTTGAAGATGCAGTGTTCAGAAATGAAGCAGAAAACCAGTCAGTGTCTGGCTGCAGATGTTGAGAGTTATAGTTCATAACATAGGCATTAAAGGGTTATATTTTAGCCTTGGTAAGCTTAGTAGTAAGTAGTAATTTTCAAGGCAATCTATTTTGCTAACAAAAGTTTAAGATGCCCAGCTCTGTAAAAAAATCACATTATCATTCCAATTCTCCTTGAACAACAGCAACTCCCAGAATCCTGTAGGAGGGATGTTGGGAGTTGCTTGAGTGCTGTGGCTAAGACATCATTAATCTAAATTTAAGCAGTAAAGCTAAGTTTAGTCCACTGTCCGCTGTGGTACAGGTGACTTGTGTGGAAATGCATTTCCTTGGTACATTTCAGGTAAAAAGAGAGAGAGATATACGTATATATGTGTGAGCTGCTTCCTCATTCTACAGTCTGGTTTTAAATCGTGAAAATTGGCCTGCCTGCAGCACCTTGGCAGCAGTGATAAAAGGGGCGGGGCTTCAGCTTCATTTTTTTATGACAATTGACGTCAATGGCATAACTGAAATACTTACTGGCCAGCATGAATCCGGCTCTGTGGGATGTGTGTTTTAAACAAGCATAAAAATGTGAAGCACAATAAAGCTCCTGACTGAAGTACAACAGTATGTGTGATCAAGGGAGGAGTTCCATGTGTAGGATTCGTTTTCACAACTCTCAAAATATTGGCTTATCCTGCTGCCAAAAAAGCAAGCAAAACATTTTATTTTCAAGTAGAAATTGTCATCTTACCACAAAAAGAGGCTTTCTAAACCTAGTATTTACAATTAGACACCTAAGAAAACCGTGTTTAAGCAAGGATTTCCAATATGTGCATCTCCCAGAATCCACTCTGCTTAGAACAGCTGCTGGGCTATAGAGTCAGTAATCCCTAAAATAAATACTGTTTATATCCTAACCTTATATTTAAAAAAAAAAATTCTGAATATTACACAGATGTCTCTCTACAGCACCTAAGACCCACAGTCAAATGTTCAGTAAGGGAGCTGGAGGTTCATATATATTATTATTATTATTATTATACATATAGTTAAAGTTGTCATACACTGGCTAACCTTCAAGGTACAAAACAATTTATATCAAATGATATATGTCCCAAAGCTTTTCATTAGTAAAAATATATTCTAGAGACACCTATGACTAAGTGCCGGAGGGTACGAAACGCATAAGGTGGGCCATGTGGGGTCAGTATGTATACAATTTTTAACATGAATTTGAATAAATAATTTATTTTTACTAATGAAAAGCTTTGGGACATATATCCTTTGATATAAATTGTTTTGCATGTGGACTGCCTGTGAACTGGGGCAAGTCCCTTTGGCGTGGTTAATGATTCACAGAAATCAGAAGTGTACCCCCGATTGAATAAGAATAACCTTCAAGGTACCCAACTGATTGCCCTGCTGCTCAGATAAATATTGGTGGATAAATATTGTTTGATGTGTCCATACATGGGGTGATAGCTAACAACCCAAACAATCAAGTCTGACAGGATTTGAGGAGAAGCTACAGCACCATCCACCTGTCCTAAATGCGTATCAGCATATTCATTCAGTCTAGAAAGAACCCATTGTGATCTAATAGTGTTGCAGGATGATCTGTTAAAGCTGCCTCCCAACAGTAGTATAGTATGGTAGAATTGGCCAAACTTCCTCCCCAAAACTAAGCATGTACAGGTATGGGATTTGTTATCTGTAAACCCGTTATCCAGAAACAAAATTATTTCCTTTTTCTCTGTAATGAGAAAATAATACATTGTCCTTGTTCCCAACTAAGAAACCCGTTATCCAGAAACAAACTTATTTCCTTTTTCTCTGTAATGAGAAAATAATACCTTGTCCTTGTTCCCAACTAAGAAACCCGTTATCCAGAAACAAACTTATTTCCTTTTTCTCTGTAATGAGAAAATAATACCTTGTCCTTGTTCCCAACTAAGAAACCCGTTATCCAGAAACAAACTTATTTCCTTTTTCTCTGTAATGAGAAAATAATACCTTGTCCTTGTTCCCAACTAAGAAACCCTGATCCAGAAACAAACTTATTTCCTTTTTCTCTGTAATGAGAAAATAATACCTTGTCCTTGTTCCCAACTAAGAAACCCGTTATCCAGAAATAAACATTTCCTTTTTCTCTGCAAAGAGAAAATAATACCTTTTCCTTGTTCCCAACTAAGAAACCCGTTATCCAGAAACAAACTTATTTCCTTTTTCTCTGTAATGAGAAAATAATACCTTGTCCTTGTTCCCAACTAAGAAACCCGTTATCCAGAAACAAACTTATTTCCTTTTTCTCTGTAATGAGAAAATAATACCTTGCCCTTGTTCCCAACTAAGAAACCCGTTATCCAGAAACAAACTTATTTCCTTTTTCTCTGTAATGAGAAAATAATACCTTGTCCTTGTTCCCAACTAAGAAACCCGTTATCCAGAAACAAACGTATTTCCTTTTTCTCTGTAATCAGAAAATAATACCTTGTCCTTGTTCCCAACTAAGATTTAATTAAATCTTAGTTGGATTTGATTAATGTTTAAATTATTTTTTAGCAAATCTAAGGTATGGAGATCCAAATTACAGAAAGATTTCTTATCCAGAAAACCCCATGTCCTTAGCATTCTGGATAGCAGGTTCCATACGACTGTATAGCCTTATCTTAGAGGTCATTTTTGATACTGCTGGCCGAAATAATCTTATGCTTACTTGTCTGTTGTCAGAGTCCCCCTAATGTTCACACCAGGCTGAAATATGTAATAGGGCATTAATAAGTTAACGGATTGATGATCTCATTAATGCCCTACTACATATTGCAGCCCATTTAACATGGGCCATTATATTGATTACTGGAACTGGAACACTTAACAGCAATAAAGCAGGAGATATGATTTCACACTGCTCTACTGACAGATGTAGACTAGAGCATATACTTTATAGCATGTGTGTGTACACCTACATTGAACATTATTGGTGTGATATTTTTAATACATGCTGGACATTTGTATGCATTCACACATTACATGCATCCATTAATTTAAGCTAACAACAAACTTTTATTAAATAGAGGTAGGGGCCCATTTTACCTTCAGGCATGTTTTTATGGGTTATGGGTATTTTAGGTATATCTCAATAACATCATGGTTTTTTTTTATATTTGAAGACTTATGATCGTAGTGCCTGAAGAAATAGGTAATTTATATTTTTGATTATGTGGATGCTTCTTTTCCATCTTGTCACCAGCAAATATATTAGTAAGACAAAACAGAGGCGCCAAAAGGATAAAAATAGCTAAAAGCACTTAAAAACCCAATGGGTAATTCAGAGGAGGTAGTAATGAACTTACCTCCTCCAAGCAGACACCAACGAAAGTAGTAATTTTCAATAATAGTTTATTCACAAAACAGTATTGCAACGCGTTTCGCAGGCATTTCCTGCTTCATCAGGCAATATGGAACAGGAGCAAAAACAACAGTGTCTTTGTATAAACACGCCAGACGCCTCAAATATATGCATGTGTGTTAATTCAGGTTAGCAGAGGAGTGTTAGAAGAAGGTGGTGAGTAATTACAAAAATAAATAAAAAATGAAGACCAATTGAAAGGTTGCTAAGAACAGCGCATTTTAACAGTTATAGTGAACATCTCCTTTAATTCTGGACAAAGGTCCTACACAGAGAGAAACAGATATATATATATAAGAGAGATAGATAGATAGATAGATAGATAGACATTTGATTCAGAAGGCAATTCTTCACCATACTGCAGTGAAACTGCATCAGAAACTTGGTACTAAAGCAGCCTTCAGCTTTAATCTCATACCTGCATGAGAGCAAAATGAAACGCTAGCTCAATGAAATGAATGGAGACTTCGTACAGTGCTAAGAAATAACAAACGCCACTCATTCCGAATAAACAACCCTGTGAGTCAAATCTCAAGTTATTGAAAATAAGGGTGTGCAAGTAAATGACGCAACCTATATTTATTTGCTGTTGAGCGGTTCCAAAGGCATTTCACAGAAAAGAGGAAATTTGTAGTCTAATCTACTTCCCATTACTAGCACTGGTCTCTGCCAGCCAACCAGGAAGGCAACCAGCAATGAATTGACACCTTACAAAATCTATTTTCAAAGGAAAAAAACTAAATTCTAACTTGCTAACGTCAGTTATTGCAGTCTAGGCTCTGATGGCAGACAGGCCTCTAACATCCTGCAATGTGTTGATGGAGCTCTGGCAGGGAAAAGCAAATTAACCCTATAATCTATTACCCTACTGTAAAGCATAGCTACAACAGGTTATATATCTATCTATATATCTATCTATATATATATATATACTGTATATATTTACACGTTTTGGCTCCTAACTCAAGCCGTCCTCAGGAACCGAAACAAATAAATATGATTAGATTTTTTAACCTTAAAAAACCTGGAGTGCGGGTTCTTTGCTATTTGTATATATATAGTGAATAAAGTACCCCCTCTTGTAAAATATAAGGATATTATAAGTTACCGAGGAGTTTCATGACCATATAAAAACACGAGGCCGAAGGCCGAGTGTTTTTATAAAGGTCATGGAACTCCGAGGTAACTTCTAATATCCTCATATTTTGCAACTGGGGGTACTTTATTTATTATAATACACACATTTCAGTGAGTCATGTGACAGAAATGACATCAGAACTCACCGTTTATAACTGATGACATCAGAACTCACCGTTTATAAGGATATAATTTACAAGATATTCATAGCTTTTGTGTATTATATATATATAAATACTAAGCAGCCGCACTCGAATCCAGACTTCATTGGATCAAATGAATGAAGGGTCAAAAGTCATATGTATCAATTTGTTCAAAGATCCGCACACCATTTCTGTGATTATTTAATTTCTATTGTACATATCAATCACACATCCGATGTTTTGGCCCACATTAGGGCCTTTTTTAAAGGACAGGTATGGGATCTATTATCCAAATGAAAAGCTCTTCTCGCACTCCCTGGCCTTCGTGTTGATTGCCCGGTGCACGGTGACGGGGGCGTCGGCACCCTCCAACATCAAATGGGTAAGAAATCACTGGCACTCAAAGGGCAGGTGCAAGCAGGGACAAGCCCTTGCGTTTATTCACAGAAAAAGCAACGTTTCGGGGTCAGACCCCTTGGTGCCAGTGATTTCTTACCCATCTATTATCCAAAAACATCAAGATCTGAATTACGGAAAGGCTTTCTCCCATAGACTCCATTTCATCCAAATAATCCACATTTTTAAAAAGGATTTCTCTGTAATTGCTGCCCTTCTTTTATGTTTATTTATTTAAATAAAACAGTACCTTGTACTTGGTCCAATCTCAGATATAATTAGTCTTTATTGGAAGCAAAACCAGCTTATTGGGTTTATTTAATGTTTACAGTATATGACTTTCTTGTAGACAAGGTATGAAGATCCAAATTACGGAAACCACAGGTCCCGTGCATTCTGGATAAAAGGTCCCATACCTGTATATGACCATCAAAAGTAAGTATATACTAGATTGAAACATAAAGTGGTTATATGTTCAAAACCTACAATTAAAGAAAATGTAAATCTAAGCAACTTCCAATATACATTTTTTGATAATTTTAAAGTTACTTGTAAACATAGCTGCACTTTTTTGTTTATCCCTCTCAATTCCAGATTTCTGCCCCGTTGCATCTCATTGCTGAACTTTTCCAGGTCTACTGATTTTTGCTACATTGTTTCAAGAGTCAGATGTAGTTGTGCAGAGAATATAAACATTTACAAATAACTTTAAAACCTCTGACAATTAATGTAAATCATAAAGTGTCTAAAATACATTTTCAACGCCCAATAACTTTATATGCTTCCTTTTATGTCAATAACTATCTGAGTGGAAAAAAGCATTTCTCAACTAGTAATTAACATCTGGTTCGAAAATGAATTAATAAACTAAACCAAAGGATTTCTCTATAGAGAGTGCCAGACGTTTTGCTGCCTGCTCGAGACCAGACAGTGTTTGGGGTATGCCACACAGGGTAGTTATTATTATTATTATATTTTATTTATACAGCACTGACATGTTATGCAACCCATTTTAGGAGTCCCTGCCCTTGTTGAGTGTATACAAGCTAAGCTGTTTCTCCACCTGTGTATAAATGCAGCCGATCTGCTCCTTCCTGTACATACAGGCATGGCATTGGCCTGTGTGCAGACACAGGGTGCAAATATCTGCACAAAAGAATGGATTTTTGTGCTGAAAAGCGTTTCTTATGTTTGGACACAGAATGACGCTGTGCCTGTCAATGCAGTTACAGAATGGAGCGAATGGAAGTAGATTGGCTGTTCCTCTGCCTGTGTTTATAAGCAGGCAGAGAAACAGCCTCCTATGGTATTAGGTTTATAGGATTATGTAATAAAAGTCTCAAACTTTTCATCCAATTTATACTTACCCTTACTAACCAATCAGCTGGTAGCATTTACTGGTCTTTATAAACAAATCTCTGATTAGTTGCTATGAGTTACTGGTCCTAGTGCAAACTTTGAAAATTGAATTATATTATACTGTTTCTTTATCATATTTACACACTTCATAAGAACACAAGAGGCAATATCAGGAGCCAGTTAACCTGCATGTATGTTTTTGGACCGTGGAAGGAAAATGGGGAGGATATACAAACCAGTGGAGTTAAGGTGGCCATATACTTTACAATAACAATCTTTCCTGGTCACAGGAAAGATCATTTGTTTTCAATACAGACATTTAGAACTGAGTTGTCAGATATACTGGTAGAAATAATTAGGGATGAACCGAATCCAGAATTCGGTTCTGGATTCAGCCAGGATTCGGCCTTTTTCAGCAGGATTCGGATTCGGCTGGATCATTCTGCCTGGTGAACCGAATCCTAATTTGCATATGCAAATTAGGGGCAGGGAGGGAAATCATGTGACTTTTTGGTTACAAAACAAGGAAGTAAAAAATGTTTTCCCTTTCCCACCCCTAATTTGCATATGAAAATTAGGATTCGGAGTCAGTTTGATATTCGGCCGAATCTTTCGCAAAGGATTTCTCGGGTTCAGCCGAATCCAAAATAGTGGATTCAGTGCATCCCTAGAAATAATAGAATTCTACCTGTATCTGGTGATTCAGCAGTAAACACTGGCTGAAGTTCTGGCGCCTTTGACCTGGCCGATCAACGAGCCAACCAATATCCAAGTCTTTTTCAGATATTGGTTGGCTCGTCTCCTGCCATACATGCACTGAATGATTATATCTGTGTGTCTCCTGCCATCCACGCACCGAATTATAATATCTGTGTGTCTCTTGCCATACATGCACCGAATTATAATATCTGTGTGTGTGTGGCCACCTTAACTACCATATAGCAGACCCAGAGGGTGGACGAGCGGGGGGGGAGTGGCATTGCAAGGGGAATAGGCTGTAGTTATACCGCTGATACTAATAGTGCCAAGTGAGAATGCAATAGAATACCCCAAAGCCACAAGTCGCTTAGACAACATATCTTCATTACCCTACTATGATTAGCAATACCCTTCATGAAATTGCCCTTATCTGTATTTTGATGCTGTGTCTACCACACAGAGTTGGGTGCGGATGCGCCCTTCCAATTTGTATTCTCACCTGGCACTAGTTATAAGTATTTTTTGTTTTTTTAATTACAGTACATTGCTTCCTTTGTACATGTTTAAAGACTCCTTGAAAATGCGCTGTTGAATAACGTTTGACTGCATGTTGGCCAGTTGCAGGAGAATGCTTTGAGCCTTATAAGGTATCCTTCCTGTGCCATCCAAGGGATCTAAAGAACACAATAAACATGGACACCCGTGTCACTTTTTCCTGTTTAGATTTTCCTTCATGTTTTCCAAAAACATAAACCTTTGTCAGTCCAACTCTTGAGGCTCTATTATTCTCTATTTTTCAGGAATGAATCACTTCTGGTTCTATTGAGACATGATAAAACATTAGTGGTAATAGCCACCTGCCTGCACAGAATGGCTGTTTTCAAAACATGATGTGGTTTCCTGTTTTCCCTTTGAATATGCCTTCCGTCTATAAGAGCTACAATAAACTCAGGAAACCTTCTTGACTTTTTTTGTCTGCTTATTAATCAATAATAATATTATATCATAAAACCAAGATATCTGAAACATCAATATCCATTTTTATTGAGGACACCATTATATTATAACAGTAAGGGTCATTGAATTTCATGCAATATAATTCTGTAAAATAACATGAATTCACTAACAGTGGTAAAAAGAAACAAAAGGCATCCTATGGATCATTGTATTTTAGTTTCTATTCCGTGCTGCACGTGCATCCAAAAGTGAACAATCTAGCCTTTTGTTTCAGTTGTGTAATTTCAGAGGGTGAGGGAAAAAGCCAAGAAACCTGCATAATACATGAGTTTGATATGTTTTTTGCTGATTTCTACAGAAGTCAAGTTTGCAAAACTAAAAGCCATCCACAAATATTCTGTATCAGTAACCTTGAATACATATACATTTCACTAAAATTGCTAATAATCTGTGGTGCGTTAAGCCACAAAAAGCAAATCCACCAAATATTTGTTATAGCAACAAGGTTTGCTTAAACAACAGACCCATGATTAATTTGACAGAATAGTTGTTTTACAGCATTTAAAGTGCTTCAGTTGCCCAT